>NW_027466140.1:1810000-2295000 GCF_046127955.1 Nelusetta ayraudi | reverse complement strand
ATTTTAACCTTTGGAAATGAAAGACTTTGCCTTTAAAGCGATAACTTGCTGAGTGTTTTACAAGCTGCGAGCACACAGGCATTCCAAATGAAAATTCGCGGAGCTAAACACGCACAAAACAATGTCATCCTCTTCGGGACAAGAGGTCAAATGTATCCCAGAACACATGGGAGGAAGTTGAAGTTTTACATTGCACCAGTACATCTGTTACGACTGTTGCAGATTCACTTGGGCTGTTTGTGTTGTTTGTACTTTTAAAGACAAATGTATATTTTACATTTAAATAATCACCATGATTCTCATCCATATGTAAATACTTCAGCACTCTTCTCTCATACCTTAAGGGAACAGTTTCTCCCAGAAGGGGCATGAACATGACAAATCTTTATTGGACAAGGACAGTGTACCAAAAAAAAAAAAAACAAATCTTAAGAAGAGAAAATATGCTTTGCGACAGATTCCGCAATCAGCGACATTCCATCTACAGCCCAAGTACTGTGATAGTGATTCAAGGCCTCCTTTATTTTCTTCCTCTTCTTCTTCTTGAGTCCACTTCCAATTCTCATGTTGGTTTTTCGCTGTTGTTCTTCACTCCTCCTCACCTGCTCAGGGAGGAATGAACGTGGGAGGCGGCAGATGGTCGGGATATATGCCGTCTCGGAGGGATCACGCCGTCCGGTCCCCCGTCCCCGCAGGGGGCGGGCGGAAGAGTAATTGCCGACTGGCGGGAAGAGTCGACACGAGTCGACCGTTGAGGGCAACATTAATTGACAATTGTAAATAGCAAATGGGACGGATGAATCAAATCACCTGTCCACACGTTTCCCCGCCATTAATCGCGTCCTGAGACGTGACCTGCTGTAATGAATGGTTCTCAAAAAAGAAAAAAAGAAAAAGCGACATAGAGCCAAGAGTTTGCAGCAGGAAAGAGAAGAGAGAGAGAGAAAGAAAGAAAGAATGACAGGGAAAGAGAGAGACAGGAGAGAAAAAAACCTATCAAGGAACAGATTGTTAATATCAGCCGTTTCATCTGGCCGATTGTGAAATAAATGGCAATGGGGCTTGCAGTAACATGGTGCGACGCGCTGCGGCGTCTAATGGGACGAGCAGCTCCCCGCCAGCAGGGACCTAATGAAGTGCGACATCGTTTTTCACCCCCTGCGACCACGACAATCTCAAGGTGCCGCAACATGACATTTTGCGAGATGACGGCGGGCAGGACATCACCTGCTCAGCTGATGGGGCGTGAGGGCCAGTCAGGCAGCAAACCTCCGGCAGCACACCCGGGTGGCTTCGGAGCGGGGTAGGGGCGGCGGTGGTGGCGGGGCGGGGGTAAATAAAGAGAGAAATCGGCCGTCGATATCATCAATCGACCTTCTGCTGACCGCGGGAAGAGCGGGGGAGCGACCTGTCACCAGCGCAGATGTTGTTTGGCCACAGCAGCAGCACCGGACGAGACTCAGGAGGCGACCTTGTCCAACACGGCGCACCGGCGGGACGTGTTTCTATTATTACAGGTCTGACACAGTCATGTGTCAGAAAGCAGAGCGTGTTTTACAGCGAGGACTCATGACTGATGACGGGCGGCGGGGAAAAGTTGCCGAACGTCTCCGGTGGCATTTGATTTAGCGGCTCCTCGCAGCCCAGTAATGAGGAGTAATTCTGTCCTCACACCCCTACGTCTCTATTACCCTCCCGCTTCCCTTAATTTTTTTTATCTTCCACCACTTCTGCCCATTACTGCCTTTTACCTGGGCCTTTTATTTTTTTACGGCGGTTTGTCACCGTTTTTTTAAAGCTCCTCGTTTAGGGTCCTCTTGAGGGAGGGCAACAAAAACAGGAAGTGTTTCTTCGGCTCTGTGGCGAAACACTGTAGCCCACAAGCGTGCACTAATGTGTTGACACTGAGCACAAAGAAAACAATACAGTCCACTTTTTGTTAACTCTTACAGGTCAAATATGATGCACAAGTTTCACACAATGTGTCAGAATGTGTATTAAGGTGTTAGTTTGCTACCAAGCTAATGCTACACGCCCTAGAATGGACGCAAGTCTTTAGCTTGCTAGCAGGCAGACATTACATGCTAGCCGCTCATTGCGATGGCAGTGGTTTGGTTTACGCATGTTTTGGTTTCCTGTGTTTTTAGAATTTGCAGTTAAAAAGACAGTGAAGAGATAAAGAGGTTGTGGAAGTTTCAGGACAACACTTGACACTTGGACAACATGAACAAATTAACAACAATGAACAAGAAATGAAGCCACTGAGCTAAAGAAAAGATTGTGGTTTAAAACCAAGCTTGTGTCTTAATGGAGGTACATGAGAAGTGTCACAGTCTCCACCACCTTCAAGATGACTTTGATGTGATTACACACATACACACACACACACAGACGCACACACACTGATACACACACAAATATTATATATATGATGTTATACTATTATATACTATACTATAATATAATACATACATATTGTAAAATTATATATTCCATATGTATGTTTAATATAAATTTATATCGAAATTCTAAATCAGTCTCTTTACTGGTGGCAACAAGAGAAAAATATTTTTTTTTTCTCTCCTCAGGAGTTTTCCGACAGGCCCACACACTGCGAGGAAACATTAGTCAGGCAAACTTAGCCTCAAGTCGAAGAAGTATTTGCAGAGGATGAAGTCAATAAGAGATGTGGTGCGCTCAATTTATTTTTTTCCCCTCCTAATAAAGAGCCAAGAAGTGAAGCCGGAATATTAGCACTGAAAAGGAGGAGGAGGAGGAGGAGGAGGAGGATGTGTTGCCGAGTTGAGACGGAAGCAGCACGATCCGACGGGCAAATTGATGCAGACAGCGGAGTCGCTTAAAGTAGGTGTAGACGTGATGTCTGATCATGAAAACACATTCAACTGAAGGTGCAATGGAGGTTTCATCCCTTGCAGACTTACTTTTTGTAACGTCCTGTAACTTGTAACTGATTACAAACCAGCCGCTGTCCTTCTGTCTAACGCAGGGCTGACAGATCGTGTCACCAAGGTGTCAGCCGGTGGTTGGAGGAGGGACTGGGGTGGAGGCGGAACCACAGTAAAGGAAGGTTGTGAAATGTGTTTGGGTATGTGGTGCGGTTGAGATGTCTTTGAGCCGGTTCCCATCTCTCATGCTGTGGTGTCCGAAATAAAGAAGCTTGTGAACAGTGCACTACCGACTCTGAAATTTCAGTGAAGTGGTATTTGGAAGAGAATCAGATGCTGGCAACTGGCTGGACGGACCCAGTCCTCTGTTCCAGGGGGCTGGTATCAGCCAGACTAAGGGTAGAGGCATGCCTACTACAGGCTAATGGATAACCTTGCTGGTTTTGTGGAGGTGTGGACTATAAACAATGTTCTGTGTTCCGTTAATAATAATGCTTTTTAGTACTTACAGTGTAGTTTTCTTCGTAACCAAAAGGTGCTTTTTCCACACTTTTAGTTCACTTTGTCCAAAAATAATCCCTATTTTGATTAATATGTAAACATTATTTGCCAGAATGTGTAGAATAAAGTGTGTTTTAAAAGTCAAAGTCTGTCTATCTAGACATACTAGATAGATAGATAGATAGATATGAGACTCTAGTGTTCAGTCTGGGTTTCTGCTGGGTGGGCAGGAAGCGATGCAGCCACCACTCACCTGCGCTGATCCGCTCAAGGCGAGACAGAATGTGGCCAGACTGTCCACACAGAGCCAGATGTCGCTTCAAGGACCGTGATTTGTTTGGAAAGAAGGTAAACATAAAAGTCTCTGGACAAACACACACTCGCACACACACACACACACACACACACACACACACACACACACACACACACACACAAACACAGCAGCGATGATATAAAGGAGGTTCATGAATATAAGTGCCAGTTGTGATCAGCCATCTGCCCGACAAACAGAGTCGGTCTGATCAGGGGGGAGGAGGGTTGGGGGATGGGGGGGTGGGGTGGGTGGGGTAGTCGACGCCTGATGAAGTCGACTGCAAACTGGACGTTTCCCTTCACCCGGCTTGGCTTCGGCTGAATCATGGGAGTCGATTGCGATTTTCTCCCCAGCAGGTGAGTCCACGATGGTCGCGGACTCAAAGTTTTAATTATTCAATGCCAATAAATAAATAAATAAAAATTAATTAGATAAGGCGTCAAGTTTAGCAGCTGCTCGGAAACCGAACTTGACCCTACTTCCGCACAATGCCGTCACCTCCTGAGTCTGCGGAGCCACCGCCAAAATAAAGTGCGAATCACCCACGGGACTCGCTCCAATCAGCTAGAAATCGTGAGCACCTGGATGGGTTGGGTCGCATCGTTAAGTGTTGTGTACATACGCTGCGTCCGCCACCCGGTCATTAGAGAAGTGTTTACCATCATTTCGTCTCGCCGATCAGGCAGTGGCAGAGGAGGCGGGCAGGACGTGAGGTGTGTGATTCTCAGTCACAGTTTCCTAATGAGCAGGCAGAGAGAGAACCAGACATATATATTTTTTTTTCTCAGGGTCTTTTAAAACTTTCTGTAAAAGTAGGAAAATTGTGTAAAAAATAGATTTATTCATAGGAGATTTTTTTTTTCCTTTTAAAAAGGGACAATATCTGCCTGTAGCAGTTTAAACTTTAAGATTTAAGAGCTTATCGGAACATTTTATATCGCCGTTACACAAACGCTCTTTCACCAGATAACTGCACGCACAAAAGCCCTATTGGGCAGCATTTCATGAATAGCCTTGCTGATAATTTTCTGCTTTGACAAGTTAATCCCAGCTACTTATGTGCAAACTGAAAATACAAAAATTACTTTTTGTTAAAGGTAGAAAACCAACAAACACCGTGCTGAATTAAAACCAGAACTGAGACGGTTCCTCCTCGTCTCCGGCTCGGAGTCAAGCAAGACTGAGCATGATCAGACTCCGCAATTAGCCATTAATAAAATATGTCACACTTTGTAATATGCAAGTTCTACTTGATAATTATAGAACCGTCCCGATTTGACTTTCCTTTCTTCTTTGGTTCACAATAAATTCTTTCCCAGAGGGGACGTTCTCATTTCTCTGACTGGAGGTGAAGGAGATCGCACACTCACACGCACGCACACGCACGCCCACACTTCATGGACTTCGGGGGCCTGGAGATACAGGCGCCGTACAGTCCGACTATTTCAGCACAATCCCTTTCACCCCACAGGTGCCTCGGATCCCTGCGGCACAGCTCCAGCCCTCCGCTTGAGCGCCATAAATATTTCAGAGGGAGAAATCAACAGATGTGAGGAGAGCGCCGGGACTGCTCCGTACGACTCAGGAGACCC
The DNA here is from genome assembly GCF_046127955.1 of Nelusetta ayraudi. Classification (NCBI taxonomy): domain Eukaryota; kingdom Metazoa; phylum Chordata; class Actinopteri; order Tetraodontiformes; family Monacanthidae; genus Nelusetta; species Nelusetta ayraudi. The sequence continues at coordinate 2,289,685 of NW_027466140.1, read as the reverse complement.
ACGTTCACATCCCATCGGCGGATGGAGGAGGCAGTCGCGCGAGCCCACGTGTGGAGCACCCGGCTGAGCCGCAGTTAATGGAGCCAAGTCGTCCGGCTTCTGGATCGCCGCTGCAGCCGATTTTGGGAAGAAGCTCTTTTGCACCGGCGAGGAGGAACCTGACCAGCAAACCCAACAATTGCTCGTAAAAAGTTTAAAGGGGAGTATTGAATTTTTGCTTCACCAAAGCTGGAAACCAAAGAGAGATGTCGGATATAAAGGCGTAGAAGAAGACATGAAAGCATCAAAGATTAATCGGAAAAGATTGAGGCTGCTTCCTCGTCGGCCCCATGTAGAGATTTTCCAGAATCATTTTGCCAGATGTAAGAAGCGAGATGCCAACAAGTGTACACAAAGAAAGATGATGTTTAGAATGAAAAGATAGCTGAATATTAACTGCAAACAGAGCAGCTTATCTCCGGCACTGTATGCAAGAAACGTGGGATAATTTATTGTCCAATGAGTTAATGAACACAACTAATGAAAGCTAAATCAACATTAGCTTAAAATCCAATGATATACTGGCTTGGCCTGCTGTACCAAACGTTGTTTAACTGTGTCATTGTCCTTCAAGCTAATTGTTAAGCTGTGTCGCGCTTGATGTTTGCATCAGGACCAAATAAATGAACAAACAAATAAATTACAAATTCATGAATGATGTAAATTTGTGTTTGTGATGACATGGTTTTAATAAATGGATTCACATCATCCTGCAAAAAAAAAAAAACTGGGCTTTATTACATTGAGATAACCAATAATAGAGATTTAGCTCATAATTCCAATTTATCTTAATAATGACCTACATTTGAGCCTCTGTTTCCTTCATCAAGCTTTCTATTTCCTCTTATTTTCAATTTTCAGGAGCAACGATGCTCTTTCACGAATTTGGAAAAAAGAAAGAAGCTCACCTTGGCCAATTATCAGGCTATTCACAGAGAGGCAGATGTTTGTCTCGACAACAAAACGGTTAATTTCACAAGCGACAGGAGCGCCACTGAAAGAGGAATTCATATGAACGGCAACAAAAAGGAGAATGATTCCTTTCAATCAAAGGATCTGACCGATGTGGATCTTTCCCTTCACTTCCTCCCCCCCACAGCACTACAAATCCAAAAGTGAGCGCCTGTGGACGCGGCGCCGTACATCAATGCAATTTTACGGTTATCCGGCTCTATATGATTTACCCCCTCAACCCCCGCCCCCCCCCACCTCACTGCATCTCTTCACGGTCATTAAACAGGTTGCGGCAGGTCGCAGGGCTCTCTCTCTCTCTCTCTCTCTCTCCCTCTCTCTCTCTCTCTCCCCTCGAACCTTCGCGCCGGCCCCGCCGTCCAGGCGGCGCTGCTTTATTACAGTTACTAGAGCGCGAGCTAAAGGACAGCTCGGGGAACGGCCGGCGCACCTTGTGTCTCCGCTGTTTGCCGCATGCGGAGCAGGTGAAGGTCAGTGTGAGGCTGAGGGGGGATATCAAAGCCGGTGTGTCGGCTGGACCTCTGTGTCACTTTATGTTCCCTCTCAGTCGAGTCTCCCTCCCTCGCTCGCTCGCCCGCCCGCCCGCCCGCCTCCTCCTCCTTTATACCCAGGGCTTTTCTCTGACCTCGCCCTCCCTTCTCCTCTGACTCTCCCTCCCCCCTCCTCCTCTCTTTCTCCTTCATCGCTCACACGTCGACTTCGCCAACGCCGCTTTTTCAGCATTTCTCATTCTCCTTGAGTGTGTGCGCTTTTGCGGCTGTGTAGTTGCGCATGTGTGTGTGTGTGTGTTTTGTTTTTTTTTTTGCCATTGAACGCCTCGCTCTCTTCGTGACACGGACCTCTCCTGAAATATATGTTCCGCCTTTATTTGAGTAGCGAGAATATCAGAGAGATAATACAGGAACATGACCTCTTTCGATCAAGAGCTGAACCCAGGCCCCTTTGGACTCCGCTCACGTACCAAGCTGTCAAAAGATTCGGAAGTTCGGAAAGTGGAGGGCAAATTCGGAACTCCGTTGGACAAATTCCCCTGCCGACCAATCAGATTTATTTGAGGTAGTTTAACTTCCTGTTTGCCGTGGCCAGCTGGTGTTCGCTGCAGTGTTTCGCTCAGCCCAGTCGCTGCCTTGTTTCACATATGGTGAATCCCCCTGTGTGCTTTTCTGATTCTCTTCAGGTGAAAATGTCGCCCATGTCTGATAAAACTGCCGGAACAACAGCGTCTTTTTTTTCTTCTTTTTAGTAGCTGCTTGTTTCTGCTTGCAGTGGCTGGTTCCTCCTGGTCTTCTTCTGTGGTATCATCACAGCAGCCTTCAAACTCTTATCATTCTTAAAAACTACAACAACAAGACAAATGGTGGTTTAGCAGAAGTGCTAATCGTTGAATGCATTATAATTTTGAAATTTGAATTTGAATTTGAAACCTTCGACTAGCCCAGACAGAACTTTATAAATAAAATTTCCTCTGAATAAAATACAACCATTGAAAGGAAACAAAAGGTGCTGCGATTGGTTGTTGCTGCTGATACTAGTGCCAAATCCTGCACTCCAGAAGATGTGTGACTGTGTTTGGCTGAGAAATCCCTGCAAACCATGTTGTTTGATGGATTCAGCAGCAGCCTCCATATGTGAAATGATTTGATTGGCAAAGTGAATTGTGGGTCTGCTGTGCCGGGTTAATCCAAGTTTGGTTAACTTTAACACCTAGCAGCTGCCTTCACAGCAGCGTATTTATACTTGTGCTTACAGAGTTGGAGCTGTAATAGTTTGGGATTTAGGGGTTTTGCTCCGGGAACGCTTTTTTTTCTCTCTCCCCCGACGCTTTAAAGAGTAATTCCAAGCAGTTCCAAGGAGTGGACTTGTGAGCAGTCAGCTCGTCATAAAAGTTCAGGAAAATCATGACGAAAATTCACATTCAGAGACATGCGGGTCCAAGTCTCCGGTGAGCGTTCATGCGCTGGCAAGCACGCTCAGGCACAGCTGTCTTATGAATTTTTCAAAAAGCTTCTGGAGCCCGGCCACTAATATCTTGCGCTCAAGTCATGTTGCTCACAAGTCAATTTCAACTCTGGAGAATATTCACACTTTAGCACCGGCAGTTGTCTCTGCTAAAAGCCACCGTGAGTTGGTTGGCGGACGCGCAGAGCTTAAATTTAGCACGTTCTCCATGATGCGGTATTCCCCCGTGAGAACTGCGCCACTGCAGAACAGGTTGCTAATCACCGCTGAAGCTGCTTCCGAGACGATATCATCGATGTAGCGCAAGCTTGTGTCGAACCATGACGCTGATAATCGTTGCTTCTCTTCGAAACCACCCCACCGCTTCCCCATCAAAATGTAACACACGCATTAGTCGGCCTTCTCCACTAAGAGGTCTTGCACAACATTTGCACACACGCGCGTCGCCGGCGACCTTTCAGGCTACTAAGAACGAGCACGCTTCTTCAATTATTTATTACGAGGAAATGTATCGCTAACCCAGTGTTTCTCAAAGTGGGTGAGTCATGCCTGGGGGGGGCGCGAAACATCGGGCGGGAGGGAGACGGGGCACCAGGGGGAACTAATGTTTTCACGTCTGAACTTTTTCCACGGCGGAACAATTCAGGAGTCCAGCGGTGGCCACAGCGTTCTTTGTTGTTGGGCACTTTTGGCTGCTTGGAATCGTTCCGCTTGCCACACGCAGCAATCGTTCCAGCGTCTGGTCTATTTTCTTTCTAATGCGTGAGCGAAGAAGCCAGAGGACAGTGAACAGTTTTCGAGCGCTGATAGAACATAATCAAACACCTTTGCATCAGTGCGTGATCTACACCGCGATTGATGCGATATTATGACTTAGCGCACGCAACGCTCAGCGTCATCCCGTGTGGCAGGTAGAAAATGTGATGTTGTCGCATGACGGATGTTGTTGATGTGGTCAATTTCATCAAAACAAGACCCCTTAAAGCGCGGCTATTCTCTGCACTTTGTGATTACATGGGAGCACAACACAAAGAAAATTTTCTTCCTCCAAGGTGGGGCGTGACAGAGAAAGTTTGAGAACCACTGCCCTAATGCCATGCAAGTCTATGGGGTCAAAAGTCAACTTTGTCCTAGAGACATGGGGCCACTTGCAGGTTCATTGGGATCCCTCAAGACACAGCCAAGTCAAATTTGGGGCTTCTACCCCCAATTTATTTTGGGGGGGGCCATGAAATTTTTTTTGTCCTCCAAGGTGGGGCGTGACAGAGAAAGTTTGAGAACCACTGTGCTAACCCAAAGGAAACTCCTCACTATTGATTATAATATTGATGCAACAAGTACAAAAAGACAAAGAGTTGCCATTTACCCTCATTCTGCGGTTGAGATTCAAAGTGAAAACCAGCCAATGAAATAAAGGGTGTGGTGAAGCTGCAGGTAAGTGATCAAGAAAACAAAGTGGGACCTAACAGGCTGACTTAGATTTAAAACCAATGGCACATTTAAATTATAGCTCTGATATTTAGCTGAATGTTATTTCTCCTTGGAAGACAATCGAATGTTTATCCAGCAGCTCAATTGATAACGACGACAACAACAACAACAACAACAACAACAACGGCACCCCCAAAAAGACACTATAGTTGTAAACATAAAACCCAGAAGGATGGGGGACATTAGCCAGTTTCTGTGTAAATTCACACACACGCACACACACACACACACACACACACACACGAAAAGGGAAACCATGTTTTCAAAGTTCACATGGTGCAAAAATAAACAGTGGGAGCCGATTTTTCACTGATGAATTGTCAGAATCGGCCCTTTAAACAGTCATCACAGCATGTTTCTAAAATCTCAAATCAACCCAGAAAACTGTGTTTGACTATGCTGGCTGACTTGAGTGTTTTACAACATTACTTACTTATCCTTTATTTTAAGAGGAGAAAATATAAAAAATAAAAATTTAAGACGGGCCGCATGCTGTGGACTTTCCACTCCATCCCGTCGATTCACTCCAGTTGGACTTGATCGATTGCCGGCTGCTATGAAGCATCTCGATTCCTATTAACCACCGCTGAAAAAGGCTACATCGCTCATTCCCTGTGCTTGACTGCCTAACCGAAATAAACCTTGGGATAATTGCGAGTGGAGTGTGAGTGGGGGTGGCAAATTGAGGCAGTACGCTGCCCTGCCTCCTATTTTTAGATGTTCAGTCAACTTCTTCAGTCAACTGCCTTTTTTTTTTTTCTTTTTAGATAAAGTGAGAGCTGGCTGTTATAGGTCTGTGGGCGGTAATGTGTGCACGCAGGTGTGTGGACGTTGGTGTGTGCACGCAATTGTCTCTTTGATTGCAGGTTTTTTGCAATCACGAATTTGTGCGTTTGCAGTATTTGTGGGTGAGTGTGAACACACTTACGGATGGTTTTCTTAGGGTTAGCTCCTCTGAAAGGTGCTTTCACTGCACGCCCCAATGGACGGTCACAGCAAAAGTCCACAATCTATAGTGTGGCGACTTGAAGATAAACAACGTCTCATGGGAAATTATTATTATTGTCATATTTTAAACACATTAGATCCTAAAATCTGATTAGAAATGGCTTTATGGGATTAAGCAACACAGTATTCTTTATGTTAAAGCTTTATTAGCAAGGTTATTAGCGATGTTGCTTCATTGTGATTTATTTAGACGCTGGTTTATGCCTCCAACATATTTTGTACTGTAATCTTTATGCACCACTGACGACAAGGCGCCCACTCACGCTTTATAAAGCTCAATGCTCCCAAAGCGAACACGAACAAATTAGTCCTGATACAAAGTCCCTTCAGAGTACTGGAGATTTTGCCTTCGCCTGCTTATGGATTTATTATTAAACACAAAGACGTCAAGAAGGTGGATTTTATTCCGTCTCAAGTACCACTGAGACATTTTCTTTTTAATTCTGCTTTAACTCAAGGTGGGAAAAGTTCTCATTTGATATTAACACATACCTAAATGCTGCAGATTTCCCCTTGCTCAACTTGTCAGAATGTCTATTTTTCAGGGAAACCCAGTATTGAGATGTTGGCTAAGAAGTGAGTTTCCTGTAACATCAGCTTGACTGAAGACACCTGTGACTATTTAGGAACAAGGTGGTTGGACAGCAATTAAATGCCAGTTTTATCAAAAGGACCCAAGATTAAACTCCCCCCATAATACATTCAATATATCACTCTGTCTGTATGAGCCTTTTTAAAAAGTATATTTCACTGGAATGTTTCTACATTTCCCCCCTTCTTTTCAAACATTGTCACAATTAGCAAGCTAAGCAACAGGATGTACATGTACAGTTCATTTGATTTTCATTCATTTGGATTCATTTCATTTCAGTTTCCTTTTTAATTTCTCTTTTATTGCCAAAAAAATCACTTCAGAACCCAGAGTGTTAATTTTGTAAATTATGCTTCAAATGTATCTGTTGCAATAATGAAACTAGCCCAAAACAAATGCATGAGTCTCTCATGTCATCATGTCACGCACCAAGCATGAACAAACGTTGTAGGAGCAACCCTGACCCTCAGCAGGCCAAAAAACTTGTAGTTACAGTTTATAGAGTTCACTACTGTTGGCTACGCCCTCACTGGACTGAACCAAGTCCACGGTTTGGAAGTGAAGACTGGGATCACTTCCAAAGAAAAAAGAAAGCGCCAAATTTCAGAATATCAACTTTTTACAGGTTCTAATCCTCCAATGGAATTGAAATCCTCTTTAAATCAGGCTACACAGTTGTGCTGATTTGAGGGGGAAGTGTGTGGTCCATTCCCTCACTGCTTCAGCCACAGTCACAGGTGCCCTCACCCTGTCCCTGACGAGTCACAGCTGCCCCTCCTTGTTCCTAACGAGTCACAGCTGCCTCCACCCTGTTCCTGACGAGTCACAGGTGTCATCATTCAGGTGTCCTGAGACTGATTCCTTTGACCATGTTGGGAATTATGTGCAAGTAAATGATTTTACATAAGCGAGGACCAGATTTTCAGGCCAGACCTTGCCATTGATTAATCCTAGGACCGCTCGCTCTCACAACCGGCTATTTTCGTCTGTGAATTTCAATAGCTTTTTGATCGGCTGTCTTCTTCTTTTTTTAATCACCCATCAAAATCACTTTGAAATGAAGAGCACTTTATTTGTTTTCAGTCACCATCATTCGAACCGCGCTGCCTGCTGTGAACTGCCCTCAAAGTGTGCCGAGTTCTGCTTCTGAAAGGCCCAGTAACAACTTTAATTAGAGATAAGTGTTGTCATCCAAGAAGAAGGAAAAAATGTATACACACGGCGACACTCTGAGTGAAATGGAGCATCAAATGAATCCCTCCAAACATCTGCCCGACTCCCTTCTTTAACTCCCCTGCAAGGTATCCTGAGCGGCGATGCTAATGAAAGCCACTATTCATCTGACGCTAATTGATCAAGCGGGTCCCGTGGGGACATTTACGCGAACAAAAGGAACAATTGCATTATTCAAGTTTCTTGAAAGGTTGAATCAATTAGTTATGTATCAAGGCCCCGTGGTATCGGGGATAAAACAAACGTGAACGGGGATCCTTGTATTACTCACCCAGACAAATGAGGCGGTGTCAGTGCGGGCGGCTGACGGTGAGTACATAATAAAGTTATAAAGTAATGTTTTTTGATGGCGATGCTGAGGACAAAATACCTGCTGCAGCCTCTGCTGCGGTGAAATCCTCAGCGTTTGTTGATGGGTTTGAGGGTGACGCGGTGGCCCAGGGGTCACCTTCCTCATCTCAGCGGAGAAGGTCGCGTCATTCAAAGGTCTGATTCTGGCTCAGACCTTTGAGCGACAGGTGTTTGCGTAGCTCCTCTTGAGGTGCCCTCGGCCGGATGGATTTTCACCCTGAGACCAACCAGAGCTGAAGGCTGCACGGTAAGACCCAGCGTATTTCATATAAAGAGGCATAAACTCTGGAAAGACATTCTGGTTCCCTATCGTAGGAGAGGATTTTTTAGATGAAATTCTGAAGTGATTCATCTCAGTGGCTTGTGATCTCTCTTGAAAGTATTGAGTCCTAACAAGCTTTTGAAACTGTTTTTTTTGTTTACTTTTGGAAATGAAGCAGATGCTTCAGTTGGCCCGTTGCGATCTGTTTCATGGTAAATCGCTGCATCCTGCTCAGGCATCCAGGACACACCGAAACATTGTGTGTTTTCTCTGGAGGCAGAGTGCCGTAGCCGTGACGGAGCGGAGACGTGTCGCTACAGGCTGAGGAATTGAAATCAAGCTGCTAATTTAGGGATTTAATTGCATTTTCCACCTCTGAAGCATAAAGAACTGCGTAAAAAATGCTCACCTGAGTCACGAGACCTCTGCGAAAAACACTAACACCCTCTGAAACGGTGCGTTCGTGTCGCCATGGTGGTCAGATTGAGCCGCCACATCTTCTGGAATTTTCATTTCCACCAATCGAGCTGCACGACGTCCACCGACTGGAACTCTCCCCATCTGTGAAAGTCCAAAAACGCCAGCGGAGCCTCCATCGACAAGGTGCTGAGCCGTGAACCTCAAATTTGATCGAGCTATCCCTTTAATGGAGCTTCAGCACTCAGAGGTGTTGGGGAGGTGTTGGGAGGAGGGGCGGGGGGGTCTTTTTCCTCGTCAAAAGCCAAAGTAAGCACTGCTCAAACTGCCGATGATTATGCACGGCTGTCAATTCCGTTTAGCACACGGTTCCGTTCTCTTAAAAAGTGGACATGAGGTGAACCTGGTGTCGCCTCCGTCCACGGGGGAGTTCACTTAGCGGCGCCGGATGTCAGCGTTCTGGCCGCGGCGATAAGGAGCGCACCTCCAGGGCGAAAACATTTGACGGGCGCGGCTGTTGTGGTCCCTGGCAGTCCGTGTCTTCATTTATATTTCATCAAAACCGACTTCATGACTGGCATCTTCTTCTTCTTCTTCTTTTTTTTTTGGCCCATCGTCTGATTTCACGGGTTGTTTCACCCTTTCCTCCGTCCCACATGGTTTCATACTTTTTAAAACCGCCAATCCAACACCCCGGAAAATTTCTCTGGGAAATCATTGTCTGAGGCATTAATTTCGGTGGCAAGCCTTGAAAATCGTATCAGGGTCCGCCGTTCTTCGCCATCGCCTCAGGCTGCAAATATTTAAACAAATCTTCTCCCCCGCTGCCCAGTAACGCTTGAGTGGCTTGAACCAAATTAATTTTTATCAGCCCTTCCTGAATGTAAGCTCCCCCTGCAAAGAAAACCAAGATCGGGCCAAAAGGTGCTTTCAATTATCTTTGTTTATCCAGAAACTTGGAACTCCATTTCATATCTGTTTTCAGAAGAAAGAAAATAAGACACAAACAAAAAATATTTGTGCATTAATTGCAGAAACGGAAAAAAGCGGATGTGGATTGTTATGACCCTGAGCAGAGTATTTGTCAGTTATTCCACACTGCTTTGGTATCACTTCAAGCTTGGATACCGAGCAGCGTCAGATTTCAATTACAAAGGGATGTGACAGGAAACTTTCCGAGACTTTAACTTTTTAGCCAGACGTCGCTTTGGCATTGTATGACAAAAATTCAGCCCTGAACCAATCGTCCAAAACTCCAGAGAGATTCTGCTGACTCATGAGTCACGACTCTCCTTCTTTGAAAAAGAACTACTACTAACTAGCGGCGAACCAGAGACCAGAGAAATGCCGCTGTACTGCTGGGCGCAGCTTGCGTGCACATTTGGAATTCCGCGCACTTTAGGTGACTGACTCAAACATTTCCCATCACTAATGAAAACACAGGGGGAAAAGGTGGAGCTGGCAGTGATTTCCGAGGCATAACTCCTGCACGGCTTTCTCTGCAAGCACATATATTAAGTTTAGCATGCAGGGCGCAGCCCACAACTTTATCTCCCCTTCGAGTTTTCACCGGCTGACCAATCAGCTGGATCGATGGGGAATTAAAGCGCAGATCAACCAGCAGTAACACTTTAGTAGTTTAGTAGTAATAGTTTCTGATTTTTTCGACCACAGTTGCAATAATTATTCATCAAGGCTACTTTTTCTTCTTCTCTCTTAAAAAAAAAAAAAAAAATACTTGGAATGGAAGAAAATATTTTTTTCTCTTATTTTCTTTAGGGGGATTATAATGAATCGAAAATTGGGCCACAAGCCACTATGATGTGCTCAATATTTACCAAACAATGCAGTGATGCAAAAAAAAAAAAAGAAAGAAAAAAAAAAAGAAAGAAATGAAAATGCTACAAGCTGCATCACCTCAATGCAATCCCGCTAAAGCAAAGGCATTATACAGCATAAATTGCAGGACACACATATACCGCAAGAGCACTCACAAGCGGCTTATCTAATCAGATGAACTGAGAGTGAACTAAAAATCGGATTAAAAAAAAGAGTGAAGCACTAGCTTGTCTGCGTTAGCACCGGCGTGTTTGTTGGCAGAGACACACAGATTGAGGGAGAGGGAGAGATGGAGAGAGAGGCTCCCTTGGACTCACTTGAAAGACAATATTCTCAAGAAGAAGAAGAAGAAGAAGAAGAGGAGGAGACGTAGATTGTCCAGTGCAGGCGGCGAGGCGGCTGCTTGTCACCTTGTGGAAGGTGCAGAGAGCAGAATTGGACTAGTAAAAATGAGAAGTGACAGGATATTGATTTGCTTATCGCGGCTGTGCAGACACACAGATGTGAAGGGCAAGGGAGGGGGGAGGGAGGGGTGCCGGGGAGGGGGGGGGGGGGGGGGGCGTCTGTGGTTATCAGGCTTTTACGTCTGATGGGGGGAAAAAAGAGAGCAGAAGAAAGATTTATCAACTGATTGCTTTGCCTCAATTTTTGTTCCACTTTCTTTTGGCTGCTCCACAGTTGAAGGGGCTTCACTTTTTAAGAAAAAAAAAAAAAAAGTTTATTCAATTATTTAAAAAAAAAAAAAGAAGAAAAAAAGAAAAGCGGGATGATTTGGTCAGGTAAAGTGGATGCTATCTGAGACGCTGATCGATCCGGCTCATCAATATTCCGCACGCTGTAATTTCAGAACACGGATGCTCTTAATTAAATTACACGGCGCTGCCGCAGCATGAAATTGACAGAGTCCCCGTCGTGGCGTCGAACCGGCGCTTTAAAATTGACTTTTCAGACACATAATGTAGGCCGCCGAGCCGCAGCTCTTATCCACGGCTCACAGCGAGAGTATGACTAAAACGATGAAGCACATTTTTTTTTTGTTTTTGCCCTGAAAATAATCCCGCTTCTAAAAAAAAACAAAAAAAAAAAACAAATGGCGGGAAGACATGAAAGGGAGGAAATAAAACAGCTTTCTGGTGAACAAAAAAGAACGGGAAGAAAAGAGGCGGCATGATTCATTCAGGAGATATGGTGGGGGGGATCTGGATAAAAGTTTATATACAATTATGCATCGCTGCTGAATTAGCGCACTGCCGCGATGATTAAAACATGTTTTAAATATTAATCACGTGTTAGCATTTGGGCGAGAACAGCTGATAGCAAAATATGATAAAAGGCAGAAGCGCTGCGGTCCATTTCACTGAGGTTCATGTTAATGTTCTGCACTCAGAGCGACCTGGAATAACAACTCTGTTGTTCCTTTTTTTCGGTGAGAGAAGTTCTCGTTTTATTGTCGAAATTTTGAAAAAGTTGAGAAAATTCTGAAAAAAGATTGAAAAATAATATAACACTGGACTTGAATCGTGATTGAATCGAATCCTCGGCCCGTTTTGTTGTTTTTTTTAACTCATCTATCTGCAAAACTTCTCAGTCTTCCTTTGTCTTGTAAATTGCAAGTTCTATTTTCCAGCTGTGCGCTCGAGACATCAATCCGTGTTCTCATGTCAAACCATGTAAGTGCTGTTCAGAAGCTGTTTTGCTTTCTGTCCTCAGGCAGCTACAACACTGTCTGTTGCCTCGCCAACATGCGATTGAAAGACAATATCTGGACACACAACGCGGATCAAGACGATAATGAGCGTAATTGAATGTTTTACACCTCCTGGACAGTTAACATCAGATGGGGTAGAGGTTGAGTAAGAACAACAACACAATTGAGTCATTTTGCTGAGGCAGCCAGTGTTTAAAAAGAAAATAAAGAGACATTTCCATAAGCACAAATCCATGCCAAGGATTTTTTTTTTTTTTTTTTTTTGACAACCTGCTTTTTGCGTGAAGTGCAAAACTCTCTCCGGATGCAACGGCAGCAACAGAGAGAACAAAAAAACCCAAACAAATAAAACACACCGGTTAACAAGACAGGCCTGCGGCGGATGGCGACAGGAAGCTGTGTTAAGCAGCCTGATCCTGAGGAGCAGCAGCAACACAAAGGTACTTAAAAAATCAGGCCTGATGCTTTTTTTATTGCCGTCCTGCGGTTTATCAGCCCGCCGCTCCATTGATCCGTCCAGCTGTTTTCTATCACCGCCTCTCCTGGGCTCCGGTCATGGGGAGGAGGGGGGAGGTGGCGGATTCAATCCCAGGTGTCTCTGGGCGAATTGTGGCGTTACACCCGGGACAAGTCGCCAGCTCGTCGCAGGGCCGCAGAGGGAGAAGACACCCCGGAGTTACTGGTCAGCCTGCTGTGACTGGGGGAACGTGGACAACTGCACCACGCAAAGGCAGAAAGGTGGGCGTCAAACCCTCAACTTTCTTACAGCAACACCGCAGAGTTCGTCAAAGCGAAATAAATCACCCGCCCGCAAAAACAAGGAGAAGGAGAAGAACAGAGATTGTCGTTGGATGACAATGAGAAACTTGGAAAAGTCGCGGCCGGGACTCGTCTGTCAGCAGACACCCTGAGGACGATTATCCAAATGCTCATGGCGCTTTGTTGTTCTTCCTCGAGTAGAAGAACGACCCCCGGGAGGCTCGTCGGAGTCCGGCAGACTTTTTTCTTTTGGACTTCCGACAAAGTCCAGTTATCATCCACTTGTTCGAAAGTGACTCACCCGGTGGCTGTGCTGCGGATCTCCACCGGCGGGTTGCAAAGTGGAGGAGGAGGAGGTGGTGCGGGGTTGGGAGTGGGAGTGGGGGTTGGCTGACTGGTTGGCAGGATCTGACAGAAGGCTTCTGTGCAGGCTTTGACATCCAAACGTTGTTATTTACCGCGTGCTGGTCCAATAAAGTCGTCTTTCCTCTTCATTTCTTGTCTTTCCTGTCTTTCTTCGGCTCCTCGGAAGCCATCTCTCAGCTCGCCGTCTTTTAATAGACCGATCACGCCGTCAGATGGGAGCGAAAAGGCGAGGCTCGGGAGGTGTTGGGGGGGTGGAGGGGGTGGGGGGGGGGTGGCTGATTAAATTGTCTTCATTTACTTAACCGGCTGCTAATATTTCAATTAGAGCGACTGCGGGCGGTGACAGTGCAGGGTTAAAAATGGAACGAGGATGGAATTAGTCCGACTGATTAATAGGAGGAAATGAAGACTTTGCGCCGCAAACGCGCGGCGACGTCCCTCCGGCGCCGTTCATCACTGACACCGCCCCTCTCCGCCTCCGCCGCCTCCGCTGCTGTTGCTCAATTTAAGGCTAAAAAAAGACACCGCCGCCCAGAGCCTGTTGTGTCGACGGAGACGGACGGCGAAAAACTGTCAATCCGCAAAAAGGTGCCGGTTTAAAGTTTGTTGGCGGCCGTGTCCGAGTGAGGTGGGGGGGGGGGGGGGGGGGGTTGACTGAAAGCACATTGGAGACCTCCTTCTCTTCCTCCGCCTCGGCCCATTACCATAAAGCCACTCACTCATGATAAGCATTAATGTAGCGTCTTATTAAAAACCTATCAATACAGCCGCTGCCAGCGCGCTAATGGCCAGGAATCCCTCTCAGTTAAATCCCGACTTTAGGTCTCCACTCCGGACTAATGAGAGCAATCACTCAGCATCTCTTTGGGCCTAAATCACCTTTTATTTGTGTCCGCCTCCCCGCGCGGCCGGCGGCAATTTATGGAATGAGAGATGCGAGGCGAGCATGCGGTTGGGCGGTTAGCGGCGGCGGCGGCGAGGCGTGCTAGCCTCGAGGGGAGAGGAAGAGCGACTGTTCTCACCTGGCCGCCGTTCCTTCACTCTGGTCCGAAGAACCTGAAGCGGAGCTGTTAATAGGCTGCTTTCGCATGACGTCAGACGGAGGGCAGGCAAGTGAAAAGTAGGTCAGTTGTTGAGGATCTGTCATATAGAAAATTGCCGACAATTTGTGTCGTTCATGGTACCTCCAATCGCTCGAGTTTCCCTCGAGTTCCAAATGCTGTTGTTCACAAAGGTGAGAAGTGTAAAAAGCTCAAAGCACACCACTGTAAGAAGTGGATTTCAAGCCAACGTCGGCAGTCAGGAGGAGCAGAGCCTGCCAATGCCTGTCCCTGCAGCGACCGCTTCATCAGAGGTGTGTTAGCGAGCTAGCTGAGTTTTTGACATCTTGAAACAGGCTCAAAACCTGTACAGTTTCCTCCACGGACATTTTCTCCATCTCTCCTCTCTGCCCTCCATTGGAATTTTGCACGTCATCACAACGACGTGACAGCGATTGCTGGACAGCGAGGCTGCAGACACAGGGAGGGTTTGTTTTCCCCGGCTGTGCCTCCCAGGGAGGCGGAGTTTTGATGCAGGAGCGCGGCAGGAGTTTGACCTTCCAGCCGGGGGAGATATTGAACAACGCTCCGTCCATCTTTTTTTTTTTTTCTTTTTTACACATCTGGGGCCTCCGAGCCGTGAGAATTGTGGGGGAGTGTTTACTTACTCTGACATCCCCCTGCCCCCTCCGGGGCCGACGCTGCGCGGCCAGAGGACGGAGAGTGTGGCAGGGGGCGCCGGCGCTCGCCGTGTGCAGCCGGCTCCACGTGTGTGCAGCCGCGTCGCCGTCGGCCAGGATGGAGTTTTAGCGGATCGATGGTTCGAGGCTTTATTTTCCGCTCGACACATATGCTCTCATCAACACCCTCCTTCGCACTTATCGAGCTGTTCATATGCACGCCCTGCTGCTGGCAGCTAAACGGTACGATAGGTCGACCGACAAACCAGCGTGTCTTCACAGTGACTGGCAGACAGACAGTTGCCACTTCCGAGATGATCCATCTGAACTCTGTTCTTTTTGCTCCAGTTTCAAGGAGCCCTACTGTGGTAGTTTACTGATTTAACATATTGAATTGGTGACTTACTTATAACAATCAACAAGGTTTGTCTGGTAAAAAAAACAAACAAACAAAAAAAAACCCTCATAGATTGAGCTGCACAGGTCCTACAAAACAAGTGTCCCTCTTTCAACCTCACGGCTAGCGCTAGTTGAATTAGCACCTATGTTTAATATAATAAAAAAAAGGTAAGAGGCTTTACTGCAAGAGGCTGTAATTTGCATGTGTGAAGAAAGCTGATCTGAGATTCAATCAATCAATTGGTGAATAAGCTCCGCTGTAGGGTTCAGATGTTTGTAATGTTGTTGTAATGTTTGTAGGACCCTTTGAATCCGTTGCTCACCAAATAGAATTGTGTTATGAGCCACCGAGTCAGTTAGAAAATCCATATGCACACACACAAGCGCCACCTACAAGGAGAGTGAATGATCAATAGTTTATTATATTAAAAAGGGAAACATTTGACTCTCTTTCTCAAGTGAGTGAGAAGTGGCAACAGCTTGTTGTGCGTTTAGGACAGCCGTCACATAATCGTGACATGTTGTCTGGCCTCTTCTGTGCAAGCAGCGGCAGGGACAAGCCACTGAATGAGTTCATAAAGGCGAGGAGGACAGGTGACTCTGGAGTTTTGAACGATTCGTTCAGGACTCACACACACAACAGCAGCTCTTCCGCACTCCAGGCTTTTAACCGCTATTGATTAGTTGAGCTACAGCACAGGTGATGTTCAGCTTCTTGGGTTTCAGTTGCTCTTCTGTTTACAGACACATGCCATCTAATGGACAGCCACTGACAACAAGGCTGGCCTGCTAAAGCGGCAGCTATAGATTTTGATTTACAGGAGCACTAAAGAACCCAGAAGAAACACGGGGGGGGGGACGTTATCCGTCTCGTCACGTCTGCAGAGTGGAGCCTCTCTGCACTGGAGGCTGCTGAGGATAATTTAGCTCGGCCTCATTTTCCATTTTAAAAGTCCCACATTATGCATAATCCAATCTGCCTTTGTATTCTGACTATTTTGTTTGTGTGTGTCTCAGGGAACTCCCCAGAAATAAGTTCCACTTGTATCTGCCCTGTTTTTTCCATTTATTTTTTTATGACTGTTATTATTATCATTATTATTGTTTTTTTCGCTCCTTTCAAACATGCAGCAGTTCCGACAGGGCAGGAAGCTACAAACAAGCGGTTTTGCAGGAGGCTGTAAACAGATGGCTAAATGTTCTGAAGGTCGTTCTGATGATACGTCATGCAGGGCGGCATCGCTGCCGTCTGGGGTTAAAAATACCCAGAAAAAAGGTCAACGGCAAAGGGTGACGCTAACTCACTGCTGTGGTGGAAAAACTGAGTCACAGGTTCTATATTGAACCTGTGTGAAAGTCTTGCGTGAGCCTTCCTGGTCCATTCACGTCTCTTCCGGCGTCGCTCCTGTCCTCTGGCGGCAAGAGTACAAAGCAGTGTTTCACTCGCGTTGCGAGGAGGAGAAGGCGCCTCTCTTTGAAACGTCCCCTACTGTCACCTGCCTTCGATAAGTGGGAGCCAAACAGCGGCCGTATACATGACAAAGTCTCCCGGCTGGCAGCAAAGGTAACCGAGGGCGGCGAGCCATTCAATATTTATGACGAATGTCGAATCAGTGAAATCAGCCCTTCATTAGCCGGCACACAGCTGCAGCCCGGCGGAGGGAGGTGGTTATTCCTCCCCTTTTTTGTTTTGAACAGGCTTGTCATAGCCGTTGCCAAACAAACGCCTTTTTTTAATTTATTTATTTTTAATTCAAGCTATCATCATCATCATCAGCATCAGCATCAGCATCAGCATCAGTCTGGGGAGGCGCTTCGGTCTTAAATGCCAGAGATTCCGTCCGAGTCACATAAAAAGGCTTTGCGGAGGGAGGAGGAGTGGGAGGGGCTTCTGGAGGGTTGCCAGATACACATCCACTGGCGCGCTGACTCAGGCGGTGACAGCCTCTTGCGACTCTTTCGCTGCTGTGGATCTGAACGTCGCCGTCCCGGTATGGTTTTTAGTTCATATTTTGCCAAAGCTGCGACGAAAGAGGTTTCCCGTTGTTGTGCGGGGGAGGGGCGCCTCGGCCGCATGCATCAACACTTTAATTAGACGCGTTGGCTAACCGACCCCGGCGAGAGCAGCAAATCCTGTCGGCATGCAGAATTACCGCAGATGTGCAGATGTAGGGGAGAGAATATTAAGAAAACAGAGGAATATATATATATATACATATATACTACTACTACTGACTACTCCTTAAAAGGTAATCTAATTACTTATTTAACTACTTTGTTTCATAAGTAATCAATTACTAATTACTTTAGTTAAAAAAGATAATGTAACAGTTGCTCAGTGCTTTGGAATGAACTTTATAAGGTGAAAATTTTGCAATTACAAATATTGCCTCCGTCCTCTTAACATGAATGAATGTTTGCTCTCTGAACACAAACTGCACATTTCACAGAACAAACTCATGCACAGCACTGGTGGCCCAAATTGTGAAAATCATCTGCGATATCCTTGTTTTTGGTTGTTTTATTTTTTTGCTTTTTCACAGTACACAATACTAAAAAAAATAATAAAAAATTGTTTAATTACAGTAGTGGATTACTTAGTAATAGATTACTCACCAACACTGTATATAAAATCACGTGAAAAACACATCCGCTTGGCTGCTTCACCCAATGGCGGCGGTCCACCTGGCTGGGACGCACCACGGAGTGGAGTGCGTCCCAGCCAGGAGTTTTTTTTTTTTTTTTCCCCTGTCCTCGGGAACGCCACAGCGAGCTCACGGGAGAGAGTTTGATCCGTATAACAAGTGGAGGAGAAGCGCAGGGCTGCGAGCGAACCAGTGGGAGGACCTCATTAACGCTAATGTGGACGGCGCGCTTTGGTAAAGACAGGAAGAAGAAATCAAAAAAGAAAAGAAAAAGGTGTGTTGGGGGGGAGGGGGGTGCAGGTTAAAATTTCTGACACGGCTCCCCCTCTTGATGTGGAGCTAATGATAGACTGTGGGAGCAAAATAACTAAGCGCCCGCCAGTGATTCCTCGCTGAGTGCTCCTCAGATTATGAGGAAGTGAGAGGAAGAAGATGGCGGGAAAGATTTTTTTTATTTTTTTTTCATTTTCTTCCCGTTTTTTTCCTCCTCCTCTTCCTGGCGGTTAAGGAATCCGTCGCCCGCCCTTCCGCTTTTGAGGCAACCCTCCGCGGTTCATCCGGCTCCTTGCTGCGCAAACACAACTTTTTTCCTGATCCACCACCACCACCACAACCACCACCACCACCCACCCTCACCCCCGCCCCCCACCACCCTCCCCTCCTAATAGCCTTACTTGATTAGCCGGATTGCGGGAGCATATTGTAAGGAAGGACACGGTTCGGCGTCGGACACGGAAGCAGATAATCGCATTCAGGAAGCGTCGGCCCCCGATGAGCTTTATCGCCCCCTCGGAGCGGCGGCGAGCGCTCCCGAGTGGATGTTTCGGAGGCGCGCGCGCTGGATGAGACGGATCTAAATGTCTCCTGCGAGTGTCGTTGCGCCCAGTAAATGTCACAGATGTAAAAGATATACGGCCGACGCCGCGTTAAAGCGAAACGAAGGGGGTGTTGGTAGGGGTAAGAGAGAAAAAAAAAAAAAAAAAAAACCCTCCCGTGGATTTACTGGACATCGGCTGGCGAATTCACTGCCTCAAAATTACCATTGTCATTTACCGGCATCATCCCTCGGAACAGCTGGCGAGGATTTACGGCCGCCGACGCCGATGCGAAGAAAAAAAGTGACAAGGAAGGTTGAGAAGCCAGGAGAAAAAAAAACAAAAAGCCACCCTCCTCCCTGGTCCTGGTGTCTGTTTGGCTGCAGCAACCAGGCCCCCTCCCCACCTCCAAATCCTCACACGGCTCCAGGTCGCCGGGTGGCGTTGTGCTTTTATGGCAGCTCTCCACGGTGCCTCACGTAAGCCCTGCGACGGCTAAACCCCCCCACACTCCCAACCCACCAGCCGGTTCCCGTGACCCCCAACCCCCCGTTAGCGCTGCCACTCCTCCCACTCTTTGATGTGGCCCCTGAATCGTGAGTCGGTCATCAGCCTCGTTCCAGGGATTGATACCCTCTCTCTCTCTCTCTCTCTCTCTCTCTCTCACTCTCTCCGTTGATTCCTCCGCTCGTCCTGGCGTCGGCCTGATCGCTCTCGGCCACTGTTTCCTGTCCTCTCTCACTCTCTCAAGCACGCGCTCACGTGCAGGATGGAGAGGGAAGGAGAGAGAAGAAGCAAAGAAAGTGTGGGATTTGTAGGTGAAATGACCTTGACCGGCCCTTTTCAGACACTGTTGAAGCTTGAAGTTGAGCGGAAAAAGAAAAAAAAAAACGTCTCTCTCTCTCTAAGCTAAGCGGAACAAAATGTCATGAGAAAGTGTACATCTGTTATCCACCCACATCAGAAGCTCTTATTTCACTCGATGGAGAGGAGAAGCGGAGAAGAGAAATCAGTCTGGTTTTGTGGAGTGTTTCCTCTCAGTGATGTGGCTGCAGGTTGTAAACACAGGGCTAAATATGATGTTTTGCTAGATTTTCTTAAACAGAGCCTTTGAGCCTGTTAGCACTGTGTTTGCAGCCTTTTACAGCCCGCCAACATACGGGTAAATTTGCAGTTTTCTCAGATTTTCTTAAAGAGAGCCTTTAAGCTCATTAGCCATATGTTTACAGCCCCCCAACAGTTCGTAAACACAGGGCTAAATATGCCTTTGAGCTTGGATATATAAGGATAAATAATCACTTCATTGAACAAATATTTGAGAAATTGATGGAAAGAAAATAAAAGCCATAAATTCACAATTGACATATTTGAGATTTGTGTAAAGCAATGCACCTTCGCAAATGATAACCTCGACACCACACTACTACCGAGACGATCGAAGCTTCTACTTTGACTTCCGCGCAGCAGCGGTACGTCTACAGAAATGCAATCATAAGTCAGACGGCCTGGAAAAGGCACAGTGAAGACCACGAGGAACGGCCGCACATTGTCATTAGTTTTCTCTCTTTCTGCCTTTTTCCTTGCGGCCGATAATTGAATTTAATTATTCAAGCTCACTCGTTTTATGTTTTCTTCATTTCCGGGCGAATCGATTGCTCGAGCCAAACCATCTCTCCTGCTTTGATATCCGTTGCCACCCCAGACAGATTCTGCCTTTCTCCACACGGGCCAGCGAGCGCTGTGAAAGTGCAGCAGGCAGAACTCGGTGTTAAGCAACTTGCTCTCAAAAAGGTTTTATATATAATAGCCTTGTTTCACAATGTGTTAACATGATTTTTTTTCACAATTAGAACAGCCGGGAATTTTGCACATAGGCAACTTGACACCGAGGTGATAAAGAGCCTTACTTTCCTCGCAATTAGAATTTCTTCCTCTTTTTTTTAGCCATTAGCATGAAGTAACCCCTCTTAGTCTCTCATTTTAACGTGCGAGAGCTCAACCTTGACGCAGAGGACGGGCTGATATTGACCTGATTTTCAGTTTGTTTGGTGCCGACCCCGTCAGCTCCACAAATGCATTATTCAAAAAGTGCCTCCGCCAACCCCCCGGAGCTCCGGGTCCGCGGTGCAATGCATGCTGGGAGAGGAGAAGGTGGGGTTGTTCCGGTGGAACCCGGGCGAAGAACGCGCGGAGCTGCGAGATAGCCGTGGAACAGCTCAAGGGTATTCTATATGAGGCGGTGAGAATCCCTCTGGACTCCCGTCGGGCGCCTGCACAGGCTTCACCAGGCCCAGGTGTTAATGAGAATACACTTATCACAGCCAGAGGTGCTAAATGTCTGTTGTCTCACCTGTGCTAGGCTGGTAGGCATGCACAGGATTAATACATCAGCTCGCAAAAAAAAAAAAAAAAAAAAAAACTTTGCTCATCTCTGTTGTCGGTTTATCGCTTGCGCTGAATCTGGAAAGGAAATCGCCCTCATTTCCATTCGTAACGTCCCCGTTGTGGGGATCAGCCGTTTAACTCTGCAGAGGGTCCGAAGCAGCAGTGTGCAGGGGGGAGGTCAGAGGTCACAGGTCATGTCTGACGCATATCATGTCTATGATTTGAACAGGCAGTGGCAGGAATAGACCAGGGTCACTCTGATTGGCTGGAGCTGAGTTCAATGTGGTCCTGCAGCAGAGGTGGTGCAGCCAAGAGCTGTTTAGTTTAAGTCAAGAAACTCAGACAGGGGGGGGGCAGAGGTATGGATATTTGAAACAGGCTCAAAAAGCCCCAAAACATTATCTAAAAGTGTGATCAAAAATCACAGGAAAGACATTAGCAAAAGCACAAGACAACTTGCTTACACAAAACGCGGGGAAGCTAAGACAGGAAGTAGAGACGAGACGACACAAGGGAAGATGAGACAGCAAGGACGAGACAGACGAGACGGAATAGAACAAAACAAACACCTGCAAAAACCAACCAGCTCCGGCTTCCTTCTCGCAAAGGGAGATCCAACACCCGCCATCGGCCCTTTGTGACATCACCAAGTGGAGTGTCTCCTCAGTCCCGGCGGGAGTTTGCCGGTTCCCGTCGACGGAGCATCTATCTCGGAGCGAGACAGTGAGACTTCGGGGGCGACGCACCTTTTTCCGAGGACGGCGGCGGCGGCGCGGGATCCTCTCTCCTCCTCCTCCTCCTCCTCGCCCTCTTCGCCGGGATCCGTCCCCCCCACCCCCACTTAATTGTTTCTGTCTCCCAGATAGCGCCGCGCTGGCTTTGATGTTCAAACCCTTCCCTCCCCACAAAGGAGGCTGACGGCGGGGGCAGGGAGGGAGGCAGATGGGCCGCGACAGGATGCTGTGAACCTGACGTCTCTCTCTCTCTCTCTCTCTCTCTGTCTCTCTCTCTCCCTTTCAACCTACCCGACTTCACCCCCCCACACCCCCCTCTTTTTTTTTTTCTTTTTTCCCGGGCGCTGCGGTTCAATCAGCCCTCGCCGCACAAGCTGTTGTGGAGCACCTTTGAAATCACGCTGTCTGCACAATAGTCATGACTGTTAATGGCTCCTTGTAACTCTGATTACACACCCCCGTGCACACCGAGCGTGTAGCCGACGACGCAGACGCGCGCGAGTGCGTACGCATTGCTAAGTGGCGCCTGCGAGTGTGTCGGTGTGTGTGTGTGTGTGTGTGTGTGTGTGCGTTCTCGAACCCGCTTCATTTCGCAGGCAAAGTGAGTACACAAGTAAACAATTAAAATGTTAATTAGGCTGATCAGTGAAGCCGCCGCACTTGCACGGGGGAGGGGAAAAGAATATATATCTATGAATATATATGTGCATATTAAATGTTCACGGTCCAGTGGAAAATAATCCACATTGCGCCACCTGCGCACAGGCGTGAGAAGCAGCAGCATTCTTCAGTCCGGTCCAGACAGGCAGGTGCTATCAGTGGTCCGACCGTTGCAAACTTTGACTGGCAACCTGAAGCCCTTTTAAAAGTGTCAAGCAGACTTGTTGAACTGTCGGATGAAAGTAATAAGGTGTGTGTGTGTGTGTGTCCACTAAGCAGGCGTTCCGTTCCGCGTCGTTCCGGCTTGATTTGGCGCCACATTACATCTTTTTTCATGAACTTGCCAGACTCCTGCAAGCCATCTGGGAGCGGCACTATCAAAGGGTACAAGGTGTCAAGCACGCGGGTGTTTCGCCCCTTAAAAGCATCGCGCCGCGCCTAACAGAAAATACAAGCCAACGGGCTGCTGGACTGCCTTGAAGGAGAAGGAGGAGGAGAGGAGGAGAGGAGGGGCGGGGCGGGTGGGTGGGGTGCACTTCTCTCCGGAGCTCCGACTGCAAGGACCAGCTTTAATTAGGTGGTGGGCGTAGAGGAAATGGCATGTTGAAGTCTGTGTGTGTGAGAGAGAGAGAGAGAGAGAGAGAGAGAGAGAGAGAGAGAGAGAAAAGGAGGCAGAGAGAGAAGGAGGGAGAGAGAGAAGGAGAGAGAGAGAGAGAGAAGGAAAGAGAGAGAGAAGGAGAGAGAGCGGGCCATACAGGAAAGAAAGACTGCCCTTCACCTTAGCTGGAGAGGTTTTTACATTCAAACGCTCCGTGCTGCGATCACGCTGCGAGGGCAGCCGGGAAAAAGGCTTCACCTTCGCTACAGTCGGCAGCCGGCTGGGAGAAAACACTCCTCCGTTCTCCGGTGGCTGGCGCAGGTCGGCAGGTGGCCGGCGGGGGGGGGGGGGGTCGTCGATTGACCGACCCCGCCCACTAGTCCGCCGTTGGGACTCGACTGGTGGTATATATGTCAGGAGGGCAAGTCAAGTCACGTGACCCACAGCAGATCCACACAGTGGAGGCCACTGCAGGTGCAACACTGCAGTCGCCTCCTGACGCAGAGTAGCTGCTCTATATGTCAATATGAATTTAGATAAAAACAAACCTAATCGTGCAAACAAAAACACGGTGTGATCATATTTCCCTTTCAATGTTGGGTGCTGGACCTGTAAAAAGAAGCTATTTCTACAGCTGCAGCAGGGAAGGACGGCAGCAGCGAGAATAAATGGAAACCATCTCCGTTGTGTTTTTTTTTTTGATGACATAACAAACCTCCGTTATTCACAACGCATATTTCTGCGCTATTTCCCATTCGTTCGGGAGCATTTTACCGACAGCGTCCTTAAAAAACGAGACAAAATCAAAAACGAAGCTGGGAGCAGAGCGGGAACAAGTGATGTGATTCCATTCCCACTCGCAGCTGTAATAGTGCAGGGTGGGACTCCCAAGTTTTTGGGCTGATTCGGCTGAAACGCAGTTGAGTAATTGCAGCTGAGTAACCTGGTACCTGCGAGACAATCAAAATATGCCACAGACTGCAAACATCCCTTCCTGAACCAAAAGCAAAAGGTTTTCCATTTTTTTTTAATGTCGACTGTGACGCATGTTTTCATGGCGATAGCCTGCAGTTTGAAATGTTTACACCCCTGCTTCCCTCCTCTGGCTGTTTTTTTTTCCCTCCTCAAGATTCATGCAATTAAAGATAAAGGTCTCACTGCTCAAAATGAATTAAAAATTACATTCAAATTAATTTTCAACTCTTAATCTGGGTCTGCATTAAATTAGGGCCAATTTCTTATCTGGCTTTGAGCATAAGATTAATTAAAAAGCATAATCAATAAAACAAGAGTGATTTAGTGCATCAGGAACCGGCGGTGAAGACTGGTGGCGCACTGGTTTAAGTAGATATGTGGCTTGTTGCTCGCAGGGATGAAAAAAAAAAAAAAAAAATAAGTAAGTGAAAAACTCAAGGGCAATTACAGTCTCGTCTGTTCTTGGCAGACAAAAGTTGATTAACCCCGAGGCTCCTGGACAGCTGCACGCAAGCCAAACTTGTTGGCTTTGTTTTGCATCCAGATGAACATGATGGCGCCTGAGTCAGAGCCCGTAGCTGTATTTACCACACGGCACAGAGTCAGATGCAGAAAACATGCCAGTCTGAAGGAGGGGACAACAGCAGGCGATAAAGCGCTTTGACTTTTTAAAGGGATAGTTCACGTGACAATAAAAAAAAAGTAATTATTTCCCTATCAGTGGTAGCGCTGGTGACATTTTCCAATCCTTGCATCCGTTCTGGAGTTTCACAGATGGAATTCCAGCTAATGACACACTTCAGTGGAAGCCTACGGTGGTGTTGTGCTCAAGTGGTAAACAAAAAAAAAAGGAAAATTAAGTGATGGGAGGACGCCACACGCTGCAAGAAGTCGGCCCACTTTCTGTCCAAATGGCGACACCGTGTTCATTGCCATAGTAGCCAGGTTGCCGTGCAGGGTTCCAGCAGGTCGAGGTGAACAGAGAACACTTTCCACACGGCTGGAAGTTGGTCCGTCCCGAGAGATAATGGAACCTCAGCTCTTGTCTTTGGAGGCAACGGCGGATCTTTTCTGGCTAAAAGGTCCGAATGTCTCAGTTTAGAGAGAGAGAGAGAGAGAGAAAAATGGAGTGCCAAGTCATGCGGACAGTTGGAGGAAACCGCACAAGGAGCAGGGTGTTTGTTTTCACTTGTGTTCACAGACATGGCCGGCTTTGTTTCCAAGGGTTTCAAAAAGCGTCGCGCGGATGATAAGATGTCACCAGAGCCTCCGTCAGCGTGGCGGTGAGTAGGAAATGGGAGAATTTTCACAAATTGCAGCATTTTTTTGCACTGTTTTCGATGTTGTCACACCAAAAAATGTTGTCTCAAACAAACTCCACCCTTGGTTCAATACATTACGAAAAAAGGGGAGATAAATTATTGAATTGCAGCATAACCACCAATGTTTGCAAAAAGTTCTTTTCAGTCTTCTTGCACGTTTGACACGCACGCGGACGCAGACGCACACACACAGACACACACCCTCTTCTGTTTGCCCTGCTGTCGCTCGCAGCAGGTCTGATGACGTCTGCGGAGGATTTATCGTGACGCGCAGAGCTGCTCCGAGTGAAACACTTCAGACTCGACGCTGGACTGAAAGAGTCGGCTGGAGGAAATTCGGAGTGAACACGCACACATTGTGCCCGTTCCGTCGGGTGCTCCGACACAGCCGGGTGAGTCACGGTCACACGGAGAAGAGGCCGGTCGAAAACAGAAACCTGTGACTTTGCAAACCTTGGGCTGAGGTGCGAGATGAGCTGCATCGGGCGAGTGTGACAGTGCATTCCTGTTGCCAGTGACCTCAACTAGAATAACTTGTTCTGACAGTTTACCACTGCTTCTTCCTGTAACCATGCAGTGCAGTTCTACAAGGGGTAAAGTGAACCCACTTTACCTTTACCTTACTATACCTATTTCTTCAACACTAAATTACTTATTGTAAAAATACTGCGCTCAATTTATTATCTTTCAATGTATTTATTTCCATGATAATACACTGTCAAGAAATAATCATAATAGTTTATGACACGTGGCCGTCCCAGCCAATCACATGACAAAACACTCATGTTATAATGTTTTCATTTTAATAAAACCCGCCCAAAACTTTGCTTAAAATTTGCTTAACATAAACATTATATTATCAAGCATCAACATTTGACAAATTCAATTATTTATTTGTGTGTAGATGTATTTATTAATTACATCTCTTAATCTGATTCATCATAAACATAGCCATAGTCAGAACGTTTATCAGACGTATCAGCTCTTCTCAAGATACGTTTCCGCAATCATAAAGTTGTAATCTGGATTTAATGGGAGATTATTAATCGTCAGCAGAGGACAAGAAACAGAAAAGTGGTGCAGTCTGCAGATGCGAATTCGTCATCGCCCTGTCGACCACGTTTGTACTGACACTCAGTAAGAAACACAACAGATACAAGATGAATCTCAGGTTCGAATCCAACTCTGTGTCTTTCAGCCGACTTCAGTCACAGTTCACACAACTCAGCTGTTGACTGATTGTAAACACAAATTCCAGTGCACAGCGGCTGAGTGAAGGTGGTCTTGACACTGTGGAGGAGTTCCATGGTTCCAGAGATTCTGTAGAAGGACAGAAGACCTGCTTCTTGGTCCAGGTACACTCCCACTCTGGAGGACTTAGGACCTGAGATGTCGGTCATGATGCTGTCGTGATAAAACAGATGTCCACTTTGGGAAGAGTATTAACACCAGGATTTGTCATTGAATCCAAATCTGTATTCTTTCGATCTTCCCACTCTGCTGATGTTCCTGTAGGCCACCGCCACATAAACCCCTCCTCCTCCCCTCTTTACCTCCCAGTAGCACCGTCCAGTCAGTTCCTCTATGCTCAGGACCTGAAGCAAGTCTGTGAATCTGTCGGGGTGATGAAAGTAGTCCTGGTCTTCCTCCACGTGTGCCACTTTTCTGTTCTCCTCAGATAACATCAGGCGTTGGTGAGCCGTGTTTGGATCCAGAATGATTTGACGTGAATACCTGAGGAAGTCCTGTCTGCTCCTGGGTTCTGGTTCTGGTTCCGACTTACATCGTCATCACCTGACACTGAAA
Source organism: Nelusetta ayraudi (assembly GCF_046127955.1). Classification (NCBI taxonomy): domain Eukaryota; kingdom Metazoa; phylum Chordata; class Actinopteri; order Tetraodontiformes; family Monacanthidae; genus Nelusetta; species Nelusetta ayraudi. The sequence goes on along the minus strand of NW_027466140.1, from coordinate 2,262,630 downwards.
TCCATACATGACCGTTGCCTTCACACATTGTGTTGTCTTTGTCTTAATATTTCATACCTTGTACCTGGTACCTTGAGCTGGTCTTGATCTTGCACACACACACACACACACACGCACACACACACACACACAAACACACACATTTACTTCTACCTATCTCAGTGGTCCCACGCCATTTTCTGTAGATGCTCTTACATCTCTAAGTATCTTAAAATGTGATATACTGTAGTATGTGTTTAGATAAACATGTCAGACTCTGCATATGTTTAAAGTGTAAATCAAAAAAGAATACAAAACCTTGCTCTGTATTGCGGCAAGACTGCAGACCATTGCCCTGCAATGATAATACTTTTTTAATTTTTTTTTTGCAATCTCAAGATCAGGGAATGAAGACAGACAGATCACGGCCGACGGTGTTTTTGTCATCTGTGAATGCAAGGTCGTAACTGGAGAGATACTTAGACAGTAGGGGTACATGAGGTTCTTGTGTGTGCTTTTTGAAAAGCGATAATAATGGTCGATGGCTTTCTTTTTAGAAGAAACAAAATTAAACTTACTGTGGCATTGACACATAGCCCGTTGAATGAAAATGCGTGGGATAGGTCTACACAGTGAAATTCAATTGGTTGCGCAAATATCAGTGGTGGACAGACAAAGGTTTATGTAACAATTTATTTTGAGGCCGCAGAAAAGGAAAGAACGATTCTTTAAGAAGTTTTTACGCTGCCACTAAGCACCTCGCCACTTTGAAAATTCAACCCTCAACGTTTCCATACGGGGAACTGAAATGTTACGTGTCTTTTTTATTCTGTCTGGCCGCCCTGGGAAAACAGCTGCACTTGTGCTAATATTGAACACCGCCGCATCTACACTTAATTGAACGACTCGACCCGTCGAAGTAAACACGATGGAAGAATGAGGGGAAATGAGATAAATACATTCTGAAAAAATTGCTTTTCTTCTGTGAAGTCTGCCAATAAAACCAATCGTGGCGAGAAAATACCAGTGGCATTGAGGCAAAAGCAGAGAATTGCATCAGCCTTCCCTGTGTGGGCAGTGATTAAAATCTGATGAAATGTCTCCAAAAAAAAGCAAACAACAAAATCAGCACAGGTGCTCAGGTGGTTCAGGACTGTTGACATCACGAATTAGACAGGACTGGCCATTATCTGTACATCTCCGGATCTGGTCCCTGATCTACGCAGCCACCATTAATGAGGCTTTTTTTTTGTGTGTGTGTCGCCGCCCACTGATTTTTTTCTTTTTTTGTCCAATGTAAACATATCCGACTGCTAAACTGTTTGCTTCACAGCCGGCGACCGTCTGGGAAATAGGCAAAATTCTAATATTTAATTTGGAGTGGGTGAGCTTATTATTTGTTGCCTAAAGTTTAGCCCGGCTGCGGCGCTCCTCGCTGACGGCCGGTGTGCGTCTCGCTGTGTTGCCGCCTGGGTTTGCGTCGTCGTCCTTTCAAGCCGCCGCCGTCAGAACGGAGACGGCGGCCTCCCTTGCATTTGTTTAATCCTGTTTTGATATAGGTGCTACCGCATGCGCGCGCGTGGTGGGCGAACGCCTTTGATTACACAACTCCTTTCTCCCTCCTCGCCTGTCTGTCGCGCAGACAAAAGCGCCTCTAATGACAAAATGAGGTTAACATTGAATCTCGGAGATGATGCGATGTATCCCGCCGGGCATCCTCTCGGTCCTTGCTGTCTTTCTGGCTCCCTCTCTCTCTCTCTTTTCCCCTCCTATGTGCCATGGGAAAGAAGAGTGGAGGAGGGGAAAAAAATGCAGACAAGCAGAAGTGATTGTGTTCCGTGTCAACATGATGTGACCGGCGTCCAATGTTTGTGGCAATAGATGGACCGCGCTGCCATGGGAAATCAATTCCGTCGGTGTCACCGCAGACGATTGCGACGGCCGCTGCAAGGTGAGAGCGAGCCGGGGCTGGGAACGGGTGAGCGGGCTGTTGTGTGTTTGTCAGTCCACGCACAGGCAAACCTCAGCGCTGCGCGCTGATGTATTCATTTATCTCTTCCTAACGATCCGGCGTGAGAGCCTAATAAGAATTTCGTACGTGGGCCTCGGCGAACGCAAGGACCTCCTTCCCAACAACGCTGATGGAGGCACGCTGAGAGGGATAATTAGGCTGGTTTCCATACGTAGGGAATCTTCCCACTGTTAAATTCTGTCTCCGGGTCAGAATTATCCTTAACATCGGTACATCAGCACTTTGCATAAGTGAGTGGGAGGAAATGTTGATTGGGGCCAGTTCTCAAATGGGCGGTATAGCTGAAGTGGATGGCAGATGGATTAGCACATGATGCAAATGATTCGAATAAAACCAGATTTGAGCATTTTTCCAATGCCAGACTTTTTTGACACTTGTTGTTAAGATCCCAGCACTCAATGTCAGCTTCTTTTCAACTTTTAAAGGGCAGAAATATGTCGAGCAGCACTGACGTTACTCCAAATTGTGCGGCGTTTCAAAACCAGCATTTTTATTGGCCCGTGGGTTTTCAATGAGTGCTGATTTGACTTTATGCATCACTCCTGGCAGCGGGACCAACTTCGCGATGAGATCCAGCGAGTTGACAGTTGAAGCCCTGCCAAGAGTGTGCAGAGTGGCTGACAGTATGAACGTATCACCCTCAAAGCCCAAACAATGGGAAGCACTGCACATTTTATTAGGCCTATTATGAGTGCAATTCATCAAAAATAGCTGATATCTTATTATCTTAGCACTTCCATCCAGGTTTATTTGATGCCATTCAGACGCCCCAAAATGTCCTCAGTAAGATCTCAACAAGCCATTGAAATGAAAGCACAGTCTGGCTTATTCAAATGTCTCAACTGGATTTTATTCCTCGCAGGAAGAGGTTGCAGCTGCTGGTTTCTCCTCTGCCGCTGACTCGGTTGTATTTTTAGGTGTGTTTTGTGCTCTTCGACAAACTGTGATTGACTGGTGGGTTTAATTAATGCTTCTTTAGCTCTTAATTGGAACCACTGCCATACTATGAATGTGAGAACGCGCGCGCGTGCGTGAGCCAATGTTTACAGCAGCAACCATGGATGAGCACAATACGGAGACATTTCAGTTCATTAGCACCGAATGTGCAGTGCGCTAATCATACACATCAAGCATATGGAAGAAAAATGTCAGAGCTTTGTTTCACTTTTCTATTCAAAACTGCTGCATCATGATGTACTGTATATCAGATGATTCACCGATTCGTTTATTAGGTGCATTTTTGTGGGTACCAGGTACTTACTGGTGGCCAGTGAGTGTGTATATATCGGCACTGCACTGTTGTGTGTTCAGATATGCTATCATGCACATCCTGGTTGTAACCACTGGTTATAAGAATTCCTCAACAATGCATTTTCCTTAACTCAGCTGCTGCAGCTAACTGAATTACTGTTACTCTTACTGTTTTTTCTTTTTTTGGGGGGGGGGGGCATTCCCTGTATCATCACAACCCTAGAGATGGTTGTGATGACTTGAAACCCCAGTAGATCAGCAGTCAAACACTCAGACCAACAACCGCGTTTAGCGTCAATATATCTAAATGCATTGAGTTACTGGCACATGACTCGCTGATTAGTCCTTGCCTGTGTTGGGTTGAAATTGAACACCTTGCAAAATAAAGTGGTCGATCGGTGTAGCCACTCGATGGGAGTTTAAAACTAAATTTGACCCAATTTCTTTTTTCTTCGTGTTTTAAAACTCCCACCTGTCCTCCCTTATTCTCCCAACAACTGTTGGTTTGTGCCAGCAATTATTTGGAGCAGGCCCACCGGAGGAGCCATCTGTAGACATTTTCAATTTCTGCCACACACACAGGGGGGATGAGTGCCTTAAAATCTTTAATTGAGATGGATTGGGTCATCCAATTAACCCCAACACACTTGGGTGTCCTTTGTGCGGTTGGAGCCTTCGCTTTGGGGTATTGTCACAAATCTTTAAGACAGCACAGAAATAGTGCACCTGTCCTCACTGTATTTATAAAGCTTAATTGGGTTAAGCTTTCCCTCATCATAACCCCCCCCCACCACCCATTTTCTATTTTTTATTTTTTTTTCATACCCGTCCACAAGGATAAAACGGCATAACGTGCGATGACAAGGTGGGCCATTTTAATTACGAGACGCGTTCCTCTGACGGGGGAGGTGAGACTGCAGCCGATCAGGTCTGTCGATTGTGATACGTCATAGCTTCTCCTCACCCCTAATTGTTTGCTAATTTTACACGGCTAAAAGGAGAAGACGAACGGGGGGGCTGGGCGCCGCTTGACGAGATGAGACGCGGCAGCGTGCGAGCGACGTGCTTTGCCGGCGCCGCCGCCGCCGCCGCCTTATTTTAGACACATATCTAATGTGACACCTGATGTGTGGCAGTCACACGTGCACGCTCGCCCGTTTGCCGTTTGCGCTTTGCTTCCCTGCATATTTTAAAGTGCGACACTTTTGAGGCAAGACCTGATTTCAAAGGAAGGATTTTCTTTACTGGTTCTTTTGCACCTCAACGTTGTTCACAGGAAGTGGGCGGGAAGTCGTCCCGTCAGTGTAGAGGTCAGTGGCTCTGAATTAGAGTATTCAGTAAAATATTGACACACCACTAGGGTGTAACATGCGAGCCTCCTTGTCCCAGTGTTGCGGGTAACATGACCTGTCATGTTCCCAGACCGGCCAAGTCTGTTTTTTTTGGGTTTTTTTTCGGGGGGTGGGGGGGTGCGGGGCAAATTTGATTTGAAACGCTGTTGTTGAGTGCAGGGAGCGCCGCCAGACATCAAGCAGAGAAAACAGCCCTAATTGTTTAATCCATATCAGTTATGCACCATATGGGAGAAATTACAGGTGCTGTGTGATTGGATAAATACTACAGCCAAACTAATGTCTTAGGGGCAGGCCGCAGTCTTTCTGTCTATTGAGATCAATTTGTCTTGGCTCTCCTTCGCCCTCTCTCCCTCTCTCCCTCTCTCCCTCTGACCGCCTGTTATTATGTGCATGAATTAAAGCCCAGCATTCCGGCTTTATGGGCTCTGCTAAAAGCTCAGCCTGTTTTGCCAATAGCGCTCAACTTTTACGGGGCGGCCGACTGTAAAAATGCATTGTTGTGTTTTTGTTTTTTTTTTCTTTCTAATCATTTTCCTTCCCTTCATCAGCGCCTCCGATCTGAGCCGAATGCCAAGGAGCCGCTGCGATGCGATGGCGCCCCCCCCTGCCTCGACGGGTTCCTATTAAAACGTCAATTGCGACGTTCGGGCTGCCACGTCGTACAAAGGATCTGCTGAGTGAAGTGTAAATGCGGCGGGGCGTTGTGCTGGCCTTGCACTTTTGCGGCCCCGTTCGCACATATAACATCATGAATGGTGGCACCCGGCCGCCATTTGTCCCCCGGAACCCCACCACCCCACCACACCCCACCCGCCACCACCCCCTGCAGCCGGCGGGTCTTCTATCACCGGGGTTTGGGCGTTTTTATTCAATATGATTCATTTTGGCCATGTTAATGCGCTTCAGGAAAAGGGTCTCAATTACCACGCCATTAATCATACTATAATTAGAGTCAACGACTTAATTGTGACACGAAACCCTTTATTTCCTGAAGGCATTAATATCGCCGCTGTCACTTTTGCCGACTGGGGGAAGAGGAAGTAGGGGAGGAAGTAGTGGAGGAAGTAGTGGAGGAAGTGCGCTCGGCTCTCCTGTCGCCTCTGTTCCTTTTGATGCAAAAGCATAAAAACGTATGTTCGGTTTACGTGTTGTGTCACCACGCCGTCCATAGCCTGGTTCTCTCTTGCGCGAGAGCCTGACAGACAAGGGAAATAAGAATGTGCCAAGAAAAGAAGTTGGAATGAAAACAAATAAACAAATGGCCCCGTTGGTGTCGGATGCTTTCAACTGTATAAAAGTATAAAAGGTCTCGGCTTCACAACCTGTGCATGGGAAAAACTTTTTTCTCCCTCCTCTTTTGAAAGAAACTCACTCTTTCTTTGTTCAGCTGGTGCTGCGGGACGTCGGCTCCTCGCGAAAACCGGGGGAAATTTGCGCTCGCTCGCGCTTTCTCAGCGGCCCCTGTAATGTCACAGCCTCCGTCCAGCCGCGCTTTGTTTTCTGGCGTCCTCCTGGCGGAACAGGAGCAGACGAGTCTGCTCTCGTTCTCCCAGACAATTCTGCAGCTCCCAGACAGAGAGAGAGAGGGACTGAGGGAGAGAGGGCGAAAGCGAGGGGCTTTGTTTGATAGTGGCAATTCTGCAAAAGGTCACCGGCATCAAGGAAATAGACGGAATGAGCCGCGAGGATTTCAAGTTGTATTAATGAGGAAGCTCTCGGCCGGCAGCCGTCTTAGAGGTCAGGCCATCACCTAAAATGATAAAGATTTATCATGGGAGGGGCCCCGGCTGGTCAAAGCGTCCTCTTATCTCGGGCTGTGCCTTTGACACCGTCGAGAGTCTCACATGGATGAAAGACTTGGCCACTTCTCCACAGCTGTTGCCGACCGGCGGACGCGGGTAAATAATTCATCGCTCATGTTTTGTACTCTTTGAGAATTTCTGAGGAGGTGCACGACCGCCGCGCTGCGCTCCCCTCTCACACGAGCCCGCCCAAATTGGCCGGCGTGAGATTTATTCCAAGAGGATACGGGATTCCGACTTTTGTGGCCCAGAGCTGAGTTTGTCTGTTTTGACACAAATGCAAAAAATGTGAGTCGCATGCGGGGTAAACAAAAAAGAGAAAGAGAAGGAAGATAAATAAAATCCTCCCGAGTGAAGGAAAATGAAAATCCAGGCTTGAAATTTGTGTGCAATATTTTTTTTTTTTTTTTAATATTGAAATATTGAATTATATCATAATTCAATATATTGAAATAGACGCTGAAAGGTTAATCACAATCAGACTGAGATGTCAAACCCTGCATGTTACTTTTCCAGCACAATCACTGGAGAGCCGCGCCGAGAACATTGCGATACGGCTGCAAAAGTAACTTCAAATATATACAGCGGGTCATGTATATGTATTTGTTTCTACCAAAGGATGGCTGTGATGCTGGAACACCAGTGGCCCCCGAAGAGAAAAACATTGTTGATATGCCAGCCATGGATTTCTGCTGCTCCAACCCCTCCCCTCAGTCTGAAGTCTTTTCATGCTCGCTCCTATGTACTTTAGAATTTTTTGCAAAAGCAGCTTTCAGAGAGAAATGCCAACAGCCATCATCAGGTTTGCTATAATTTCAAAAAAAAAAATAATAATAAAAAAGGATGGATAATAAATCAGAGCACTATATCCTGGAAGATTTGATGCAAAACTAATATACTCAGGCCAGGAGCATGTATTTGGCGTGATTCTTTCCTCTATTTCAATGTTTTTTTTTTTACGCTCCCCTATTGACTTGAATTCTAATGCCAGCGCAGGGCCAGACATGCTTTTTTTTTTTCTCATTTAAGCTTGCTCTCTGTTTTCAAAGATTTAACTGAGAGACAGAGAGAGAGTGAGAGAGAGAGAGGGGTGGGGGGGGGGGGTGCATTGTGTTTCCAATCACCAAGGTCGGCTAATGTTTATACTTTTATTCATACATATGAAGTCAATTTCCCTCCGGCACCCAGGTTCATCCTGCATGAGGATATAAAGTGGTTATTGGAATTATGTATGACCAGGACCTCCACCTTTACTTAAACACATTTTTGATCGCGCGCCAGTGTAACAGAGCTAGGCGGCGTACTCCGGGTTAAACCGAGTGACTTGTAGGAGCATCTCTGTACTTCTCGCTGCTGCACTATTTGCATTCATGGACATGAGCGCCTTATTCATACATCTCAGTGTTTCTATTCTATTTTTTTATTATTTATTTTTTTTTATCAGTGTGCTATCTTGGTTTGCCAGAAATCCGTTCTTCATCACAGTCCTCCTTGACTTCTGCTTTCCAGTACGTAGGAAAAATGCTTCAGGACAAGGATGGGAAATGGATGTTTCCACAAACATTTCCGAAAAATATCTGAGTTTGGCTAAAATCCCGAGGGGTTTCCGGAAACTTTTTTGCCCACGACGGCTGCGCCTCCCAAATAGAATATCAGGCAGCGTTGACCAAACCCCTCGGCGGAACACAAATCAAAACATTACGTTCTAATGATTTTATAATGGTTTCAGTGATACTCTGAGCTTCTCCTTGTGGGACCAACTTCAATTATGATTAAGAATAATGGAGCACCTTTAAGTGACGGTGCTGCTTTTCAATAATTGTGAAAGCCCCTCCGCCCCCTCCCGCCCCCCGCACCCCACCGCCAACCCCGAGAGACGGCGGTCAAAGAGAGAAAGAAACAGACAAATTAGAACCCAAATCATTTGGCAATTCCACTCGTTTGCGAACCCCGATAATCTAATTCTGTTCTATTTTTCGACTCATCCACCCCCCAGAACCCCTCTCTGCCGCGGGTGTCTTCTCGCTCGCCCAGCCGTGCCGAGCCTTGGAAAGGCAGCCATGGCAGGCCACACCGCCCGCTAAATGTTTAACTTTCCTAAAGGACTCATTCAAAACAAGAAAGGGAACTTGTCTATAGGGAAATACCTCCGGATTAGGGGGGCTGAAAGATTGAAAAAGTAATTTGAAAAAATAATGGGCTTTTTAATGACTAAACCTGTGGGACACCCAGATGTGCTCTTTGTTAATTTTCACTAGTGTAATGTAAAATTCCAACTGCTTAATTACTCCAGCACACACAAACCAACTGGTTTTTAACGAAGCAATTACGGGAACAGCTTCTTCTACATTGCACCGCGGCCTCCGGTCCCCCAGCAGCTCCTTCTTGGATCAAAACGTCACTTATTTGGCGGGGTGCGAGCTCATCGCACCCTGTCGTTTCATGTCTGGAGCGATGACAGAAAAAAAAGATTTAAAAAAATCCCTAATCAAAGGTTTGTTTTGACTCGTGAGACCTCGCATCATTTGGAAGTGGCCTATTTCTCAAATTTCTTTTGCTCAACTTAATAATAAATGACTCATAAATAAAACCAGTATTTGCCACTCATCTTGGCAGCGTGCAAAGCTTTTTGGAAGACGGTTGGTGGTTGCTGGAATAAACTGAAGTGGCTTTTTTTTGTGGAGGAGAATGAAAAACACCAGTTAATGGAGGAGTGAATACGATGCGTTGTTATTTTCAAACAAAAAGCTTTTGCAAAATACACAATTAGAAATACATAAAAGAGCTGACTTTGCTTATAGGCCAATGATGTGGGAGGTTTCACGCAGGACCTGCCGTCCGCAGTGGTTCCACAGGCCCGGGACTTCACAGACACCGGAACGACTAAATGTGACTTTGGTAGAAAAAAAAAGATATGGAGGACAGTTGACATCTCCTGCTAGCTTCCATGTGCCATCTACCAAAAATGAAAAAGATTAAGATAACAAAAAGACGGTGAAGGCTAATATACCTTGAACAGAACATCTGGTTGCTGAACATTTCCAAATTGTCCTTCGCAGGACTTTATCAGAGGTGTGGAATCGAACTTGTCAAACATATTTTTTTTGCAGCAAAATGATTGTGCTGCACTTGAAGGAACATTTGGACAAATAATCTTTTGAGACCAAACAGCAGATGAATGAGCTTCATCCAAGCAACCCTGCAGAGGGAGGAGAAGGTTGTTGCTTGGAGATTGATGCATTGCCTAATAACTGCATGTCCAAACTTTTACGCCTCAATGTTTGAAATGATCAGCTGCCCTTTTTTGGTTTAAGAAAAACAAAAAAAACAAACAAACCAAAAAAAAAATGAATGCCAAAATGAAGGTTCTAAACTCTGGCAAGATCTTGCAGAGTTTCGGAGGGAACGTCTTCCTCGCCGTCCTGTTAACTTTAATGAATTCACGATCAAGTGCGCCGTACCTGGATTTACAGGCATGTCACTTTACATGAGTACACGTGTACGTACACACTGAGGTGACAAGGCCAGATTTCCCTCCGCGTTCCCCGCAGTGTTGCGCTACTTAATGATTCATGCGCTCTGAAATGCAAAAAAAAAAAAATATTCAAATGGCGCCAGCTTCATTGCGTTGAAAATCGCTTCCACATCCTTTTGTTTTACATCAATGGGGACGTCGGCGTAACCTTTTCCGACGAATGATACAAAAATGAGTCGAGCTTCCGGCTGATAGATTATTGTACTTTCTACCTGTATTTAATTTTGTGAAAAGGCAGGGGGGTGGGGGGGGTATGAGAAATCTCTCGCACTGAGACATAAAAGAAAGTGAAGAGAACAAGGTAAAAAAGAAAAAAACAAAAAACAAAAACAACTCAATCCTGGACCTGGCTCCTGGAAAAAAAAAAATTAAAAGCCGCGCCTTTGAGATGCAAATGCGGCGACAATATTCTTCATGTCGGATCTAAATTGCTAATGTACACAGCGCATAAAGCCGCTTTCAAGAGTGGATATCTTGGAGGAACGGAGCTGATGGCGGCCGCGGTGATCAAAGGGCCTCGGCCGAGTCGCCTCCTCTCCTCTGGAGACGGACGACTCGTTGACATGCAGCGGAGCGGCCGCGTGTTCCCCACTGGATGTTTACGTCGTTACAGGTCCGCAGGTGCAGCTATTGAACATTTATGAAGGACAACCGGACGACTTGTCACGCAAATAACTCTCAGGGAGGAGACGTGGGAATATTTCAACTCACCTGTCGGGTCCCCAAACTGCTTTTTTTTTTTTCTTCTTCTTCTTCTTCTTTTTCATGGGAGACAAAAATACCCGTTCTTTATTTGAAACAATCATTTTCAGTGGCGGGTGTGTGTGTGTGTGATGACAGCGCTCGACTCCTTCTGAGCCCCTTGCAGGGGTTGATAGGCCAACAATATGGATTAATAGCGGCCGTTACGACGCGGCCGCGGCCTCCCCTCTGTCTACGCTAATGGAGCCGATCCATTCCTGTCAGCTGCTGGGGGGGCTCAAGGAATTGCAGGTGTTGGCCGGCTTGTCCCCGCAGGAAAACCCTGAGCGGGTCCTCGGGCGAGGCTGCTTTTTTCATTTAGAAACAAATATTTTTGCGGCCAGATCAATCAAAACTAGTCAGATGTTTTCTTGTTTGTTTTTGTTGTTTTTTTTAACCCCAGTTAAAAGAGCTGGATTTCAGGAACACACACACACATACATGCAGCACTGTCATACACACAACTGGCTTCTCAAAGTTTGATCTGACTGATAAAAAAAATTTTTTTTTTTTCTCCTTGAACTGTCGCTGAAAGAAAAACGGAGCCTGAGCAGGAACGAGACTATTTTCTTCTGTTATTTCTGCCAGTTTTACCTCGGGATTCCTCATCTTCTAGTCTTCTCCATCACCGCATCAACTGAGCCGCTGGTGAGACACGACGTCTCCTTGATTAGCATCAAGTACAACACTAACACGTTGTTGCTGTTTTTTATAGAACACAGTTGTTCTTGCGCTAAAAATGTTAAAAAAAAAAAAAAAGGCACTTCTCTTGGAACTGACACGATTGAATCAGTAGTGACCATCCATTCACTGGCCACTTTATTAGGTACACCTTGCTAGCGCGGGGTACCTGATCGTGTCCGTGTGGTTGAATTCTGCCTGGACAGCCGCTCCATCTTAAGAAAAAAAGAGAGAGAGAGAGAGAGAGAGAGAGAGGAAGTGAGCGCCACTCTGAGGGCATATTAACCGCCGCAGGAAACACAAACACCGGTTGACTGCTTCAGAAAAAATAAAAAATAAAGGCCAAAGATCAAGAACCTCTCCCCCGCACACTCGTGCTCACCTTAGACCTCCCTAATGGTGCAGGGCGCCAGCGGAAAAAAGTTGCTAGCTTCAAAACAGCGAAGCGAAGCCGGTTCGCGACTTTCCTCCGAGCCAGTTGCGATACTTGGAGCAAACTTTTTCCAGGAGACAGTCGAGAAAAAAACTCAACTTGCGCACTCAAAGATCGAGAGGGGTGGCAACAAATGCCAGGCCGTTAGAAATCCGCTCGGCGGAGAATTTAAAGGACTTAGGAGTCAGATGCGCCGGAGGCGAGCTTGCATTGACTCGTCCGGCGTCTCTAACTCCGCCTGCACGGCTCCTAAAAAACAGCCACGGCCGCGGCCGTTCCCCGCCGCTGAAAAAACACGTCTATTTGCTCACATTAGGCTGGAGGTTTGTTCAGATAGAAGTCGGCCTATGCTGGGAGCGTAAAATTCGGCGTGGCGTCGTCGTCGTCCTGCTGCCTCAGTAAACACAACCTGCGCACCAAGCTGGCAGCACCAGTTGGAGGGTCTAAAAAAAAAAAAGAACGACCACGGGGGAATAAGAAAAACAACAGTTTGATTTTAACGCGCAAGATTATTTTCTTTTAATAAGAGAACGCATCGCGTGCAGCTCTCATATCTGTGGAGCGATCCGGACGAGCTGCACGCTCATCTGCCGGGGACCTTGCTTGAGAATGTTAGATAGATAGACAGATAGATAGAAAGATAGAAAGATAGATAGATAGATATATAGACAGATTGATAGAAAGATAGACAGATAGATAGACAGACAGACAGACAGATAGATAGAAAGATAGACAGATAGATAGATAGATATATAGACAGATTGATAGATAGATATATAGACAGATTGATAGAAAGATAGACAGATAGATAGACAGACAGACAGACAGATAGATAGAAAGATAGACAGATAGATAGATAGATATATAGACAGATAGATAGAAAGATAGACAGATAGATAGATAGATATATAGACAGATTGATAGAAAGATAGACAGATAGATAGAAAGATAGACAGATAGATAGATAGATATATAGACAGATAGATAGATAGATATATAGACAGATTGATAGAAAGATAGACAGATAGATAGACAGATAGACAGACAGACAGACAGATAGATAGACAGATAGATAGACAGATAGATAGAAAGATAGACAGATAGATAGATAGATAGACAGATATAGATAGATAGATAGATAGATAGATGTACTTTACTGATCCAAAATTGGGAAATTACACAGTTACAGGTTTACAATTACAGTTTGGACTACAGACGATGAGGATGACTCCCACCATCCTGATGTCACGTTGCATCCAACAGAACTACAATTACAACTGCAGAACAATACCCGTCAGTGGCGAAAACAAAGAAAACATTAAGAAAAAACAAAAAAAAAAAAGGAAAAACAAAAAACAAACAGGGCCCCTTAAAAGAAGAAAGCAGGAGACAAGTCCCCCCCCCCCCTCCGCCACGTTGCATATTTCAGCCATCGCAGCTAATAACGACAGTGATGCTCTTTGATGCAGCCAAAAGGCGCTTTTTCATTCACATAGCAGCTGTTTAATCCTCACCGGAAATGCCAGGGCTTTGAGGATGTTATCCCGGCCGTTCTTCAGAGATCGCCGCCCGCGGAGGGGGAGCACGAAAACGCGGCGACGAAAAACAAAAAACAAAACGAAAAAAAATATATATATTGTGGGAGAAAGTGGCAGAAATTACCTCCTCCTTGTTGTCTCAGGTATGAAACTCTGGCTTTCTCAAAAGTTTTGCGGCCGACGGCGCTCAACTCCCAGCGTGAACCACCGCGGCGGCGCGAGGAGAACGGCTAACGAGGAGCCGCCGCCGTGATCAGCGAAAATCCATAGACACAGCGCGCGGCCATCAAACGCCGTCGCACAGCTCAGGCACTCCCTCGCATCCACCCGCATATGCCACCGAGATGCGGCGCGGACAAATGTCAACCCTTTGTTTATGCGCGGCAGCCGACTAAATAGCCCAGAGAAACGCAGCGGAGGTTGTTTTTCTCTCTCTTTTTTTTTTTGGGCTGCACCGCCCTCGTAAGAAAACAAGAAGAGGTACCACGAGGAGAGAGAGAGAGAAGATGTTTCAAGGCCTCGACGCGCAAACTTTTTCAGCCTCCTCGCCGACTCGTCGGCTGCTCTTCACCGTCACCGGCTGACACTCCTCCCATCAGACCAAATTCTGTGCCGACGGCGATCTGAAGAGGGCACAGTGGGGGGCTCAGTTGACGCCCGTCACATAACCCCCGTCCCCCACATCCCACCTCCCCACCGTAAAGGCAGATGAGACGTGGATCCCGGAGGTGTAATTGCTGTCCAGTCTGGCTCCAGCTTCACCCAGGTTCAGGCACGACCGGATGGGTGGAGAGGGGGAGGGTGTGGGGGCAGGAGAGAGGGGGGGTCAATGCCCCGTCCTTAATGGCCTTCATCCGGCGGCTCTTCGCCGACGGTTTTTAACATGGAAACTCGGCCGGGGGCCTAATTGGCCCACGGAGATGGAGCTCATTGTTAGCTGCCGGCCGCGTCCGGTGGTCGCGGCCGCCCGTGTGAGTGGCTGATCACCAGGGGGCTCCACACCTGACTGAGCAAAGAGCACTCTTTTCTCATTCTTTCAAAGAGAGAGAGGGAGAGGGAGGGAGAGAGACGGAGAGAGAGAGAGAGATTCTTCAAATCTCCTGTTCTCCTTAATCAACTCTCTCCCTCTCATGGTTATGTAACCAGACTGAGGTAATACCTATGGATTTTGCTTTAAATTAAAGCCGACGCCGCGCTTGAACGCTCGGAGCCAACCGCCGAGCGGCCGAGGCTAAAAGCCCCCCGGAGATCAGGTTCGCTGTTTACCCGCTGACTCACGGCGTGAACCTGATTGCTCTGTTAGAGACACGAAATATCAACAGCTTTTAATGGACTCATGTTTTTGTTTTTAGCGCCCTTGGTGGTTAACCGTTCGCCCTCCTGGAAAGGTGAGACAAAGAATGGCATGCCTGTTTTTTGGGGGGGCTGAACACAATTTTAATTAACCTAATTACCTTAAGTGAGGGGAAGGGCGGCACTAGGCGGGGGGCGGAGGGGTGGCGGGTGGCGGGTGGTACACAACGAGCTGCCTGCCCTTCAAATCCTGCCGTCCACCTGCCATGACTCAGAGAAAACAGTCGTGCGCGAATCCACCGGAGGTTAAAGTTTAAGACCCCAGACTGCGGAACCGCATGCGAAGCTTTATTTTCTTTTTTTCTCCGCAAAATGTCATTGAGCTTTAATGTCCTTGTCCGTCATCTTCGAATTCGAACACGCCCACGATCGCATCGACCCCCCCCCCACGCCCCCCCCCTGCGTTGGCGGAGCGTTCAAGCAGCCCGCGGGGGCCTCCATTCTGAAGACACTTAAGCCCGCGTGAGCTCGGGCCCCTGCGGCGGGCGAAAGGACGCATGGCGCTGCCGCCGCGCCACCCGAACATCTGCGGCCTCATTAGACGCCGTCCTGTTTTGACGCGCTGCTATCCGGCGAAATATTGGGAGCGGCCGAAAGTCACCCCGGAATTGTTAAAGCGCGGCCTCTTTTTCTTTTTTTTGCAGATGCCACAATGTCTAATGTTGCACTTCCAGGCGGCAGAGTGCTTCGCAGCGAGTGTCTCAGCCTCCTGACTAATTAATAAGATGTCTGTTGTTTCTTTAATGCCGCGCGTTAGCGTATCAGACATGCAGGAGTCAGGACCCATCAGGAAGAAATAGCTCATTATGGGATCAGAGTCCATTTAGAGGTGGACGGAGACGTTGCGGTGGGACGAGCGTGTTCTGTCCGTTAAATATTGATGAGTCACTCACTTACGCCAATGTAGATCAATGCGGGTAATCAGCAAGCCTGCAAAATGGCCATTACACATGTTGATTGCATTCGGAAGGTGTCGAGGGCAACGCTGGACTGTTCCGATCGCGGACGAAAGGTAAGAAACAGCGTCTCCATAACTCTTGTACTCAACACTCAACATTTTGAGTGAATGGAAGTGCGACTGTGCGTTCTCAACACACCGGACGCGCCACTGCGACAACTAAAAACCTTAACAAGCACCATGTTTGTGGCAGAGTGGGAGTGGCTTCGCTGGTGCGCGAGTTAGAAGCTGGACCGCTAACTAGCTAACTAGCGTATTTGGATACATTTGGGCATTCACATTGTGTGTTTATGCCTATGTTGTTCATACCATCTGCCACTAAAAAATATTAGTTAAGTAGTTTAAGTAATACAGGATGCAAGTTGCAGTAAAAAATAGTCACTTCCTGTATGTGCTTTTGGGGCAGCATCATCTCTGTTAATTAGTGTGTCGTGCACACATACTGCACTAAGCACACAAAGCCAGAAATGCAGCTTCAGACAGACCAAAAAAACAAAAGTAAAACTTGTAGTCGACAGTTCGCTCACACCAGAACTTCTCCACACGTTCACCTGCAGCTGTTGCTAATCCCTGCAAGTTAGGCCACCGATAATGACTTCTTTCTCCTTTCCATGATTCTCTTCCAATTCAATCTGCCGCGCTTAAAGGAAAAAAAAAAATAATGGAGCTGCCGCCAGTCAGAGGTCCGTCTCCTCTGCCCATACGCCGTCACCTTTTCTCCGCTGAGTTAGAGAGTGAGGCAATTCTTTAACTCTCATTTGGGAATCGCTGTGAACAAGCAAAAACACTTCCAGGTACTTTGTGAGACCTGGAAAATAAATCCAACGGCATGAAATAAAATAGAAAATGCATTTTCTTTTTTTTTATTTGATGAAAGTTACCCTAAAAAAATAAGATCATTACAAGCACTGACATGTAATTAAAGAACAGGTCCATTTGTCAGGAGGAGCATGTGAATGGTACAACAAATCCTCAGTTTTAGATAGATCAGATCTAAAAAGCCAACTTTTTCATGGTAGGCTGTAAAGAAAGGACTAAATATGATGTTTTCCCAAGATCTAAAGATTTGAATTAAATTTTTAATTTTCTTTGGCTTTTGATTTTTAATCGCGCACGGCCACAACATGGGAGTCCAGGATGAAAAAATAAAGATCTGAAAATTGAGTATCACATGGGAGCAGATACATGAGGAGCAGAGGATGAGAGGAGCTTTTAGAATTTTTATCGACGAAAACACGAGGAGGGGAGAGTAGGGCGGGAGAGAGGGGAGGGGGCACTCAACCTATTTCATCTCCCCCCACACGCCTGTTGGCCGGAGCAAATTAGCGTCAGATGGACAACTGTCCGGCTCTTTGGTGTCGCAGCTTGAACAAAGGCGGCGGCGCACGCGGCCATGGGCCGCATGGGCGAACCGTGGCCATTTGTTCTGCGTGCCTCAATGACTTTCAGTCAGCGGTACGAATTCAAAGGAGCCAAACAATAAGAGACATTTTCAGCCCTGGCAGCGCCAGAAGCAATCGTCTGCCGCTCTCGACTGGCGGCGGCGGTGGCAGTGGCGCGGCGGCAGACAGTGGGGGGGAAATAACAGGGGGAGCCCCACGGAGGCTCTTATACCTGAACTCTGCACAAAAGGAGGCGCCTTCGCGACTGAACGCTCATTAACTTCAAGGTACTCGTGACCTCGCTGACACTCACCGGAGCACCAAAGACGGGGTTGGCCAGACAGTCCATGTTTGAAAGCAGTTTAGGGGGATTATTACTGCCGCTACTCATCCAGTCGCTATTTATTTCATTAGTCTGTACAGCGGCTGACCTACATAGACACTGATCAACAGTCTTTTTTTTTGGGGGGGGGGGGGGGGGGTTCACTTTCTTCTGCAGGGTTTGATGATTGAAGTCTGTTTGATGAGGGGCAGTGAATGTTTTATCGCTTGTCGATGGTCGTGACGTCGCCAAACAGAAATCCTCTTTGTGCAATTCACCTTTGCAATGTTTTTCTTCAATCTCAAATCAATACGTGGAGGAAAAGGAAAACGAGACAAGGACGGTAAATTGAAGCCACATTACCATCACTCGTTATCGGCATTATTTATCTGGGGCTGCGTACACAGCCGGCGCTGGATCTGATGGGGAGGCATGTACCGTAATTAATTGAGCGGCGTACATCTGCCGCCGCCGCCCATTTCCTCACAGATAAGGGGTGTGGGCTGGGCTGGGCTGGGGTGGGGGTGGTGGGGGGCTATTAGACTTATTTCCTGCGCGCGAGATAGAATGAAATATTGTGTCTTTTAATGAATAGGCCTATTTTAATCTCCCGCATTAATACTTTAGCATGCAGGATATTATTGTTCTGTGGCGATGACTATGATTAGCTTTGTTTAATAATCTCTGCCAATCCCAGGGGTGCCACTCACTCGCCGGCCGCCCGCCACGTTTCGCTGCGTTTCCAGTTCGCTCCCGTTTGACGATCGCCCCCTGCGACTTGGGGAGGAAAGAGGAGCGCTGACCGTCGAAGATGGGCTTTGGCTGTAAAGGAGCATGTTTGGCAAACATTTGATCGCAAGCTGTGTTCTGGATGGAGGAAATTGACTAGGTGTTTCAGAAAGACGCCTCAACCAGGAAGAGTCTGGATGCTAGGAGCCAAGGATTCTCAATCTGGGGCCTCTATCGTGATGTTCTGCACATATAGTGCACTAGGTCGATGGTGAATGTGTCATGTCTTGGATCAGGTGCACAGTTTAAATATATACAAGGGTTAAAGCCAGACATTTGTATTGCTGAGAAGGTTGAAGATCATCTGATCATCAACTCCACTCCCAGTTCTGACATAGACCAGAATGCAGGGAAATCAAACATAACACACATTTCAAGTTTTTTTTTAATCTGTTATTGTAGCCTCCTGTGTTAATGAAACAGTTCATGAAACTTTACTGTTTGTTTGACTTGAAGGGTTGCAGCATGAAGACCAAGGTCCAGACAGGCTTATCAAGAGCACCAGAGAAATTCCTGATGGTTTTTTACCCACTAATGGCCCTGGCCTAAAATATACCTGGGATGTTTTTCCCGGCCAAATGTCCTAAAGTGGGGGATGTTATTTATCTTAAAATTAGAATCAGACACTATTTGACAGTCAGACATTGAATGAAGGCAACCAGACCATGGCCTGCAAACTGCCATCAGGTATTGAATAAAATAGCAAGTGGTTGTTGGTTATGGGGTAGGATTCCCTTTCAAGCAGACACAGAGTTTGCACTCTGATATATAGATATAGATATAAATATAAACAAGTAACACTTTGATGTTTGGACGTCGGCGTCTGTTAAAGACGCCGACTGCAGTGCCACACTACAGACTGCCATTCAAGTCAGGAATCCCTGAGCCACGTGGCATTACAGCACTTATAATTCCAACGTGAAGAAACACTCATTAGCTCTGAATGGAAGTTCTTACATTTAAAAATGCTTGCATTGAATTACAAGGCTGAAGAGAAACAGCCTCTCATTACACACTGATTCGCTGCATATAAGGTTGAGAATCGACTACTCAGAGGGAACCCAGACTGTCTTTTCCCACTGCGGCCCTGTCAACACCTCCGTGCTTCCTCCATCTCTCCTACTGTGGAAGAGGGATGTCGAGGAGAATAGCAACAGGCTAATATAATAAAAAAAAATATATTTAAATTTCCGGTGAAAATAATTTTAGCAATTACTTTGTTACTGTAGTTTAAACCGTTTGTTGTTGCATGTAATGCACCCCTCAGGGTCCAAAATGACTACGCCTCTGTAGAAATTCTAAAAACCTTAATTACATTTTAAATGACTATTCGGCACAAACAGACTTTTTTTTTTGTTCATTAGAAACATTGTGAATGTAAGAGTTTTCCCTTTCAGCTGTGCAGAAAGACTGCGTCCATTGAACACAACTCATTTTTATTTGAACAAAGCAGTGGATAGATAGATAGATAGATAGATAGATAGATAGATAGATAGATAGATAGATAGATAGATCACTTGTGCAGCCCAATAAAGTGGTTTTGACTGAACTTTTCTGAAGTCACTTCCACTAATGCTCAGACGTGACAATCATACACGGACCGGCCACATTATTAATACTAACAGCTAATCGGCCAAGCACACGGCAGCAACTCAATCCATCTCGTCGTGTAGAAAAGGGGAGCTTGGTGGGATGCAAACTGTCAGAATGGTTGCAGTTGCAACCCACTTCCCCATTCACCGAGTCGCTTCCCTCAAACCACAGCACAATTAAGTTTGCAATTTATACTAATCATATAAGTAGCCTGAGATGCTGGAATGAAGTGGTAATGAAACACCCCAGATGACGGTGGAGTCTGTTTAAACATCCACAGTCACGTTTTTCCACACCTTGAGTTTCAACATTTAGCGACTCGGGAAGGTGAGGGAGCCGCAGACTCTATCCACGCTTTTCTTACTTCTATCAAGTCAAACCCGAGTCCAATGGACTGTTGCCAGAAAACAATCAACCCCCCCCCCCGCCCCCCACCCCCTCCCACACACACACACACACACACACGCCAGCATGGTCGGCCTTCCTCCTCTTCCTCCCCCTTCCCTTTTGTCTCCCCTCCCTCCTCAATGGCAAAGTCAAAAAGGCGAAGCCCTCCAATCACATTACAGTATGCCCGGGAACATTTAAATGCTAATGTTATAAGCTCACACGGCTAATATGATAAGCTGACAAGCTTATTATAAGCTCTGAAGTTTTAAGAGTTGCCTTGCGTTAGTTATCGTGGGGGCAGGCATTAAATTACGTCGCCAGGCCAGGAGGTGCGGAGTTGAATTCCCCGGCAGAAGGAAGATTACTCCGGTGGCTTTCTGACGGCAGCGGGATTGCACATGATGGTTTTGTCAGGAGGGGAGCGGGGAGAAGAAAGTGGGGGGGGGGGGAGCGGCTGGAGCCAGACGTCGTCGCGCGGCGGGGAGATTATCTGACACAGAGCCGCACTTCCTGTCATCTCCCCACACCCACTTCTGACTTGGAATATGGAACACTCACCCATCACATGTTTGCTCAACACAAAAAAACTCTTCGGAATCACACAATTACCGTCTTTTCAAAGGTTTAAGCCGGCAAAGGATGAGACCAATCATCATTTGAAACACTTTTAATATGTTTTAATCCCTTCCACATTGAAGAAAAGGAGCCGCAAAACATCTCCTTTCTCTTAAGGTTCGGCTTTGACGCAACTACCACATATATTTATCAATCAATTTGGCACCCGGGGTCTCTGCCTGACTCGTGCAGACGTCTGGGTTGTTGAGCGGAGGGGAACTCAGCGGGTTCACTCACTTTCCTCGCCCAAACAGAATCTTCTCAAACGCGTGAGACAACAGAGGACGGCGTTCGCGAGGTAAATCAATGCAACACTCGAAAGCTTCTCAAAGAAACCAGAGAGAGAGAGAGAGAGAGGGAGCGAGAGAGAGGGAGAGAGAGAGGGAGAGAGAGAGAGAGAGGGAAGGTAAGAGAGCGGCAGGCGGCTCCTGCGATCACACGGGGCCCCTGACGCCGGAGGTGTAACGGAGACACAAAGCTGCCTTTTAACGATATGCGCCGCATTGATTCTTCCGGGCGAGAACACGCAGCGGAGCCGCTGGAGATTACAGCGCCATGCGGGCCGCTTGGAGTAGATTCAGATTTCTGTCAGCGATGACATGAGCCAGCCGCGCCGCTCCCATTGTTGTCCGCCTGCAACCTCGCAGCGAAACATGTCGTCTGATATTTATGACCCCCTCCCCGTCTCCCACCCCCTGCCACACACTCACACACACACACACACACATACACACCCTCTCATCCACCCCAGGACCCATTTACAGAATGGAAGGGGATCTCGGGAGGAAACCTCGTAATTTCCTGTGATTCAATTGAGCCATTTACATTTGGGGTATTTACATTTTAATCAGGTCGTCTGTTCCGCAGCGGTCCCATTGATTAACCTTATCATGGGATGATATACTTTGGCCACATTACCAACGGGTGGAAATGACTGGCGTGGGCCCGGCTCCATGAACATTTGCCGGTCTCAATTACTCAGTGATACTGCATCTGAGTAACAGCTGGCAGCTTCTGCCTGTCTAATCTCCTATTGCAGCTGTGTTGGAACAGGCAACATGCTAGCCTAATTAGCCATGCTGTCTCCATGGGAAAATGTAGCCCGAGGGTCCGAGATCGATGTGTGCCATCTCCTCATTCGCTGCCCCCCCGCTCCTTCTGCTCCTCTGCCATCCGTGAAACAACAGAAAGAAAAAAATAATAATAAAGAGGCGAAACACTCTGAACTCCTCGCCAGCGAATACATAAAAGAGAACAGTCATTGTTGTCGCTAAAATGTTTTTTATTGCTCTGCGTCTCACTGTATTGTTCCTCTAATGGCGGGTAGAGATATTTGGTTATGCTGCACAATGAGAGTCTTGGCCGCCGCGCTCTTGTCAGTTTGCATTACTACAGGTGCGATTTTAGCATTGATCGCGCAGGATTGCTTCTTTATCGGGATTTAGAGGCGGCAACTCGTTTAGCGTGCTCAACAACAGAAGCATCACACGCTGTGTTGTGTTTTATTTGTTAAAACAACACTCAACACTTTTTTTTTTTTTAATTTGAATAATTGTTTCAAAATTAGTTTTACTATACACTGACAAGTAATGAGGAGGAACCTGCCTTCCAGTCTGGTCTTATAGATTTTGAATTATTTGAAATTCTATGAATTGTTAGAATGACTTTGAAAATCATTAAATCATTTGTGGTGTTTTGGACAAAAAAACAAAAACAAAAAACACATTGTTTTAATGTTGCTTTATACAATGGGATTTTTGATGAGATGTTGATCTGAAAACTGATGAAGCCAAAGCCCACCGTTTAAAATGTCTTTAGCACAGGAGGTACCAGTTCAACAAGCGCTTCCTGCAATTAGATAGAACACATGGTTCACAGCCAGAGTTTCAGGAAACACTCTTTTACTTTGGGTGTTTTTTAATGTGGCAAGTAAATCATTAGCACAGCTTCAAGTCAACAGAAAAACACTCAGCAACACGGTTTCTCTGATGGAAGCGTTCAGCTTTTTATTATCTTATTTGGGATGGCTGTGGTTCCACATTGTGTTGATATGTCATAATTGACATCTTCAGAAGAAAATCCCACAAGTAGTTTAAAAATAACTGCTTTTGTTGTGTATATGTAAACGTATCCTACATGCTTTGCTGTTTACTTTTTTTTGCACTGCAGGGAGTTTTTTTTAGAGCGTGTGAGTGTTTGTTAGAGACAATTTAGCCACATCGCTACATGTACACAATCTCTGTTTTATTTATTACTGTTGGTTTTTTTTACACAATTCTTAACTCCCTTTGCCGCTGCCTGTAAAAGTTGTGCTCGCTCTGGGGCTGTTGTGTTTGATGTGGAGACGCATGGTGTCATTGCCGTGACCCCTGTTCTCGGTAACACCGGGGGCCCTCCCCCACCTGGGCTCAGCGGGGGGCGCGGCGCGGGTCACAAACCCGTAATAAACAGGAGGGGCCCAGGCGCGATTTGGGAAAAATGGGCACTTTCGGCGGCATCAGAAAACGTCTGGAGTAATGCACTAAATTATTGGGGTCAGTGACTCCGGCCGCTCTGTTGATTTGTCCGTGGACACAGAAGGCTCACACTGACATTGGAGGACGTTTTTTTCTTTTTTCTTTTTTCTCCCTTCCTCCTCTTTCTCTCCTCTTCCATCTTCCTCCTCCACATCACCCCCAAGGACCGTAAATGAACAGACGCGCTCGCAGTGTTTTCCTGGAGAAACAAACCTCACTCGCGTTAAACAAACAGGAGACCTTTGCCGAGGCGTCCCAGTTAAAAGCGAGCCGTTAACAAAAAAAAAAATAAATAAAAAATACAAACTGAATTTTGTGCTCAGTAACAACCGACAGCATTTCCTCGACGTTTGTTCCCCGACTCGACGCCACACGGTGCGGCGCGCGTGCTCGCGGGCGGCGGGAGAGCACTCGAACGCCACGATTGCAGCTAATCAGCCTAATGAGGCAAAGATTGCGGCAGTAATCAGGCGTCATTAGGCTTATGAGTATTTATTATCAGTGGCACGGAAATAATGAAGAAGAGCACCTCTTGTTGATGGCGCACGGAGGACGCGGCGGCGGCAATCTGTTTATTAATGGTGCCGCGACTCACCTGACCGGCCTCGCGACTCGCCGGGCCGGGTCATCCATCAACGCCGCCGCCGCCTGACACGGAGAAGATAGATGCACTTCCCCGTTCTGACCTCAAATGTTGGAAGATTCCAAGCGGGCGCACGGTTCAGGGCGTCTGGGTCCGTCCCCCCTTTTTTTTTTTTGCCTCTCGTCCTCATCGGGGGAAAAAAAGAAAAAGAAGCATAAAGAGTTGATTCGTTTGCCTCCGACTGCAACTCTGCCTCTCTCACTCTCTCACTTTTTTTTTTTTGCCCCTGTGAGCCATGTTTTCACGCCGGTTGCAGCCAGTTTGGGTCACTGGGATCGAAGCGTCTTTTTTTTTTTTTCCTCACCCTTTTCTTTTAGCCGCTCGCAACTCATGTCATGCTTGTTAGGAATTAAATTACATCCGTGCTCAAGCCAGACTGGGCCGTCTTGTTTTTTTTCTCCCTTTCTCCCCCATCCCTGTTCAAAAAGCTTTCGGGACCTTCAGGTTTGAATTTCAAAAAGCTTTCTTTCTTCCTTTCTTTCTATTTTTTAATACGCCGTGTTTGTGGAAATGCTGGAAATGAGTGCAAAGGGAAGCGGCTGTGTGCGTCTGAGGGGAAGATGGATTTGCGCGACGTGTGCCACACACGGCAAGCGACGCATTTCTAATAAAAAGTGGATTCCCGCCTGCGACAGGGGCTCAGATTAAGAGGGTGGGGGTGGGTGGGTGGGGGCGGGGGGGGAGGTATTGTTAGAGAGAAGTTTTATCTGGCCTCGTTACACGTGCAGCGGCGGCGGCGGCGGCGGCGCGTCTTCTTAACCCGCTGCGTCGTCCGGCTCCATTCCGGGGGAAAACATGATTTCCCGCCACGCCGAGTATTGTTGTCATTCCCCCGCGCGTCTCTTAGCCGAGTCGCACTCCAACCCACAGATATTTGTGAGAGGTTCACAATCCTGTTTTACATACTGAGAAGCACCGGGGACAAAAAAAAAAAAAAAAGAAGAAAATTTCTCTTCAGAGCTGTTCTTCCCTTCAGACAGCAATAATAACAATTCCAACTTGTTGTGAAGTAAAGTTAAAAAAAAATAGAAATCTGCACGTGTTGTTCAGCCCCCGCGTCACCTCGACAGATCGGTGGCCACGGCGCCGAGCGAGTCGCGCTCGCGCAGCCACAGATCCGGCTCACTGTATCTGGAAACAGACTTACATTAGCCGAGAGCTATTTCACGGGGACGGCCAAGCAGAAAAATAATTCAAAGGCTCGCTTATCAAGAAAGCCGGCGAGAAAGTTCAACAAATGATTACTTCTGAGTCAATGTTCATGTAACTGGTGGCCTGAAATGGGAATGGATGTCAGGCAGAGATTCTGATTTCGCTGAATTAATTGCTATCAGATGCAGGCGGGGAGGTGGCGGTGCCACCTCTGCCGCCGCCGCGAGACCCTCAGCTTTTGAAGCGACCGGGTCCTTTCAGTCAGACGCCGGCGCCGGGGGTGAGCCAGACTGCCTCCTGTGTGTTTTGACAAATTGGTGCAACACTCGCGAGTTGAATGCATGCATGTCGAACACTTTGGAGAGGAGGGAAAAAAAGGGTCTGTTTCTCCGTTTTTGTGTATTCCGTGGAGGCGGCTCGCCTGAGTTCCCAACTTTTATTTGCACCGAGACTGAAACAAACAAAAAACAAAATGTCCCTTAAGTAGTCTACCGAGGAGTTGTGTCGCAGTGAGTTTTTGCTCATTTCCATGTCATTAATCCATTAATCACACAGAAAAATGCACCAAGCACCCCTTGGTAAATAAAAAAAAGAAGAAAGGTTCTGCTAAATGTCCTGAGCAGCAGACATGCTGCAAAGCTACATTTACAATTGGATTTGTCCTCAGAGTCTGTGCAATGTGACGGATATAAAATAAATCGCCTAAGTCTAAGGATGAGGTCATCTCCAATATATTAAGGCAGGGCAGTATGGATGGCAGTATGGATGGCAGTGTCGCCGTCCAGCAACTTTCTTCTCAACTTCAGATCTGTTTCAGATTCTATCTGTTCTATTTCTGGATCCATCCATCTATTCGGGAGGACAGATCCTTGTGAGTCTGCCGAGCGCCTCCTATATTTAGGCACCAGGGTGTCTGCATGTGTCGGCCCGCAAGTCTAGGTAGCTTGTTAGCTTCGGAAAAATACCTAGAAACGTAAACTTGACTTGCTATCTGTGTCAGGGTGTTATTAGTCCATGACACGTTAAATACAGCTGACATTATAAACCAATAGGTTGACCATAATAAGCCATTTTAATATGTCTTAATTAAAGGAGCGGTATCATCTAATATTAAGAAAATGTATTGCAAACTATTTTAATGAAGATCTTTTCTGATATGTCACTCACAGTAAATATCTGTGACAGCTGGGTTAAAAAAAACAACAACAACAACAACACACATTCTGACTTCCTGTAGATCAACCACCTCCTCCTCCTTCTCCTAGAAAAGAAAAAAAAAAAAACAGACTTGTTATTCATGACTAATATAACGGTTGTGTAGGTATTTTCGGCTCTATTTCACACCAGTAGGCCCAGGTGAAAATGACATAGTGGGAAGCAATCCAAGGAATGAATGTCAGTAGAAATTGTTACACACACATATCGACAGTTAGCACATTGCTACAAATACTTCACTATGACTATAAATGCTGATGGAAACACATTTTATATACAGCATTGGTTAATTACCCTCTCATGGTAATTGTGAAATAAATATGCCAAATTATATTACAACATACCATTATATGCCACCCGTAGCCCGTCATGTTTTAATTTGAAGGGACTTTAAAAGACGATCAGGGGACACGATACGTCGCTGTCAGATCTCACCACGCCTGCGACGTCCCGACTGCGGATGAATGTCACAAAATCTCCTCCGCGTTGATTCCGCCGACAACAAACGTGTTCACTCCAGATAAGACGAACAAAACAATAAAGAGGAGGGGTGGCGCGGCGGGAGGATGAAGGGTCTCTGGGTCTGATTGTGATAAATGTCACACTTTGGATCACATGTTTTTACTAAAATTATCTGACAGAGCAAAAGGAAGATTTATGAGTCTGTGAAATGTTTGTGTTTCTCTCAGCGGCGTCGCCATGGATGTGCCCTGGCACAGTCAGCACCAATTCAAACACAGCTGGCCTGCTTGGGGAGATTCATCTAGCTTCATTAGGAATGCCAAAGTGACTCTGAAGATGCAATTCATTAATCCTCGGCGGTGAACACTGTTCTTCATATTGTTATGGAAAATCAATGTGATTGAGCTGGAGGGCCGCCAGCGCTGGCATCTCTCTCTTTCTCTCTCTCTCTCTGGAGGAGGCAGAGGAGGTGGAGCGGTGGTGGTGGTGGTGGTGGTGCATGGCTTCGATTTGTACAAGCAGCGGTGCCACATCAAGGAGAAAAAAAAAAATCCTCTGCGTTATTCACACTTTATCACCTGGTCAGGAACGCTGGACAGAGACTGTGTGTTAGTGGTGCAAGTGCACCTCTAGTAGGGACGCTGGAGTTGCGAACGACTCGTTCAGAACTGGAGGGTCACATTGCTGCCAAGTAACTAATGAGTCATCTGTACTGACCTGCGAACCTGCGTTCTCATATGTGAATTATTTTTGATTCTTATGTGACTCAGTGAAAAACCCTCCTTCATACGAGTCAACGTATGAGAATAAAAGATGAGAAACAAATGTCTGTGAAGGTGCGATGCGACGCCGCTCCTGGTTAATTTAAGAGTTCTTCAGCCTAATTAAAATATATTTTTTCACTCCCCCAGGACATTTCCAGGTGTTTATGATCTGTTACACAAGCAGCGCAGAGTTCAGCAGTGCAGCGGTGTGGTGATGATAATGAACACGCTGGCAAATTGTGGGTTTAACTTAAAGGACTGTCACAATTATCTGTTAGGCGGATGTTTATTTATTTGCACGCCGGTGCTTGGCTGTGATGTATAAGTGAGAAACTCGGAGGTTGCAAAAAAAAAATTGAGACCCCCAAAGGGCTTTGGGGGAAAAAGAGTAACTTTATTTTGTTTGTAATGCAGCTTAGTCTTAAAAGTAGCCAGGAGGTGCTGCTGCTTCTGGATGTCTGTTTTGATCAAATTAAAAGATTAAAAAAATGGTCCATGATGTTAAGCAGAAAAAAAGGGGAACTTTGAAAAGAAAAGAAATAAAAAATGCAAAATGTCAAAAGCTTAAAAAGCCAGAGGGTATTCTGGTATTAAAGCCTCAGCAGTCTGGAAAAAAAAAAAAATCTGTTCCAGTGTTAAAGTTGCGATACTTTTAAATGTGTTCAGAGCACCGCACGACTCTGGGGTTGTCACATTCTAATTGATAATGACTGTGAATCGTGTCATATTTACAGCATCATGCAAATTTCGACAGTAAAGCCAAACAAAGTGTATCATGAAAAGGTTTTTCTTTTTTTCTTTTTTTGTTTTCATGCTTTCCTTCTTCAAAAGAAGTCTTGGTCAAAAAGTTCAGTTATGTATCATTTGTGCTTCTTCTCTTGGGCGGATAAGAATGAAAAAAAGAAATATGAAAGGACGGTTTTCAGAGTAAAAGGCGGAACCAAAACTGTTCTAGTCTTTGGCAAAATTGTGATCAAACACCCTGCAAAATAATGAGAAGTCTCATCGGCAAGAGTTCCAGCTAACGATGGCTAACAAAGCCTCTGGTACACACTCTGTATCTTGATCAGATGAAGCCTGTTTTTGTTTTTTTTTCCCTTGTTTCAAAACAAACAAGTACAAGAGAAAACGCTTCCAGGAGAATTTGAGGACATAAGGACAGCGCACTGCTGTGTCATTACAAAACTCAGGTGGACTCAAAGTAGCAGGCAAAACAAAAAGTTTTCGGACACCCTTAAAATTTTACTCAAATGCTATCAAGGAATATTTTCAGAGAGAAAGTTTCAAAAGGTTTGGCTGCATCAGTCGGACACAAACAAATGCAAATGATTTGTTAGAACAAAACACTGATGACTCACACGGGCCCTGGATGTTGGTCAAAGGCGGCTGGAGCCCGACAGCGTGAACCCGCGGACATCACGAGGTAGGTGTAGTTTGCCGCTGAGTTTATCACGGGTCAAAACCAGGAGACCAGTCGCACAATGAGGAAATTACCGCGTGCCTGAAAAATAGCTGGAACCTTCACAGGAACCGAAGAGACGAGCTGGCGGAGGAGGGGAGGGCAACACGGCTTCAGGGACATGAGGAGGGCCAGAGGAGGACGAGACGCAGGTGAGATTAACGAGGCTCATCGAGGGGATCGGACGGCCGGACGCTGAGAAGACTTAACCTTCAACACAAAACAAAACAGGAAGTACGCAAACAGCCAAACAGACTGTGACAAAGGAGGCTGGGCCGTTATTTAGCAAACATCCAGGGATAGTGTTGTTTGTTACGAAAGACCACAAGAAGAGAAAAGTATATTACAGGAAGGAGACTCTTATTTAAGTTTTCATTTCGAGTTTAAGTTGAAATTTCGTGAATAAAGTCAAAATGTTGTGAAAAAAGTAAACGTAGAAAAGATGAAATTCCATCAATAAAGTCAACATAAAAAAGATGAAATTTTGTGAATAAAGTTGACACAAATAAAAAGAACAAAATTGAATTGTCCTTTTTACGTCAACTTTATTCTTGAAATTTCGACTTTATTCTCAAATTATATTATTATAAATATCTTAATTTGTTTTCTCTTCTTTCTTGGTGCCCCAATCCTCTTCCGTACTTTAATGTGAGCGACTGCGCAAAAAAGAAAAAGAAAAAAGAAAAATGCGTTTAGCGAAAGATGCCACAAACTCATGGGTCCAAAGTAGAAAACATTTTTTTTTTCCATTGTAAAGTAAAATAACAGTGAGCCGAGAAGCAGGATTTGAAAAAAACAACGATTACAGTAATTCCTGATTCCAAATAAATTCACAACGAACAAAGGATGCGAGGGTTTAGTTTTCGATGCGGGATCTTGTTTTTCCCCCTTTTCTTTTTTTTTTTTCTATCCGGGCGCTGGCGAGCGGCGTCGGCCGCCGGCCTGCTGGCGTTGCTGCGACACCAGTGTTTGTTTAATTAGCGTCGAGGAGCGACAGACCCGCCGCAGCCGGCGCCTTGATGTTCTGCCGCTTCGCCTTTGGCTGCTACCGCTGACCACATCATCCTCATCATCATCCTCATCATCAGGCCATCATCATCATCGTCGTCGCCGGGGCTGCGTCGGGGAACACGCGGCTGGATTTTCAAAGGTCTTTTTTTTTTGCGCCGCCGATTCGCTGCGCATCCAGCAGATTGATCGCAGCGCTTTATCTGTGGCAACATGTGCCTCACCCCCACCCTCACCCCTTCCCCCGCCACACATTTGGGTGGTGTTCACCCGGCGGGGCTGGCATCGCGCGTGTGTGTCCTGGCGTCATGGCTGCGGTGGTGGCTCAGAGTGGGAGGGGCCGCGGCAACAGCGATGCCGAGCGGCGGCCCCTCGCCAGGAGTCGCCTTTAGGCCCCCTCGTGATGAAAGCAGCGAGAGACAGAGAGGGGGTTGGCGGGGGGGGACGCTGAGGGAAAATAGGAAAATGGGAGAATGGTGCAGAAGGGGAGATATCGGCAATGCCTTTAAAGCAGAGCGCACCGAGTGTGTTAAATTCACTCGCCGCTTCTCAATTAATCCAAGACTTTCTGGGTTGAATCAGTTTTTATTGTCACTGGGGTAAAACACACTCAGCCTGCATGGCAGCAAGACACCGATCTTCCGAAAAAAAGATGTGGCTCTTTTGGTCATGTTCAAAACGAGTGACGTTAGACTTCCTAGACCAGGGACAAGGCAAAGACCAAGCCCATGAAACAAGACCAAGGCTGTGACCCTGGGCATTGGAAGAAAAAAAATATTAGAGCTGAAAAGACACAAACATTTGCATGGATTACAGATGAAAATAATCATTCTGGGCCTCATTTGTGCACTCAGAAATTTCTCAAAAAAAAGAGTTTTATTTACTGACTTGACTAATTCGTTCTGCAGATAGACGACGCGAGAGAGGTCACTCAGATCGTGAAGAGAAATTTTTATATCCAGTTTTTTTTTATTAAATAGATGAGTTTGGCATTTGAAAAAGTGCACGTAATAAGGATGAAGCTGCAACAGGAACCAGCCGCCCTGGCTTTTAAAATCCCACCCAGACCGTCGAGCATCGAGGCCTAGACGAGAGTAGGGGACCATGTAAAAAGCAAAATCTGAGCAGCAGTGTTATACACAGATGCAAAGACACAAAAGAAGAAGAACAAAAAGAGTTTCCAAAAAGAGGAGTTTTGGGGGAAAAAAGTGAGTGGTGAATTTACCCGCATAAGTCCTGGAAACATTAGGAGAGTAAAAGTCAGCTCAGCAGTAAACTGATGCAAGATAGAGACAGCAAGGGAAACTACACACACACACACATACACCAATGTGTGTGTATGCAAATGTATGTATATAAAATCCTCTGCGTGCATCGCCGGCACGCGGTGAGAGAGCGTCTCCTCCGTGATCACAGAATGAAAAGCGGAAGTCACATGGAGAAAACGTGTCGTGGCGCTGAGTCAAAGCGCCGAGCTACTCGCTGCTCTGGTTGGTATTCAGGGGACGCCGCCACTTGTTTTGAGTATGCATTGTATTCATGAATCTGTTTATATGCTCCCCATGCCTTCCGCGGCTGCCCTGTGCAAAATAAATAAATAAATAAGTTAAAAAAAAAAATTGAAATACTGTGTGTAAAATTGTGTTTTATCAACAGCGCTTGACAGAGCTGGGAGCACCCCCCCGCCCTCCCCGCCACCCCTAACATATGCATTTTTCTCTATTAATTTGTTAGGGGCCAAAGACAAACAAACAGGAGAAATACATGAAATGTGTTGACTCCAATAGAGTTTCGGCCCCAAACCGACGGCCAGCGTGTGGAACGCATATAGATGGGGAAGTGGTTTTCATTCCGGAGTCGACCTCTGCTGTGCACCGCTGCCACTGCAGCGCACTGTCGCTGCAACCACGGCCCGTCGTGTCCAGGAGCACTGTGGAAAATACACAAATCCATTTACGGGAAGCGGTGAATCACCTTGTGCCTTTGACATACGTGCACAAAAAAAAATGGCTTTGCAATATTGGAAATTTTATTCCAATGTTGGTTGTTTTTATGTCCTTCATCGCAGGCTCCGGACTGTTACAGGAATTTGATAAAGTTTTGCTGGAGAGTCTGATTAGCGCAGTGGCACTGTTGACTCACTTGCATGTGCTTGCGAACAACGGCTACCCAAAGTCCAAAATACCGCAAATCAGTTTGCATTCCGACTTCTGTCGACCCGCGCAAATGAAAAAATGCAAAGTTGGATGTAAAGGCCGGCTACAGATTGGCGCTTCTGAGTAGCGAGCAAAGACGTTACGATGTCAGACGATGGAGCCACCAGGGGGCGAACTGGTGCACTTTCGAAACGCAATCTCACAAACTTTTCAGCGAGAAGCGCCGCTGCTGGCGAAACTTCACACGTTCGAATCATGAACGTGTTCCCTGAGCAGCGCAGAGTTCCGAGGCATAGATCGCATCCTGAGTCCCCCCCCCGTCCCCCGAGACAGTCGGCTTCGAATCTCCAATTTCCTCCAGCGGAGTGACAAGCCTTTATTCAAACACATCCTTGAATGGGCTGGAATGGGAGGTCAGGCTTCGCACTTGTCTGCTTTAAGCATTTTTAGTTTTATTGAATAGAAGGTAAAGCGGCGTCGGTTAAGGTCGACTTTCTTTCAAAGATGAGAAAACAGTCTGAACATTTGGTTTTAATAATTTTCCTTCTCTCTCTCTCTCCTCTTCTTATGTTGGTTCCCTTCAGCAACATTTTATTTTAGCACTCGCCTCCGTAGGCGGCAAAATCTTCTTCCCGACTGAAGTCGGGCGAGCGATGAATGAATCAATAGCAATAATTTGGAGGAGTATGGAGGCAGAGATAAGGTGCTGTTTTTTTTTTTTTTTTTTAAGTTTTATTCATAACTAAGTTCTGGTGGCTCACCTCCAGTCTGACTCGTGGCTTATTCCACTACAGCTACAGCTGTGCCTGGTTCCGGTCTTTAATTAACTGTGTTTATACGTGATTTCAAACCGACGCAACCACTTTGTCTTTATTTGGCATTCGGACGACAGTTTTTTTTTTTGTTTTTTTTTTGAATGTCCAGCGCCGCATCCCACTTCTCGGGGCCGCGCAGACGGAAGTAAGGGGGGGGGGTGGCATTTGCAGAGGTCACACTGGCACTGCAATAAAGGCATCATATTGCATTCGGTCCCTTCTCACACCAAACATCAGTAACTGTGTGCTGTACCTGCTGGTGCGGTGACGGCGGTCAGAACTCAAAGAATGTCAGAGCAGCAAAGTTGGAGTGAAGTTTTGATTGATTGTCGTTTGATGTGTCGCTGTCTGAAAACTCAATCCAGGAGGCTTTCGCCTTGTTTTGCAAATCAAACGTGTTTAACAGTGTCATCACAAGGCTGCAGTCTCGTCTCTTCTTGAGTGGACTCTTGGTCACCCCGTGGTCCGCTGTGCTTTCTGCAGCAATTCCAAACTTTACTTTCCCTGTGTTTGTGCAGAACTGAGAGCCATTCTGAGGTTTTCCTCCCGTCTATAGGAGGAATGAGACGACTGAGAAAACTCTGAATCTGACATTGGTGTCATTTAAAAAGATGTTATTTGATGTTGAGATGTTTTCTGGGTGAGCGAGTGTCTTCCTCAGGCAGGGAGCGCCAGTGTCGCCAAAATATATCTGCTCACAGATAGAAACAATCAAACAAACTTGAAAAAAGTGAGCAACAGTTATGTTTGTCATGTCTCTTTTTTTTGTGGTTTGAAGTTCTTGATGCCAACTTCATTTGGTGACAATGAAAATAAGCCCAGTCCAACTGTGTCTCTATGTTATCGCACTCCAAATCCCAAACTATTGCTGGTACAAGCGTTAGGAAGTTAATAGCTACAAGAGATTTTTTTTTTCATTTGATCCCCAAAAATTATATGTTTATTTGAAAAAAATGTAGATAATAGCACTACATAGCCTTTTTAAAGCCAAGGCTTTGGATTTAACAATGTGCTCAATGTCACAGGGACGCGGTAACAACGTAGAGTCACACCCCACCCACGCCCATACACACACCCACACACACACACAGCATTTGGGGGGCAATTTGCAAGGACTTTAAGGCAGCCTTATGTCTGATGGTCTTTAAGTCATGCCAAAGACCTCCGGTGTGCTTTCTGCAGTCAAAAACTGCGCCAGTGCGGCAGGACACCGTAATTATTTCCACTACACTTGTTCCATACACTGTGAGCCAGAGACGAGCCCGGAGGGAGGAGAATTGGCATCGATTTTTTTTTTCTTTTTTCCCCTTCACAAATGGATTTTTCTCTTCTCTGATTATGGCACGAAGGCTTCAAAAATATCATCTGCAAAGAACGTAAACAAATGATGCCAAACGTCATCCGT
The DNA here is from genome assembly GCF_046127955.1 of Nelusetta ayraudi. Lineage (NCBI taxonomy): Eukaryota > Metazoa > Chordata > Actinopteri > Tetraodontiformes > Monacanthidae > Nelusetta > Nelusetta ayraudi. The sequence continues at coordinate 2,228,286 of NW_027466140.1, read as the reverse complement.
CACCCAACTGTAGGTGGTGCGAATATCTTTTTCTGGGTTTGCCAATTTTCCTAATCACAGCTGGTATGAGAAATCGTCTGAGATCAGCTAGTGCATTAGAAACACCAATATTAGAATCCTTCACTTTGTGATTGTTCTCATTCATTATTTGAAAGGAGGCACATAAAGACTCTGAGCTATCATCTAAGGACATTTTCTGAATTGCTGGACTAAATCTCCTCCTAAAATGATAGTGTCTAGATGGAAACACTGAAACCACTGCAGTACTCATGCCAGGCCTTTTGTGGCACTGCACTCTTTAGTCCCTGAAACTAGAGGAGAAGACCTGGAGCGCACACACAACATCTACATCAAGAAAGTTGTCCCACTAATCACTGGTTCTTCCCATGGATATACCAGAAAAATAATACACATAATAACACAATAATACATCTTACAATACCACAATGGCTTTACTGAATCTTACCCAGTGGTTTCCCTGCCCCCCCGGTTGCTGTCTGCGGTAAATCCAAGGGCGTGTACCAGATGTTGTCTTCTACTCTTGCTTGCGGCTCACTGTAGCGACGGAGAAGAAGAAGATTTGGCGCAACCTCAGTTGTAGCAGTTACACAAATCTGTTGCTCGCTATTGTGGTTTTTAGACGAAACGGACAACGCCGGTCCTGTTCACATGGAACACCTAAAATGATGGAGAATTTTACCGTTGCCGATGAAGCCTGGCTCCGCCTCAGGCAATTGTTCAGCTGACCAGCAGAAATCAACGTTTGCAAGAAAATGAATTTATGACTTGTCCACAGTCCCTCTCGCCAATCTGAAATCAAGACCCAGCCCATATCCACCTTGCCAAGAAATATAGGGGGTGGCGGTGGGTGAGTGAAAAATAAAAATAAATGGAGCCATTATTATTCGTCTCTTTGTTGTCCCCCTCCTGCTGATTGATACCCCCTCTTTATTTTAACAGAAAGTGCTCTCGCCGTCAGGAGATGGATGACAAATGGAAGCCGCTTAAAATTCAGCTTTGCTCTTTTGCTGTATCTGGAATAACAAGTATGGCCTGCCTGTTGCTCCCCTTTGAACCACAGCCTGACAGCGACCGCTAATTTGCCAAAGCTCTTCATCATTTGTGTCGGTTTGTGGCGACGTGCGTGCAAGACAAGACTTTGCTCTGCTTTTTGAAGATTTTGCAGCTTTTTTTTTGTTTGTTTGTTTTGCAGGTGTGGTTGCACTTCAACACCATGTGAGTATGTTTGTTAAGGAAACCTGAGAGCAGCAGGGTGTGTTCAGGTCCTTTACCGACTCACTTCCTGTTTACGTGGCTTTTTTTTTCACATGCACACACATACAGACACAGAGAGAGTTGCTGCCAAGCCCAAAAAAATCAGAGGGCATTAATATATTATTTTGGTTTATAATACAATAACTTGTAAAAACATTTTTTTCTGAGACTAACTTTTCAAAAAGTTACCAAAACAAACAAACAAAACAAATCTTTGTATTTTGATTTTTAAAAATACATTTTTTTTTTAAATATAATTTATTTATTTGTTTCTGTTTTTGTTTGCCAGCACTGCCATCACAAAGGGCCTTATTTATTCTAACCAGGGTCATGCTTTCCTTCTGCCCACTGACAATCTTTCCCCTGGCCTCTCGCGTAACTTTGTGAATAATTTAATAAAGCACAAAAAAATTTGAACTGAGAAGAAAAAAAATGCTGCTGCACTATGACACTATTGGCTCGTTTTGCCAGAGGTTAGTTGTTAGTGAAAGTTTGACATTCATAATACCTTAAATATCTTAAGTTACATGTAAAGTAAAGTATAATAGTATTATACTATTTGGTGGGGGCTATTTAAAGAATTTATAGGCATCTACTAGCACAATGTGGACTTGTAGTGACATTAAATGGTTGGTAAGTTCAAGCGTTTATCATAATCATTTATTTATACTTCCACAAAGAGCAAAGACCCTTGTGAGAAGGCTTGCCAGGAGACATCGACAGTGGCCCAGAAACTGACCAGGGTTTGAAGATTTTCCCCAGACATCACAGCTGGCACGAGGAAGATGCGACAATAAGTGGGACATCAGGAAACAGAGATTAACATCGACACTGTTCAGTGACGCCGCAGGGAACAGATCAGCCAGGACAGGATGCTGGTCATAGAAACAACTTCAAGTTTCTGCTTTATTTTCAAAACAGACAAACAAGAGTCTCTCTTCAAGAGTTTCAATGATTTCAATGCTATGCCAGCCGCAACAACAAAATGAAAAAAAAAACAAAGCATTCAACTAATTACCAGGAAGGTGTTTAATTGGAAGTATATATTTCCTTAGATAAGTCTCCCAAACAGCGACAGATCAGCGGCTCAGTCTTTCTTCTACTCTTCTGGTTGGGTGAATAGCATAGCGATTGTTGTTCTGTTTACACGGAACTGTCGGGCGTAAAACTTGCACACTCCGCCTTCTAATTTGTGCCAAGCGCATTGACCACGTTTAGATTAAAGAAAGAAACAGGCTTTAAAAGCGACAAGACAAACAAATGTAATTTAGACCACGAATACACCGTCCATAGCGCCGCAGTCCAAGGCCTGTTAGTAGAAATTAGCTTGGTTCCCAGGCCAGCGGGGCTGCGTTTGATTGTGATTAACGCCACCCGTCTCCTGGCTTTGGCAGCATCACCGTCTCCATTTAAGGTCATGTAAATATGCCCCATATAAATGCAATTATGCAAAACCATCAGGTGCAAAAGCTGTCCGCAAGTGACACATCCAATGCAATTAGACGGCGCGCTAATGTAACTGATGTACTTACTTCGCGGGGAGTAACACTCATTTACAGCAGATCTTTCCAGCCGCCGGCCAACTTGATGCACTTCCAGCTCTGCAATCAGAAACAATGTGCGTGTGCACGCGTGTGTGTCGGGAGAAACAAGTGAAACGCTGAGAGGAAATAACGGTAAAGAAAAAGGAAAAGCAGAGGATTAGCAGTTTCTCTCTCCCTCTCTCCCTCCCTCTGCCTCCGCCAGGCTCTTAATATATCCATCAGTGTGCACAGGACGTAATTTTTCTTGACAGGTGGAACAAGGAAGTGGCTCTTACGCATGCAGAAAGCATCTCTCGGCGTGATGGCCAAGGCGACGGAAGGATGTGAAATCAGAAGCAATTACCAGTGAGCAGAGGAGCGTCGCCAGGCCTGTAAATATGGCTGTGGAGTGGCACCTGCAGTTGTGTTGCTGTTAATTACCAAAGCTGCTCCTGCCAATTAAAGTCAATGATTCAATTGGGTATTTATATACACTTTTTATTTTTTCAGTAACAGAAGGTTACATTTTGACTGGACACAACACACTTTTGGAAATTTTGTCCTGGACTCCAGACAATGTTCACCAGTGAGCTGTTCACAGCAGCCTGAGCCACAACCAAGTCTGAACTAGAAGTGCAGCTATGGATTATATTTCTTCCATTTCACAAAATGATGATTTGAATAAGTGAAAACATGTCTGTAAGTGACAAACAATGTCCTTTATGATAGAATCAACCACGAAAAGTAAAAAATATATATGCAATATATCTATCCTGGCGTCAGGTGTGTCTCAACGGGTGCCTGTGCAAGCAGGGTTTGGCGACAGTGAAAATAAGAAAATGAAGTTGATTCTGGTAAATTGCAATTGAATAAAACTTTAGTTAGTAACCTGACCTGAACACTGGTATCAGTGCACCACCGTGCCGACACCCCAACAACTGGTGATGCAAAAACACCCCCATCAAACCAAAGAACGACCTGCTGACAAATCCTTAATGTAACAGAAAATAATTAAATAAATAAACTGTGTCTTCCGGGCTACCTGGATATCAGTCAGAGCTCAGCTGGTCAGGCCTGCCATTGTTTTTTTAATTCCTTTCTATTTAGATTCAATCGCTCTTCGTCTCTTGTTGGTGCCGCGCTTGTGATCCTGTCGCAGCGAAACTTCTGAGTCACACTGCGTGGAAGTCCGCGCCGCCTAATCTCCCGCACGAGGCGGCCGGCCGGACTGGCTGCTGCGGCCCCGATACCCCGGGCGCTCCGGATTGACAAGCGTTAAATAGCTCGGCAGCAGCTCCTATATGCTCTATTATCACAAGAGGACATATCGACTGTTCCTGTTTAATGCATCATGACTCCTCCTGTAGCACCCCCCCCCCCCCCCCCCCCGCCGCCGCCGCCTTACCCCACACCTCCACCCCCTCCTCCCTCCTCCGTCGCTGGCCTTCATCTATGATTCATTTTTATTACCCATCATTCCTGGGACACCGTATCCTAACCCGCGCCCGCCCCGAGGCTTTTCCACGCGGCCACGCCGGCCGGGGAGGAAGTCAGCTGACACCTAATCTGCTCAATGGCGGTTATTTATCGGCTCCCAGGTGACTCCCTGATTGAATGAGGGACGGCGGGGTTTCGGGGGGGAGATGGAGCGTGCAGTGTACATAGACAAAACATATAATGGCTCGGTTGCAAGGTTACCTGCAGGTCCTGGTTACATACTGAATTACAACATGAAAAAAACAAAGTCTCAATAAGCTTCAATTAAGTCTTAATAACACACGTGTCACCTTGTTTCCTAACACCACCTTCCTAACATATGTTGGATGCGTGTGTTGCCCCCCCCCCACCCCTACCACCCCTCGTCCTCCATCAAAGCTAATCAGCCTGAGATTCCCTGACTCGCTGGTTGAGATGGCAACACACGCAGCGGCTGCTCCTCCCGTGTGATATTTGTTTGGAGCTGGGAGGAAAGTATGGAAATTGGAATATTACCGATTGCAGATCATTTCTTTATCGTTGTTATTATTATTCACCACCACCCCTTCGGCGCTAACCTTTCCCTCTAAAACCTTCCCTTGACGTGCGTCTTTGTTCCCTGCAGGTGGTGCGATAATTCTTTATGGGCATGCACAGAATGTTTATGCATATTTTGTGCTCCTTTTTGTATATAGATATATCCGCGATCGTCTTTTCTGTGCTAGGAACATGAGCAGAGGTTGTTTGAGTGCAGGGCCATTAAAAATAATATTTCCACCGACGGCCACATCAGCATTATAGTTGACCACAATGGGCCGACTGTGGGTGTAAAAAAGGAAATTCCTCCCTAATATTTTGTATATTAACTGTGTCTTTATTTGATTGTATATCTTTAAGAGCTAAAGTATTTTAATTTCTGGTTAAGAAGGAGACCTATTGGATATTGATCTATCAAACCATAAAAAGTTAAAGTCACATCATCAAACAGAAGTTATGAAATTTGCTCAATTCTTTCTTATTTTTTTCTTTTTACATTATTTCGCCCATTCTGTATCATTTCTTCTCATCTTGGATATTTTGGGATTAATTGTACTCCTTAAATCTTAATTAATGCCATGCAAGTCTATGGGGTCAAAAGTCAACTTTGTCCTCGAGACATGGGACCACTTGCAGATTCATCGGGATCCCTCAAGACACAGCCACGTCAAATTTGGGGCTTCTAGCCCATGAGGAACCCCGAAACCCTAACCCTAATTCCAGTAGTAACCCTAACCCTAACCCTAATTCTAGCCTTATCGCTAACCCTAATGCCATGCAATTCTATGGGGTCAAAAGTCAACTTTGTCCTCGAGACATGGGACCACTTGCAGGTTCAACGGGATCCCTCAAGACACAGCCACGTCAAATTTGGGGCTTCTAGCCCATGAGGAACCCCGAAACCCTAACCCTAATTCCAGCAGTAACCCTAACCCTAATTCCAGCCTTAGCGCTAACCCTAATGCCATGCAAGTCTATGGGGTCAAAAGTCAACTTTGTCCTAGAGACATGGGGCCACTTGCAGGTTCATCGGGATCCCTCAAGACACAGCCACGTCAAATTTGGGGCTTCTAGCATGAAAACATTTCTTCCTCCAAGGTGGGGCGTGACAGAGAAAGTTTGACAACCACTGCCCTAAAGGTACTTTTCGCTGAGGCAACAACTTATTAATGAATAGAATTCAACCATACACACCAGTTTCAAGTTGACATCTGGTCTTATTTTGTCATTGTTATATTTTATTTTTTTTTATTTTTTTATAAATAACCTTCACCAGCTTGTGTTGTTGCAGCCACGATCACAAGACAACTGGAACACCTACTGTTTTGGCAACCACCAACGTCTGTGGGCAACTTGCCATTATCTCCACTTCTCACAATCTTCTTGACCACAAGTCGAAGAGAGGAAACTGAGTGGGAGCATGATTTGAGTATTGCTTTATTTCCCCCCCTCTGACTGCTGGCTGCAGCAGGTACTAGTGACAGGCAGGCAGTGGGATTACGCAAACATTTAAATGTAGCTGTTTCCAGACTTTATGATAAATACATGAAAGCCTGTGTTTTATTATTCATTGATTTTTATATCATCTAGCAAGATTAAACCATTAATCCGTTGTCTTAAAACAAATAAGTCAATCTATAAATTCCACTGGCAGCAACAGCAACACAAATTGATTCTGAGAGTTTCGCAGTGCAGATCCTTCCAGTGGAATTTGCTGCTTCAGCACTGCAAACTTGGCTTCCAACTCCCCTGGAAGACTCTGAACACTGTCAAATGGAACACTCGCTCTGAACACCGGCGTTGTCATTTTTCTCCACCAAGAAAAAAAACAAAACAAAAAATCTGCAATCATCATTTACTCTGTGTCGTTACAAAAATAAATCAACATGTTCTCCTCAAGCTGACTTTGTTTCATTTCACTTTATTTCCACCCGTGTTTTCCACTCCTGCTGCAGCTCAGATTACTGATTCACTGTTGTGATAATTTTCTCCGGCAGATAAGCACCAGCCTAAAATAACAAAGGAAACACTATCGCTCTTATATCTGCTCTCACTGCTGGCTGCTACAAATGTTTAAGTGAGGAGCACTTCATCATCTTGATGTCTGCGCTACCCGTGCATTTTTTTCCCCCCACAGCACTGTAAGTGCATCTAAGGCTGCGGCTCAATAAAACTCTTTTAGAACCATAAAATTATCTCGCTGCTGTGCAATTAGGGGAATGAGGGTGTCTCTGCGGATAAATCATCATGTTTTAGGCCAAATACTGCAACGCGTGTACTGTAGCTCCTCAACCCCCCCACCCCAAAACAAAGCCTCTGAGAGATTAGAGGTGTTTGAGAGTAATTGACGCAAGGAGGCCTTCCCCCCCCCCGCTAAGAGTGGTCCTTCGGGGACACGCAGGTTTATTCAACGTCTCGCCTCCACAGCAACATAAAATATAAATAAATAAGAAAGTGGTCTTTTCAAGGGGCATCCTTGAAGCGCATCAGGTGTCAGAGAGACTGCAGAGTGAAAAAGAGCCTTTGGCTAACGCAGGTTTTATACCTCGCTGCTCTTCCTGGGAGAGCTTCTTGCGATCGCTCACCTTGGAATCTTGTCGTCGTCGCTTGCGTCTCAGGAAGTTGACGTGCAATGTGAGAGATGTAGTTCATGGTAAGCAGACTCCGGAGTTGCATAGACTTTACTTCTCTTTACACTACTTTACTCTGTTCTCTGTGCCTTTTGAGGGTTTCACAGGGCTCACAAAAGGATCTTTTGGATTTGACCAACAGACTTTCACTGCTCTGCCCATCCATGTTTGAGAAAAATACATTATTTACACTTATTAAAACTCAAGTTCACAAACAAGGAAGTCATACATTAACAACACAAATTATCTTTCGCTTAGCTCCTCCCTTTTGCACAAATGCCCAATCCTATGTTAGCAACTGCAACAATGCGGTTGGCTTTGTTAGGGTTAGCGTTAGGATTAGCCCAACTCTATGATTGTTGTTACCCCAAATCTAGGATTAGGGCTAGTTTAACGTTGCTTGCTCTGATTGTCACAGTTAGCTTAGTTTACAGACCAGTTAAAGTAGCATTACTGCCAAAACTGGCAATGATTCCAATGAAGGTCAGCAGAGTGGAGGAGAAAGACGCGGCACAGCAGAAGATAGAGTGGAGATGCCGCCACTACCACTCCAGGGTGGCTTCTTACACCTTTCACCGGCAGATTAATAAATAATCTGCGAAAATGCAGCTTCATTGTAATGGCTTTCAGGCAGCCGGGCCGAGCGTGAAGCTGCCAGCTGCATTTGCGATCTATCTTTTTAAAAATGAATACGTGAAAGAACGGCGACACCATTAGCTCGCCTTTGCATCTCCACTCCACCTTGTTCTTTAACCTCTGGTGCACTCAAGTTAAGTGTCTCTGCACGCTCCAAAGTTCTGAATGCAGAAAAAAAAAAGTTCATGTGCCACAGGAATAGACACCGGAATCTCTCTTTGGCAGTCTGTGGCTGTTTCCTGGTTGTTTTCCCTAACTCAAAATAATGCTCTGTGTTTTTGACATGAGAATGAATTGGGCATTTTTTTTTTTTTTTTTCCTGACACTCTTTGCCATTTGTGGGTGGACGGCGGGAAAAAGGCCACATCCAGCAGCGGCCAACAATGGCTTCCCCTCAGTTTTGACTGATATAAATATCGAGCTTGCGCTCTTTGATAGGAATGATGTGTATTAAGCGGCGCGAGGAGCAGCTAACAATAGGCTTCTGCCAGGCAAACAAGAATAGAAATGTCATCCCTGTCAGCGAGGATACTGACCAAAGTTCTCCCCCTTCGTCTCTGACTGGCTGCCTCTCACTGTCTCGTTCCTGGCAGAAACCGGCTTTGACGATTTGAAAGGGAGAGGGGTTTCTTCCATTATTCAAATATCCCAGAGTTTGATTTCAGTGTGAGACTCCAGCACCCCTCCCTCACGTCAGCGGTGGCCCTGCCAGCGGCGCCGAGAATGCACTGAAACATTTATGCTGGATTATTTCTACTTCAAGGAATTTCCCCCCTTTTTCCCCCCTCTCCTTATACGTCTGACGCAACAGCATAGAAATTCATCTCGATGAATCATTGATTAATTGAAATAAAATCTCAGGATGCGGATCTTTGCAGGCTTTGTCGTGCCGTGTGAGACTTTTTTTGTGTGTTTTGTACATGTGAACTTCACAGGACACATTCTGGGAAAAGGCGGAACAGGAGCCGAAAAACAAACGACTGATCCTTGAGATTTAAACATTTCATTTTTATCTCATCTTATTTTCCTGCCATGCCACAGGAACGCACGCAGACTGAACCGACGGTGCGTCACGACTGCGGCACAGTGCTGCTTTGTGTTTAATTATGCACAAGTGTGATTAGTCGTACCCTGTAGAGCTGACGTGGAGTTAATTTCAGCGATTACTCCGCGAGACTCAGACACTAAACACTCTGCACACGAGGGAGGATTTTTTTAAATATATAAAAGTGAAATAAATGAGCAAATGTAATAATTTTTTAAACAAAAAAAACAAGTGAATATGTAATTCAATTATCTTAAACTGTGTGAAATTGATGGAATAATCACAAAAATCTTGTGTTTTTAATGCAGCGCACGTCTCATCTAATCCATAATGCAGCGTGGCCTGTTGTTATTTAAATTAAGCAGCACAGTGATTTCAGTGCTGGGTTTATAGTTTTTGCCTGTTTGAGGCATTATTGAATAACAAAATGCGTACCAATTTTGTGGAGGCATTTTTGTATTATTAAAATAGAAAAGCTTCCTTGCCGTTTTTGACATTGGATTTGCCAATTTTCTTTCATGATAAAATTGAACAACATTTTCAGTGCGGAAAACTGTGGCAAGTTTCAGATATCGGCAGGAAACGGCAACAGCTGGATGCCAGATAATGGTTGAATAATGTTAGTTTTGAGGCTTTATTCATGTTCGGGTCTCAGATTTTATTTATTTTTCCCAGACCTCTCTGACCTTCTGAGTTCCTGTGTAATCGGTTGCATCATGTCTGCTTCCTTTTAACTATGAAGACAGTTGACAGAATACAACAAGTATGTCTCAGAATTACATCTCGCGGTAGACGAATGTTGGCTGTGGTACAGCTCGGCCGCACTGCCAGCTGATTGGCCCTGGAGCCTTTGCTGGCTGCCACTGCCTGCAAGCTCGCAGTGAAGTCCTGTTTGTGTGGCTCCGCCCCACTGGCTGTAGCCGCTGCCTATTTCTCCTCTCTCGAGATGCTGATGCCGCTGTGATGTCTTAGTTTAAGGCTTTTCAAGATGAATCATCTTGACACGTAGGAAAACAAACACGAAGTCGCTGGGTGATACTCAAAAGATGTCGTCTCTTTGACATGCAAGCAAATTGTGGTTCATGAGTCCAATCATATTTTTTTTTTCTTTTTTAAAAAGGAAATTAAGTTAATTACAGCTGTGTCGTCATGTTGAACGCACTTTGCAAGACATTGATGGGACTCTCTTTTCTTTAATGTTCAGCGTGCAGACGTAGCCGTTCCAGCTCATTTCACACCCACCAAATGAGGGAACCGGTCTTCTGACAGAGTTCATTACAAATGTCAGATGAGAAAAAGGCCTAATGGGCCAGAGTGGCGGTCCTCCGATGCCAGCGTGGATACCTTCGGAAGCGAGCTGAAACGAGCCACGAGACGCCGTAATGAACGAGTCTTACACATGTTCCACATTAACTCCAGCCTAGCGGACATTAGCGGCGCGATTTAAAGAGCAGCGGCGCAGTTGTCCGCTGTCCCCGACCCCTTTGTGAAGCCATCAGCTCACATCAGCACACTGGGGGAGACCATGATCCAGGGGAAATTAGCAGCGGCTCGAACAAAGCCCGTCGCCCGATGGGTCACCGAGTGGTGTGACTTACTTTCTGACAATGTCTCTCAGTGTGCTACCACAAATACATATCACATTTGTCAGACACTTTATGCAATAAACAGCACGATACATTGAAGTTGATGGTTTGCACCGACATCTGAATCACCACCCTGTTTAACCAAGCAACTGTAGTTACCTTTTATCAAGGCAGGGTCCCACTGAGAGTGCCCAGAGGAACTGTATCCAGTCCGTCCAGTCTCTCCTCCTCCATTTGGATCAGGTTGCTGTGGCAACTGGGTAAGGTGTGGACGCGAGCGATTAGCGAGCCCAGAACCAATCGTTCAAAACGGGAGATCCATTTTGCCAATTTGTGAGTCGTTGTCTCTCTAAACTCCTTCACAGATTCATTGGTTGATCGAGCTAGTAAGTTTTCTCCTGCACACATTTATATTTTAATGTATTTTGCATGATTAGGTTATTTTATGATGAGTGAGCTAGAGGCATAAAATGTGACAATAAAATATTATAGTCATATTTATAAAATATTTCCCTCTGAAAACTGTTCATGAGTCAGTCTTTTTTTCACAATACATGGGTCATTTTACTATTTTAACTATTTTTTTAGTTTTAGCAGTTCTGGTCATTGGGGAAGGGGAGTGGCACAATCTGGGTGACCAAATGCACCAAAATATACACTTTCAATGACACACAGCATTTCTCAACTTAGAGGTGAACTTTTTGACTTTCCTTTGAATTTCACTCCTTATGACACTTTCACTTTGTCTCTCTGCCACTGCACATACGTAAAATTGAGTTTTTGCGTTGCAGATGGGCGTGTTTGTGCAATTTCTTTTTTTTTTCATGTATTATTCTGTCTTTCGCTGCACAAAAGATAAGATTGCAAATATACGTATCCAAAAAAACTGATGGAAAGACGTTTTTAATTTCCATCACAGCAGAAAGTCGCAGGGTCTCCTGAGTAAAAAAACATATTGTTGTGGTTTTTCTTTCTTTTGTGATTTCCCGCCAGCTTCCCTTGTTTTACGCTTCACATATGCTGTTTGTCTGCTCAGAACACTGTTTGTAATCTTGATGATGATATACGTTATAGTTCACTGTCAGCGTCCTCTGTGGGAAAAAGAAGAATAACACACTATTTCATACCATCTCTGGAAGTTTCTTTTCCAAAACATCTTGTCTGTTAAACACTCTGAATGACTCCCAACTGTGCCGTAACGATGTGCAGTCTGAAGAAAGTACACTGTATGTATTTTTTCCCCCCTTTGTAATGGTAAGCACCGAGCCTCGCTGAGAACACAACATAACAATTCGGTTACATGTTTATCTTTAAAAGTGGTCTTGGATGCTGTGCGTGCAATCTATTCTGGTGGCAGCAAAATGTAATTAGATTTAATTAAATTGTGTTGGACTGTTTTGTAGTAGAACAATGAAAAAAAAAACGTTCGTTTTGTTGAGCTTGAATTATGTGAAGCAAAAAAAAAAGTTGTGTTGACAAGAGTTTACGCAGACTAAATATGTTTTTTTCAGTATTATTGGAGGCATTCATTATTGATTATTGATTGTGATTTACTAACATACACATACCTCTGACCTCGGACCTCCACACAACCTGCAGCCTGCCGGCCACCGACAACCACAACACGTTCAAGGTCACGTCAACCTCTTTCCTTTTACATCTTCTTCCTCGTTCTTTGTTGACGTTCATCTCTGGCCTTCCTGTTTCCATGTCTTCTTTATGGGCACTCTAAATTCCTACCACAATCCTCAACTAGATATGCGTTGCTGGGTTAACTGGTGACTCCAAGTTGCGAAGGTGGAACCTGGGGGGGGGGGGGGGGGCAGCAGCACTGCCGGGTAGGCGCAGTACGCGCTGTGACAGATAAATGTTGCTTTTCCACTTATACACAAGGCATTGGGGAAGATGGTGATGTCAGCTCGGGGTTGAGGCAGAGTGCACCTGTGGCCATTGTGGTGTGAAAAACTGTATAAAAGGGATTCCAGGTCATGATAACTGCTTATTAAAGTTTGAAACGTGAGCTTGAATAAATAATGATGCAGCGTTCTGGAGGGTTCTGCCTCTCCGTGCAGCGATCCGGACATGGAGGACGACCGGTTTCTACTCGTGACACAGTGCCGTATGTTCTGATCAAAATATATTTTCTACAGAGTGAACGAGTGAAGCCGCTTTTTGAAATTCGATATCCAAAAAACCCAATTAGGGTAAGTGAGCCCTGTGATAATCAATCAACGCCTGAACTACTCCTGCATGTGAGGTAGCCAAGAAGATCACAGTGCCTCGGTCTCACTCACTCACGCAATAGAATCGCCTGTTTACTGTGACAAAGCATTTCTCCTTTGTGCGTTCCAATGAGAAAGCCATAAAAGCAGCTTCTGTGCGTAGGTTTCGATCAAACGCTTCTCCGGGAGGGTGCCAGGTTCTCGCAGCCTCGTGTAGTGGTTGTTGTTGAGTAAACTGACTCACATTGTGAGTCCTGTTTTCCCACATCGCACATTCCAACTATGGAGGTGAACCGTGCGTCCACCTGTATTTCCCTCTGCGTACATGTAACTTGGACAACTTTTGGTGGGAGGAGTTTTAGTTGAGCTTTTTTTTTTATTTTTTCTTCTTTCTAAATGATCATATTTCAAAAATACAACACTCGCTTTTGTCACCACCTCCCTCTCTTCCTGCCACGTGTGAACGTGAAATGTGTATTTCGGAGAAGGCAAATGGCGGAGCCACCGGCGCGAGGCAGAATGGAATGAAGAGACTGTTGTCCTTAATGAGACAAACTGGGAGAGATCAGTGCAACTTAAAACAGCGTTCAGCATCGGTGGTCTCTCACGGCAACGCAAAGTCACATCCTTATTTGGAGTGAGACAAAAAGTGTCACTGCAGGGGGGGGGGGGGGGGGGGGTGGCCGGGAGGCAAGAATGTGAAAATGGAGCTGCAAATACATGGAATGAGTTGTGATACGAATATTTGAAATGACTTGCATACTGAGCGTAGGTCCTGATAGAGACTCACAAGAAGTGAATATTGAAACCCTGTTTTGGAAATTTAAAACAATTTGTTATTTCAGAGCATATAAATAAGAAGAAACATTTAGTCTGCATATGTCTTGTCTGCAGTGACACGTTTCTTCACTTTAAAGACATTTACATGAAAAATGACATCAAGTTGAGAATATTTTCAGTATCCAAACCAGCATTGATACAAATCTGGAAAAAACAGAACAAAAACAAAAGACAAGAAACACATTTAACAGGTAAGCCTGCAGGTTTGGGGAGCAACAAGGCAGAGACACTGAGGGGTTTTTGGATCAAGGGCAGGTGAAGGTGCACTGACGTTAACTGACAACAGGTGGGCAAAAGTTAAAAGGCTTAAGAGAGGAAATAAAACTGCCTCCCTCCTTACACTGACTTCAAAATTAACACGCACATTATTGTTGTTGTCGTATTTAAACTTTGATTCAAGTGCAAAGTTGTTGCAATAAATTTGAGCCTCCAAGCAGTGCGAAAAGGACAAATCAATCCAACCAACGTCCACTTTCCCTTGCTCCAGCTGTGTTTAATGCAGAGCTAAAGAACAGTAATGTGATTGCTTTACCCCCTTGTTTCTCCCTAATTGCATCAACAAAACAATTAATTTTGTTGCCTTGAAGATACAAAAGTATTGCCCCACAAAGACTTTATAATTTTATAGTTAATTACTTATTTTCTATTTAAAAAAAAGAAAATCTCAGCCCTCAGTGCTGCCATTTACCCCCCACCCCCCCCCCACCCCATTAGTTTTTAAGCTTGCATTTTGAATTCATAAAGTATATTGCAAAACCAAAAATAAATACATAAATAAACCCCTGTCTCTCTATTTGTCGAAAGAAAAAGCTCCCAAGAGAAAAAAATATATAAAAAATTCAAGGTCGGCTTATTAAGATGCTCACATTCTGAACCTTGGACGGCCTTTTATTCAACATCCTGCGGTTCCATCACACCAGCAGACCATATTACTATCATTGCAATCATTAAGCCAAATTAATGGTGCATAATATTCCGCTTGCTTCTCTGTCCAAGGCTCTTCCTTGTAGAGGTTAAACCCTTCAAACACTGAGTGTGTGTGTGTGTGTGTGTGTGTGTGTGTGTGTGCAAGTTTTTAGAAGAAATAAAATGTGGTCAGATCACACATGAGGTTTATTAGGTATTAACCCTCCAAAAGGACGAATGTTAATGAAAGGCATCAAAGTGGCTCAAAGGGATCATTTATTTATTAATTTCAGCTACATTGTTAGCAACTCGGCGGCGCGTTAGCGTGTCCATTTATCCATGCATCCGGTTACGCGTTCTCGCGTTGAAAAGAATGCTCAAGTGACCTCATTAGCGGCGCACTTTCAGCTAGTTAGCCACGATATTGCTTCGTAAGAGGTGCGCAAGCCCTGGCACTTTCGCACTTTTGTAGCGTCAGCCGCTGTTTGACCGGGGGAGGCTGACCCCTCGAGCTACCGTCCTGGTTTCCCTTCCTCGTTTTGGCCAGTCAAGGTCAACGTCGACGACTGATGAGACGGCGAGTTTAGCCCCTTCATCGGTTTAAGTCGCCGCATTATGGCTCCGCATTGAGAAAACAGCCGGAGTCTCATTTCCAAAAACCATCTGAGCGTGGTGAGCGCGAGCTGTCCGACGGCATTTGTGTGTCGATCCGCCAGAGTGCAGAGATGAGGTGCAAGGCGCCGCGAAGAGCCCATTATTTCAGACCCCTACGGTTTTCGGCGGGGAAGGGAGGGAGGCGGGGGCTGGGATTGCGAAGGTGCCTCTCTACGTACCTCAGCACATCTCGGCGCCGTCGTGCATCTCATAAACGAGCGTGATGAAACAGTTCCGTTCAAATGCTGTTTTACTCCTCTTTCCGTGTTCGGCAGAATCCGACCTGTTCGTCCGTGAGTCATCAGCGGAGACGAATCCGCCGCCCGCTTGGAAAAAAAAAAACGGGGGTGCTGCAGTGTGCATGCATATGGCGGGTCCGCGTGAGCTGGCAAAACGTATCAATCGTTCGGTTTCCTCTGATCTTGCCAGAGTCCTCCTCAAAACTGTTTAGCAGTTTAAAAGTTTAAAATGTCTTATAGTTTTGAATACATTCCCCTTGCACTGCTATTGGATTCTGCCCATCACCGGCACCTGGTGAAACTTCCTAACTTTGACCATAGTTTGCCAAAAGCTTTAACAGCAACTAGAATTTCATTTTGGTTTTGCAGGTTTGCAGCTTAAAAATTCACATGCAGCTCAGTTTCGCTTCACGTCCAAAGATTGCTTCCTACAAATAACAATGATTCGCATAATTGCAGCATAATAACCCTTTGCATATTCTGTGATGTTTCTCGTACTGACAACATCTAGTATTAACATACTAGCAGCCACATTGCTCAAGCCGAAACCCTGAACCAAGTACATACAAATGTTGAACATGGAGGACTTTGAAGACTGTGAAAGAAGGACAAAAAGCAATGAGCGAATCCCATAAGAACTTTAAGTGCGCTGTGTCTTTATCAATGCCACAGGATCGCAGATAAATAACCTTCAGGAAAGAGCCAATCCGATTTAAGCGCAGGCTAGCAGACACGGGTTCATTTGCATGCACGATCAGCTCCCAAAAGTCTGTATCTTAATATCAGGAGCTGTGATTACTCGGACGAGGACTCGGGCGACTCACATGCGGCGCATTTCTCACACGGAAAGAGAATGTTGATGGGGGGAGGATTAGCGCGCCGTGCACGCAGCCGACGTGCGTGTTATCCTCTTATTTCGGTTTGGAGAGGTGAAAACCTTCAGTTTGTCTTGGAGGACGCGGCATTACGGTGTGTGGAGCCACCTGCTGAGCGGAAGCGGAGAAGAGCCCCCGCACTTCAAAGCCCAGTAAGATAAAGAGAAATCTCGACTTTCAAAAGATTTGAAAAAGGAATGACGCGTTTCGCAATGAGCACACCTTTTGTATGGTGATTTTCCCTCCTTTCTTTTTTCCGTCTTTCCAAAGACGGAGAACTTAAAACGCTGCTCAGATTGTATTTTTAATGCGTGGCATTGCACAACGGTAGTCACTGCTGTTTTGAACCATCGTTTCCCACTGTGCCATAGCGCATGTCTTTCATGGGCCTTTTGTGTGATGGTTGTGGTAAAGTGCATGTCCAACAAGCTGCTTATTTGAAGGGGGGAGTTTTCAGCAAGGATAAGAGTAAGAGATGGTTAAAAATCTCAGAGATTGCGGTCTTGCTCACGGTGACCCTGGAAGATCCTCAGGCTTGGTAAAAGATGGCCGGCTGAATCAGAAATGATGTGCAGCAGAAGCAGACAGCAGATATCAAGGCTGTAGGGAGAAGTGCAAGAAGAATAATGCCGCGAGAATAAAATTTAATATATCCACAGTATAAAAAGTGTGAAATGAAGTTGATCTGGTCCAAGGCTGAAAATTAGCTACTCTCTGGCCCTGGTCTTTCCTGGGCGATGGGTTAACTGCATTATGTCAAGTAATGAATAAAGAGAGCAGAGGCAGAGCACAGGAGTCCGTCCTACAATAGAAAATACCACTTTCACTTTAATAGCGAGCAGTGGGGGTCGGGGTGGAGACCAGCAGTGAGTATTAAAGAAAAAGAAAAAAAAAAAAAAACTATCAGAGACATATCAAGAGATACAGAAAACGAAAGAAGAAATGACACTGAGTGTCACGTTGTTTATTCTTTTCCAGATCTCAATTCCCCTCTTGCCAAATGTCCAACAGTTTATTAATGATGTTGTTAGGCTAACAATACAAATCATGATTAAGTTCTTTGTCCGTAGGTAATATTTCACCACAGAAACATCAATACAGCTTTCATTTCTGTATTTTTTTCATATACTAGTCAGTGGGTGAATTTTACATTGTGACAAATTAGTGTGTTAATGAGTTCAGAGCAAGTCAAGAATAATATCTAGGTTAAAAAAAAAAAGAGCAATGGTTGTGACTCTTCTTCCTTGTCTCACACATTGTTGGTTCCTCCCATTACTAATGACACACCAAGGCCAACTGGCTCACGTTATTTGACAGTTAATTTTCATTAGACATGCATTTTTTTTTTTTAAAGATTTGGAATACAAATCATGTCTCAGGGTCCATATAGTTTCTGAAAACGTACTCGTTCTGACCAAAACCGTCTTGCAGATGCTTGTTTTATTCCACTCTTATGAGGGTTTTCCCACTTTTGCTCTCAGGATGCAAAACCATATTTCAGAACTTGAAAATAAGGTTTGTATCACCACAGATATTTAGCTCGATCCGTCTTTGGCATATCTTGAAAACCGGTTACTCCGCTTGTCTGATACCATTCCAATGAATAGGAAAGGATAATAGAGAGTTCAGTTGAATAGAGACTCCATTCCCCCTCCTCTTCTAAGAGCCTGTCCTCCTGCCATGGTTGTCGAGGCCCTTTTCCTAACACCGAGGCCTCAACTGGGATTCCTGATCCCAGCCATTCCCTTTGCCGATTATACAGTTCACAGGTGGGATTAGTCCGCCGAGCCACTGCCACTCCTCCTTCTCCTAGCCCGGTCCTCTGATGTCTGCAACACTCCCCTAGCACTTTATCCGCATGCGTTCATGGATGCTGCTTATTTGTTGAGAAAGCATGTTTACGGCTTGGGACTTACTCCTATCATTGAGCTGCCGTCTGCTTCACTAATGTAGCTCCTAAGCTTTCTAACCAGAGGCACGAGTCTTTATTTGGCAGGAACGGAAGCCTCACTTTGCTACTTGTACTTTTCTTTTTTCTATTTTTTTCAAATCCAGGACCTGGCAGTCAAGAATCCCCTTTACGTTGCTGTTAGCCAACAGAAGTCTCTGTGCTTCTTGATCTTGGCTTCCAGTCACCTTCTCCACATGCCACATGCTTGATTCTCCATCCAAGTCATCTTCAGAACTGCGTCTGAAGTGTCATGCGCCAGTTCACTGGGTTCTGTGATGCTGGTTGTTGGGCTCAAAGGTGAAGTTGTGTTTACATCTACAAGGACCTCATCAATCAGGTGCTGGGTGACTGCATCTTCTCATCTTCGGGGATCCACTGTGTGGCTCCGTGGCGTGCCAAGTGGCTAGCAGTGTCGCCAGGCTGTGAAAATGAGTTCAGTCTAAATTTTTTGTCTAAGTGTGTGGGCTTCCTCTGCGTGCTCCAATTTGCTCGTCTGACATGCCAGATGGACATATCATTAGAATAGATCACATCTATGGATGTAATATATGGATGAAGACCTTAATTGCTAGTGCAAATTTAGAGGCAACAAGGAAAATTCCAAACACTCCCAACCATCAAAAACATGCTAACTTCTAAAACTGCTTTGGTACCGCTAGCCAAGTTGTGCTTGACTGTCACAAGTCAGCTTGCACCGTATAGCAACTGGAGAATTTACGGGATAGGATATGGATTGGTGGCATGAAAGGTCACCGTCTGTTCAATATCCAAATGAATTGATTACTTCAATATTGAATGCGATACCGCATCTCGATCAATTGTACTCAATGTCTTGTTAATTTGCCGTCAAAAGACATCTGGGGGTCAAGGAAGAGAACAAATCCCATTGTGTACTGGACATGCAAGCTAGAAAAAACTGTCACCTTCACTCCCATCCATTCCAATGAAACATTTGTATGTCCACCGTAGAAAAACCTCATCCTGCCCTCTTTTTAGTTGTTATTATGAATTCACAGCCTCAGTCTGCTGAGCCGGTGTTATGATAATGCATGGAACCACCCGGTGATATACAAAATTGGTTTTGACAACAGGCTCGCTTGTAGATTCATTGCCCCCAGACCACCACATTTACCATACAACACACATCACACAGAGCTCCTCACCCCCCCGGTAAGAGTGGGAGGAAGGGGGGGATGGTCTGACGGGAGCCTAAGTGATTCCTGAAAGATGTGCGCGGCCAAGAAATTCATAAAACACTGTCGTTTTCCCTGACACATACACTTGCTCGCTTCTCCCTGCGGAACTCCCCTCTAGTTGAGGGAAATGTGCCCTTGACAGTCCCGACGTCAGCTGTGATTTTGTCACTCAGTGGGCAAAATACATCACAGTGCCGCGGACCATTCCGAGAATGCCGGAATCGAGTGAGGTACCGGCTATTGAACAACTTTAAACAGTAGTTTCTGATGAGAAATGGTTTCTCTGGGCTGCCGTCGCCACATTAGCCATAAAAAGAAGCACTCTCAGTCTTTTGCTGGCTAATTATTTTTGCAGTTACGTGAGACTTTGTCCTCTTTAACCTAAAACAGCTGCCCGCTGCGCTGATGAAGATTAACAAGAATTCCGACAATGGAGGGAAGGGTAAGATCTAATTCTCCGAGTGGAAGAGGTAAATCAGCAGATATGGCTTCTAATTGAAGGCAGAGAAAAAGACAGACACAATACAGACACACCAACCTGTTCGAGGACATCAGTAATGGGCTCACATTTTCCTAATCTCCTTTGATGGATTCAGGCCATGATTTTCATTTAGTCCAAACGAGATAACCAAACTGTCAGCTGTGCTGCTGCTTCGCTTTAATCTCCGCCTGCAGCCAATAATCACCCCGCAACCCGCAACCCTTTGTCAATTGTTAATCTTGTATTGAAGACATTTAGATGCCAGGATGGTATTCCACATCCGATCTGCAAGGCCAATGAACAGAGGAAAATTGAATTCATTATTAAATTTCACATTATTAAAAGACAAGTGAATTAAGTTCTCCAAAGAATTTGCGGAATCTGTTTAAGAGCAACCGTTGCCGCAATTATGCAGGCGCACGACAATTAAATACGTCCTATTTACAGCCAAAATTGTTAGCTGATAAATTGGTAAATTCGGCAAACCATCGTGGTTTGTGCATTAATAGTGACGACGATTCCTCGTGCACTTGGAAACGCTGGCGGATACACGCGAGACCCACTCGACACACGCTGCATAAACATTCTGTTTCCCCCAGGATGACACCATATGGTTCCACAGCCTTATTTGTCCCGTCTACACCTGTTAAATAATGCAAAAAGCTTAAAATGACAAACATTATTTGCCGCTGTGACCAAGTTTACCCATTTCCTCGGTGAAATCGCAGAAGGCAAACAAAAACACCGGATGACGACAGTAATTCTTGAAGCGAAATTTCCGCGCACAAATAGCATAAATCTCCCATGTTAAGGGTAGAGCGGCGCGGCTTTGGGACAAATGGGTCTGCGATTGATTTAAGGGTCACCGGTGGCCAATTTCCAAGGTGATCATATGATTGCGGACCCACTCGCATTTAAATGAAAAATCTTAAATAATGTTCCCATTTGCTATTTGCCTCCGCGATGGAGTGGACAACACTGGGTATGCCGAGGCATGCTCAAACAGAAGAAGCCTGATTAAAGTTTGTCTTTGGGGCAATAAGTCTACTGGCATTCATTATCGCTTGGCAGATTGTAAATGGTCTGTGGCAAAGATATTATGCAAGCTCACACCCATATGTTAAGGAGAATGATTTAGTCACGCTGTCCAACCACGCTCTAACCTGTTTGTCCCCGAGCGTGTCGCTGATTACCTCAGACAATGTCGAACAGGGGAGGCAAAATATCGCAGATGGATGTTGTCTGGGGCCGCGCCCGCTGCTCTTTCAACGGCAAAGGGAACAAGCTAATTTGAAATGTTTAGCGCACTTCCATTTAAGTACCTTTTTGGCATCCGAGGCCAACATCCTGAACCTTCCAAGACGTAGCAGGACACTCGACATTTTAACTCTAGTCCTGCAGCAAAGGTCATGTTTCATTTTAGCTTATCCGCTGTACACACAGTCCTTCTTTCAGAAATAATTAAAAAAAAAAAAAAAAGTCTGGCTTCCAACTAAAACTCCGGAAAACCATGGCGATGCTTTGTTTCACCGTGACTTTAAACTTCCAGCTCCAGGGTCAGGCTGGAGAGGATGAACAATGTCACTTTCAACCTCTTTAAAAGCAGAAAGGAACGGGATATATTTTGGAATGCGGCACTGAGCGAGGTTCTTAACAGGGCTGTTACATTCAATCCTGAGGTGTGTCTCAAATTGCAATATGTAGCAGGAGAGCACGCCTCTCTTGCACACTTGAGTCAGTTAGGTTAAGGCTTAATGCCATGCAAGTCAATGGGGTCAAAAGTCCACTTTGTCCTAGAGACATGGGGCCACTTGCAGGTTCATCGGGATCCCTCAAGACACAGCCACGTCAAATTTTGGGTTTGTAGCCCCAAATGTTTTTTTGGGGGTGTGAGATTTTCTTCCTCCAAAGTGGGGCGTGACAGAGAAAGTTTGAGAACCACTGGGTTAAGCACAATGGGCTGCACAAACGCACACCTTTACTCTAAAAACACTGTTAGTAAAGACAACAGTAAACAGTAAAACATCCACCGAACATGAACTACCAAATTCATGCCTAATTACGAAAAAAAAAAAACAGCACAGCTAAAATCTATCCATAAAGCTGTGAGGAGTGAGCTCAGGAGTAGAAAGAGAAGTACATCTGACAGTGAGACGCCTCATGATTGTTAGAATTTTCCAAAAACATTGATTAAAAAGTCAGATGACTGCAGGCTCAGTGAACTCTGAACAATGAACCAAGGTCATATTACAGCGGGGGCTTTATCTGATCTTATGTTCATTATGGGAACCAGAAATGCAGCTCTGTTTGCTTGTGTGTAGATGATTTACTGAAATAATGTGACGCCATTTTAGGAAGTTTTACTCCAGGACTTTGGTTTTATAGTCATAAAAGTTGTGAATTTAGTTTAGGAGTAAGATGTCAAATGTGTTTTTCTGACATTGATCAAAAACTGAAGTGGCAAAGGGGGGGACACACGAGAAGTGCACAGCTGCAACATGGAGCTCCCTCCTGGTTAATATTGTTGTACAGTGTACAGTCACGGCAGAATATCATATTTGAAACAAAGCATTTTCTTGCTTTTTGAATATACGTTGCGGCACTTTGTTCCTGAGAGTGCACAGTGGGAGGAATCCAGGCGGCTCCAAGCTGACTCTTTTTGATTAGCTTCTCCATCTGAGAGGAGCGAGCTTCCAGAGTGCAGCTGCTCGCTCAAATCTCTCTGTCCCCAGGAACAGAACGCTGGAGTTTGCCTTGCACGCCGGCCCTCGCTCCCGGTAATGCAATACTCGTGGCAGCACACACACATCATCTTTCGAAGAAAGCGCCCATGAATGCCTCCCCAAATCAAGTTGCGACTTGACATTTTTTATTATGTTGCTTTGTGAGCCCCCTGCCTTTAAAAGCTTGGGGCGAGGCGTCTCGTGATTAGTCTTGCAGATACAAGTGTGAAACCGCTGCTGAGGTGCTGGAGGCGAGTCGATAAAATATACAAACAGCAGGTCTGCGGTCTGATTATCACTCCTCTGGCTTTTGTGCTGAACAGCGCAACACGTGTGACAAATGTCTTGATAAACATTCAGGGTGAAATGTGAGAGCCCTGTTGCCGGTGTATGGTACAAAAGTACACCTTGATATTTCCAGTTTAGCAAAGGGAGCGTTTCGACACCACAGTGTGATACATGGATGTAATTTCAGGCTATAACGGAAAGTCAGAATGTATCAAATAATGTTCAGATATCGTCTATCACACAGAAGAGTGCAGTTCTTGTTAGTATTACTGGTCAACAAATCTCAGCCAAGACTTTGACATTGAAATGTGATGTCCTCCAATCCTCCAACCAAATACATTGTCATAAATTATTTATTATTTCTGCGTATTGGCCAAAATATAAACATATGTCTGCAATTTTCATTCTAATTCATCAGTAGTCCATCAGCTCCTTTAAAATGCTTTGCAGCCGCAGTTTCTCAGCAAATCTATCACACCTATCACGGCAGAGACAGCAAAGCCAATTAGCTACACAACAGCAGTGTGCAGAATTGTTGAATGCCTTTCATTGTTAAGAACCCCTTTCTGCACAAGCCCTCTGACGTAGAGTCATCGGAGAAGGCAGACTCTGAAATGATGCATTTTTCATCAAAGCGCCGTGGAAAAACTGAAAACTTTCTACCCGGCAACGCCTCCGGAACAGGTGAGCCTCGGAACAATTGAATCGATTTTCTCCCCCGCTAGAAATAACCTTTAAGACTTTAAACAAACTAACATGTGGCGGCGCTCTCAAGCACAGCAGCACTCGCACACCTCGCCGTGTTGCTCCAAGACAGAGAGCCGTGTGAGATTTGAATAGGGTACCGCTGTCTTCCCCAATATCTTGTAGGAACCCCATGTACAGTGCCAGAATTTAAATCAGTCCATGAATATGGAATGGTCCAGTTGGAATTTCCATTTGGTAAAGCAGCTTGTCACTCAGAATGTCAGAATCAACTTTTTGCCCTCACAAGCCCGAAATACAAAATTCAGAGACTATGATAAATCTGGCAGGCACAGTTGGCTGACAGCTGTGTGGGGGCTCCAGAAGAATGACCTGTTAACTGTGTACCGCGTGTACACGGGGTTCTGATCCACTGCCCCTCAGACAGAAGACAGTGAGCAACGCCGAGAGGGGAATTGGGAGGGTCTACACGCGAATTCAACAAACCAAGCATGCGTTCAACTGCATCCCCCGGGTCTGGAGGTTGTCAACGTTCTTGTTTTCCACCCTTCAGGACTTGAGTTTACTTTTCAAGATTAGAGAGCAACAAAACGGTACACAAAGAATCCAGGCAGTTTCACGACGGAGGATGAAATGAACTTTTGGATGTGTGACGACCCCTTTGTTCATTCCGGTGAGAAAAGTAGCATCGGGGCATCACACCGTGACTGCTTCTTATTTAAAGGGACACATTGAGGCAATAGGTAGGAATAGTGGTAGGAGCAGTGGGAATTGCGCGGGACCCAAAATTAACTCCAGCTCTGGAATTTGCTATTCATTACAATCCCCTGGATTTATCCATCATATCTCTCATTATCATGACAATGTGGACAGGAAATTGATTGTAGTCGAATAGTTTATTCCGATTTAAATCAATCACTTTGAGGATAGCGGCACCAGTGCCGCTTTTCCAATCAGTGATTTGATGCAAACTGACGAGCTGATGCAAATGTTTTGTAGATGTTGAGAAAGACAAATGGATTTGACTTTTTGAACCAAGAAGCTAATGATTTACGTAGCTGTCACCCGTGGCTTAATTGTGACTAAGCGTCACTGGTGTGAGTTGAAAATTTATTTAACAGGAGTAAAAAAGTAGCAACCAGAACTTTAGTGTGTTGCAGTAAATTGAAAATTTGAAGCACTCTGGCTTTAAAGTGCGCAAATGAGTCCCTTTCCACCTCCGTCGTGAGAAGACCGGGGCTTCTTCAACTTCCCCCTCTGCACCAAATACAGATGACAGTGTTTCTGCTCCAGAGTGTCATAATAATATAATCATCACGTCAATGAGAATGCCGCACGTCTCATCTGACTGAACACCCCCCCCCCCAAATCCTCACGGCCCAAAACCTGGAATCCTCATCTGTCTTCTAACACACCAAATCTTTCATCCGGGTTAACCTACATCTGCTTTCCCATCAGAGGAGAGGAGCCAAATCCTGATTTGCAGTCAGTCTACACACCGTGCTCGGTCGGTGCTGTGGGGGAGGGGCGGGGGTGGCGGGCGAGGGGGTACGTGGGTGGAAGGGTATCGGTCGACTCCACTCCACACCCTCCGCACTCTCAGTGACCTGGTTTTGGAAGGGGGTGGGGGGGTTAGATCAAGGCTGTAGGTTGTTCTTGGGATACATCCAATCCAATTGAAAGGATGAGAAGTGACAGAGCCACAAAGGCCCACAGAGCCGCGCCGCAGATTCAGAACACATAATTACCCGAGTCCCGGGAGAGCGTGCGGTGCGTCGGCTTCCAGCAGGCCGAGCATCAGCACTCGCATCCTGTGAACCCGTACGTTTGACTGGTAAACCCATCGGTGTTTACATTGAAAACAAGAAGAAGAAGAAGAAGAAGAAGAATACAGAGAAGTGAGACCGCCGCCCTCTTCCTCGTCTGACTGCCTGTTTTTTTCTTCATAAAGGAGAGAATGGTGTCTGGGCTTACACCAGCGGAAATGTGAAGAGCGTTACGAATTGATTAATGCAGCCAAATTAAATCATTGCCAGGGGTTTGACAGCGCGCTCTAACCTCAGAGATACGGCTCCTTTCTTAAAGCAAATCGGCCTCCATTTGTTCCACTCCACGAATGCATAACAAAGGAAGGAAGCAACGGATTAGCGCGGGAGCGGAGATGACTGTGTTTCCATTAACTGCCTTTCAAAAACGAAATAAATAATTGGGTTTAATTACAGCGCCGCTTTTGCCAGTCAGGATTTTTACTCGTGGATGTATGTATTTATTTAATATTGTTTTGTTGTTGTTGTTTTTTACGTTAGCGGTGGTCAGCAGTGTGTCCGTCTGAAATGGACCCAAGTTGACTCTGCGATGGAGCCTCGGCCCTCACTGTAATCTCTTTAACCTGTTGTCCCATGATCAGAAGGGCATTTCTTCCTCTGCAGCTACGGCTTTGGCCAAGCTAGGGTAACATCTAGCCAGAGATTATCCTTTACCCTTGGGTGGGATTCCTCGCTAAGGGGATTCAGAGTCGCGGGCCCGAGGGGGACACAGATTTCCATCTCCTCCTCTGTTATCCTTTGTCTCGTCTCCTGACGACTTTTTGCTCCCCTTCTCTCTCTTGTCCCACTTGTCTTTGAATTCTGACGAACGCGGAGCACGGAGCATGGCCTCGTAACAGCGCCCTGGACTCATGTCTGCTTTCCAATCAGTGACGTGATATGAGTGTGAATGCAGGTGCGAGTTGAAATAAGGATATCACTGAATAATAAGACGCGCAATAGGTATTTCACGTTCTCCTTAAAACCGTTGGCAAGTTCGTAAGAGCCAGTGTTCCGGTGAAGCTACACTCTACGACGGAGCCTTTTTTTCTCCCCCCCTGTGGAAGCTCTCACCGCGCGGCGACGGCAGACGTCGAGGTTGTCTCCCTCGTTGACGCTAATGCTAATCCTGGGCGTCACAGGAATTCAACTTACTGTCCACCGTACAGAGGGAGAACTGAGAATATTATCTCCTCGCACAAACAGAGGTGCCACGGCGCTCGCCAGAGTGAGCCCTGCTTGAATATTCAGTTCCGCGCCTGCACGCGGGGAGGCTCGTTTGATGTATACGGCAGAGGCTTCATGTCATGAGTAGACTATCAGAGGAAAGGTTGGCTGTAGGTACAGCATAATAATAGGCAGTATTGATTAGCATATTACAAGTTACAAGAGCAGCGAGTGTGAGTGATCTTGAGGCAAACACACCCCAAAAATAGTATTAAAAAAAATTCATGTGTGCCATAGTAGGCGCTTGCCGCAGTAGATCCGAGGATTATAGGTGCACAGAGTTAGCGCGACAGTCGCCGCGTTCATGGGCCCAAGGATGCAAGACAGTTTTCATGTGTAACAATCTGTGCAATCTCCCCCCAAAAAAGTCCCCATCTTGCACCAAGCGAAGCAGATGAATAAATGAGTGCATCTGACAGAGCAGTCATAACAGAGATCAAAGGAGAGGGAGATAATTAACAGCAGAGTAATTGGTAACCATCCCAAGTTTTCATCAGATATGAAAACCGCTGCAGCTTTTGCCAGCTATTAATTGGCGGCGAGTCTGCATAAAGTATGTTCGGCTGAGTCGCCTTATTATTTCATTTTATTTATCGGGTGGCTTAACAGAATCACACTGCGCTGTCACATATTTCAAAAATATCAAAAAATAATACATTAATTAGGATTAAAGGCCCTTGAGTAGTGTGCAGCTCTCAGAAAGTGGCAAAACAAATGGGAAAATTTTAGCTTGCGTACGGCTTAATGGCCATAATTTAGATCTTTCTGGAAATCATGAAGCTCTGAGTGGAGCCACAACTCACTGTGCTACTGTGAAAACATTGAAACACTTCTTTATTTTCAGCAACTTTATAGTAGTGAGACGATAATACAGTTTATTCCAGTAAATTTTACAGGGAGATAAAATGTCACGTCGTTGCTTTTGCTCATATTTATATTTATATTTATATATTTATTTATATATGGTTATGTGGCAGAAAAAGAAAAATAGCCTGTACAAGTTTTTCATTTATGCAAACTGAAAAATCTTTCATCATCTTTAAGCCTCCAACGTGGAGAACTTTCTTGGCAAAGAACTCCTTCTGTAACTGTGCTCCAAGTCTCACAATGCAAGCCACACCATCCGCTGCAGCCCTCTTCTAACTGCCTGTCAGACCATCAGTCATTTGTTTTCGTTTTTCTTCTCTTTTATTTCAAAGGTAAATGCAGATGGACGCGTGTTTTGATGGCTAACATTAAACAGACGGTTGGAATTACAACATTTGCAGCATTTAGCTCTGAATCCAAGCTCCTGCACACTTATCCTGACTGACATGTCCCCATAGAGCAGACTGCACTGTAAGCACAAATCAATAGTAGACATGACCCAAGAGAATTTCATTTATTTATTTTTTTAAAGTGCCAACGAACTTTTTGACAGTGCGACTGTTTATTCCGGAAGTTTTCTCTTTTTTCAGAATCCCATTGTGAGGAAACCGCAGCGTCTCTTCATGGCAGCATAATTCAGTATAACATTGTTCGCCTGTAATGTTAATGAGTCAACACAGGACTAATAAATGCTGCGTACCAATTTATCATTTTATCTGGCTACACATGTAGAAATACAGCCTGGGGGAGACGGAGCAGTGGTCTCAGGTGGAATATTAAAATCGGTATTTATTTATAAGGCAGAAAATGTCTCGTTCAGCCATGATATACGCTGATGTTAGAGGCCCGGAGCGCCAATAAGCCCTGTGGTACTATTGTGGAATAATGCTGTGCAAATGAAAGCTGTACATACAGAGGTCTTGTTAATCTATTACCACATTGTAAAGGGGAAGCTTATAGTGCGACTTCATCTTCCTGGAGACACCGCCGTTGCCACTGGAGATGCACAACGGTTGCCAGAGCAGCGGCAGCTATCTTTCAGCCTGTGTTTAGCGGCACTTTGACACCAACCATCAGAAAATAAGACTCTGTATATAGATGAATTGGAACCTTAGCAAGCGTGCCGTTGTAAATGCAATACAGCAATTGCCAGAGGTAATACTGCATAAATGGAAAAAATGCAGTGCACAGGTCAAATGTGGCTGTACTTGTACCCAAGTCGAGCATAATGTTGCTTTTAATGATAGCTGACAATAAAAGCAGAGTGTAAGGTAATGTGCCATCTTGTTTTAGCGCGAGACAATGGAAATTGAGCACAAAATGAGTCGCCAGGTGAGTATTTTTGAGGCAATATTGCTATTTTTACTTACATGTATAACCAAGTAATTAAAATGAACAATATTCTTGCACCTTTAAATGATTTCCTATAATTGTTCATATGAGATAGAAGTGGTGGGCAGATCGTTTCAGATATTGATAATATTTATTCCTACATTGCTATTGTAATAGAATGATACAAGTGGGATGGGATCGATACTGTTGTGGCCACTGTTTTGTGAAACAATGGCCCTGTTGTCCCAGGCAAACAGGGCTTCCATCTTGCACTGCACACTTTGCTCCACCCACCCGCTCCGCTGTTTTTTGTTTTGTTTTTTCTCCATGCAGTCACTTGCAGATGGGAGCAGCATTTAGATAATAACAGTAATAAAGCAGAAGAATCTGAAGTTATTGTTAAAATAATTTAACAAAGATGGCTAATTATTTAGTTAGTATTGGTTCTCTTGAGTGCAAAGTGTGTGTGCTGGTATTAGGATAAGTAACAACAGGACCATCTGTGTAAATACACGGTATTGGATGGCTGAAAATGTTTCCAATATTGTACATCCCTGGGAGGTAGTACCTTTAAAATAACATACAGGCCCGTAGAGACAGATTTAAAGGGATCAGTGGGTGTGAACTGGAAGAGAAAACAGATATTTTTGTATTCAGATATACATGGAAAGCCACTAAAAGAGTCTGTGCTTTTACTTTCAGAAGATGCGAGATCAGGTGAAAACAACAGGGAATAACCATCACCTTATTTGCAATGTGTTTCCTTAAACACGATGCTCTTGAATCTCGCACACTGGGCCTTTAACGTGCAGCCCACTAGATGTACCGGTGTCCAACAGAGGTGGTGATACAAAGCATTTTGGGTGCGTGGACAAGTTTCTCCAATGCCCCACTGACTTTGCAGTCCACTGAGCTGTGGCCTGTTTGTTCATCTGTAAATATTAGCCCGTGGTGGGAACAACACTTTTGGAAATCGCGTCATTTCGCTCCTGTTAGTGCCACCAAACAAAGGCTTGGCGTGAATTCACACGGCGTATCTGCAAATAGGAGTAGATGACGCCTCCCTTTTTAGTCTGGTGCGTGCACCTGTAGGACACACTAATAAGCATGACGTCCAAACACAACAGTGTAGCACTGTGAAGCTTGAAATCAGCAAAACAAATTCCATAATAAAGCACTTTATGACCGTGCGTTTTATTGTGCATGCATTATTTTCGATGGGGTGCTTTTATAAGCCCAGTCGGGCTTCAAACCTCTCCGGCATCTGCTTGCTGTTTTGTTTTGCTTCATCTTTTTTACGACGTGAATAAATATGGAAAAGAAGAGAAATGAGCCACCAATAAAGTCCTACCAGTGGTTTTGGCCAATGGTCACAATGGAAAACCAGTTACAGGGCTCATGCGCAGGTCTAAGATTGGATTCAAGGTGCGGTACATCGACCGTAGGACGCACGGTCTACAACACGGTGGGGCCTTTGAGAAAGCAGAGCCAGGAAAAGCTGAAGGGTTGACCCCAAGGTTTGGTGCATATGCCTCAGAAAGGTATCTGACAAAAAAGCATCTGATGGGATAAAAGACCAAGGACTGAAGCTGAGACTGAAGCTCCTCAAACAGTTATTGTATCAAATGTTGATGTCAGCACATTCATTCATTCATTCATTTTCCATACCCGCTTAGTCCCGAGCTCAGGGTCACGGGGGTCTGCTGGAGCCTATCCCAGCTGTCTTAGGGCGAAGGCAGGGGGACACCCTGGACAACATGTTTAAATAAATGAATAACTTTGTCTTGTTTTCCCGACATCATCTTCAGGTATAGAGGTTTGGTGTTGACTTTCCCAGTGGCAGATTCTCCGACTTTTAAAGTGTAATATATATTTTAACATTAAAGAGAGACTTTGATGGCGGAGATGACAAACTGGGTGCAGTTTGTGCATTTTACCACTTTGGGCAGTTATTTCCCAAACAAAACTATAGAGGTGTATCACAAAACCTCCATCTGCAATAGGATTAATACAAATTAATATTGAAGCCATTAAGAAATAAAATTGAACTGTCCCTTTAAGATCAGGTGGTGGCGAACTAAACGCCAGGTACCGTCTTGAAATCATGCACCTATTAAGTGCTGTTTGTTTATGCAGAATGGTGAACCGGTGCGACTTGTAAATAAATTACACCTCTGTGTTCCTGCCTTCAGTTCCTGAGCAGCTGCTCGCAAGTCGACGGCGTAATAACTCCCTGAGGAATGCTCCTTTGCCATATTGGAATGGGAATGGACGGGGGGGGGGGAACAAGTTGTTGGGTTTTCTTTTTTTCCTTTTTTTTCAAAAATGTTAAATTAGGTGGGTGGATTATTCAGTACACGTGAAAGCTGTGCTGGTTGCTCTTGACAGTGAGTTATTTAGTCGCAGGTACACACAAACAGAATTACACGCTTACAACTCCCGCTGGGAGCCGCGGGTCTAAAAATGAAAGGCCTAACAGCACACATTTAAATCTCAGAGGGACGCAGATGTCTCCACTTTTTTCCTTTTTTTTCTCTACTCCCCCCCTTTTCTCGAACCTCTTGTTACATCTTCCTCTGGAGTTGAGCGGGCCGCCGCTGCCTCGTATTCCTCCACGGCCCCTTCACCGTGTTGTGAGGCGAGGCGTCTGAGCCGCGATCCCCCTGGTCTCCCGCCGCCGACTCTGCGCTGCTGGCGGTGGCGAGGAAAGACTTCGGGGACCTTGTAAAAAAAAAACAAAAAAAAAAAACATCTTGTTTGCCCGCTTCTACACACAATGTACCTTCCCTGATATGCCCGCTGAGGTTGTCAGTAGGGTTCAAGGAGGCAGGGAGGGAAAAGATCCGGGATGGTTCCGAGGGGTGCGTGATTCCTGCTAGTCCTGGAGAGCAGCGCGCAATCCACCAGGATGTATACACTTAAGGCATGCATACAGTGAGCCAGAGCCACGGTCTTTACATTCCACTATAAATAGGTCCTCAGCAATGTGATTACTCAAGGTCCAGCGTGTAAAAATTTTCGTATTTAGGGCGCTGTCAGGGCTTCTTCAAACACTGGCTTCCTTAAAGATGGCAGTGCAAGATGGCAGCTAATAGGAGCAAGACCCTTATTGCTCTATTTATATTCTTATGTATATATGAGACTGTTCTCAGCACAGGAAAAGTATATCATTTTAGTAATTTATAAATGGGCAGCATGTTGAAATTTTGCCAATCTAAAAATCATAAATCAAGGCAAATTATACACACTGGACCTTTCAGAATTTGAATCCAGATAATTAAGGGATAGTTGTGAGGTCAGAAGGTTACACCCTGCTGCAGCTTCAGCAGAGCTTCCCCACTGTCACATATACACAGCGGCATTGTTGTTGTTGCTGTTGCATTGCTGCACAACTTATTTATTTTTAAACGGGTTCTTTTTTTTTCATCTCCCCCCCAGTGAGCAGATGGTGAACTGAGTAACACAAGTAAACAAAGCACACATTCATAAAGGCATGGCAGTAATTAAAAGGCACTGGCTCCTATTGAAGCTTGAAAAGTGGCATCATTGAAGACGACATCAAAAGTGCGTTCTGGTGCGTCGGGTTGGATGAGCAGTGCGGGGATGTATAGGCAACGTTGGTATTTTTTTTCTTCTATTTGCACACACAGCAAAATAATTGATGACCCCCATGACTTTAAAAATCTAAAATTTATAGTTTAATGCACCGGGAGGTGAAAATAGTTCAATGATGAATTATTCTTTTTGAAGGCAAACCAAACAATTTTAGGAAACTTCTTGTTGGTGAGGATTTACAGCAACTCCAATAACAGTGGGCAGAAAATTTAGATTTCTCTTCATTCTTTAAATGTTGCATTTGTTTGTGTAACTTTAATCTTCAAAGCTCCAGCAAATGAATGGCAGATAAATGTTGTCGAGCTGTATCAGGTACTGTTTATTTCCTTCAGTTTTCTGATTGGCGCATATGGACCTTAAGGTTACACATTACATCGCCACCTCGTGGTGTGGCCTGAGCCTGGCTGCCTGGATTTGGACGGGACTATTTCAAAATGAAGTTGATGTGAAAAACTAAACAACAAGAAACTACAGGCCAAAAAAAAGTGTTTCTCAAAATTGTGGACGAGCCACGAGAGTCGACCTGTGCTGACACACGTGTTCAATACTGCAGTTACCGCCTGAGATCTTTTTGTGTGGCTCGCTCAACTTTCTGGAAAAAAACCCAAAATCAATCGACCAATCAAGCAGAACAACACTTGGCCCAAACTGTCTGATTGCTGCACATCCGTGGGCAACACAGACTCAGACAGGAACCGAATCCCACACTTTTCTCGGAGACATTATGAGTTGCTGTCTTCCTTTCAAATCATACGGGGCGCACGGGTGATACTCTATATTCATTTCTAAAATCAAAGCGTCGAGTTAATGGACTTCTGGAGAAAGCCAATGCTAATCCCATAAATCAATCCCTGGGATGACACCAGGCACTCAGTTAATTTGCAAAGAGAATTAGGAATCTCTTAATGGGGGAAATTGCTCTTTAAAGGGCACAGCCTTTGTTTGAATAAATTACAATCTACCGTACGATAAAAAAGAAGAAAAAAAGAAGAGTCTAATTCACGCAGCCTGTTTCTAAAAACAGAGCACGGAACAGCAAAATGTTTCGCTGCCGCGTCAGTTTGAACAGCGTGATGGAGCGTGCCAATGTTCACAGATAGAAGGCAAACAGTCCGCCAAGGCACTGTTGTCAGAATGGAGACAAAAGCTTTATCTTTGCGGATGGTGGTGCCACGGTGAGGACAGGGCAGAATATGGAATTATAGCACAATAATACAGATTGGCTGGTAACAAGGTTAGAGGCTGATAGGATTTGGAGGGAACCTTGTGCCGCATTTCTGCGCAAGGGTGACTGGAGTATCAAGCCCTGGTTAAGAATAATGGCTTCCCTTCAGGAGGATGTGAAATTGGATTGCTCATACAAAGTGCTTGCTGAGGATAAACCTATGTTATCCAATTATCCACCTAAACTACATAGAAAAGCAGAAGGTGTGGAGTCTCTGGCAGCAGAGTTGCCCTAGACTGAAAAATTGCATGGAGCAGCAGGGAGCTAAAAAAAAAAAAAGAAGAAAGAAATGAAAATAAGAGAAATAATATACGGTTGAATTGCAGAGACTCCAGGTTCAAGATCAGAGTTTGGAAACCGTGCACGTTCCTTTTTTTTTTTTTTTTTTATACACCACCCCCCTCCACACTGACAGCTCAGGGAGAGATGTCATCCTCTGCCAACCCCCTCTGATAACCTGCATGCCAAAAAATCCAATGCAGATAGAGCCAGTGCCCAACAGAGGGCAATAGTTTATTGCATAATACATTCCATCCTTTGCACGGATTTGTAAATTAATAACTCTTTTTGCTCGGTGTATCTCGCCTCTGCTCCCACCGCGCTGCAGCCACGCCGCGCCGCATGCATGCACACGAGCTCCCTTATGGATGTTGCACTGCGGACAAAAGGTTGCGTCTCCAGCTCGACTCTGGCCTTGGAGAATCTATGTGTCTCAGTGTGGCGGAACGTATCGGCGTGGCGATGCTTCAGATGCGGCTGCGGCTCTGCGGCGGCTTCTCTTCACGCCATGAGACTCACGTTGTGAAATGAAAATAGAAAGATAGAAAAAGAAAAGATATACATGTATACTTGTATTATTGTCTTAACATTGATCTCAGTTTTATCATGTCCCACTTGATCTCACATTTAAAAAAAAAATCAAAAAAACATGAAACTGAGATCCATGATTTTGCACTATGGACAAATTTAGTTCATACCTCAGATTGAGTTTGAACAGCAGCTTAGTGAGAGGGTGAAAACTTTAACAGTTCAAAATCAGTTCAATTAACAAATCTGGCAACATAGTCTTCGTGAAAACATATGCTTAACATATTTATGAAGCAAAAACATCTGTGCATTGGTAGCTATATCAATTACACAGTAAAAAAAAAAAAAAAAAGTGAATGTGGTACCCAGGTTTTGGTACGTCCCTGGGAAAAACAAATCAAAACACTGACTCACCTCTAACCTCAACATCTCCCTATATCAACATCTACCTAGTTCCAACATGATGACAATAATTGTCTCCTAAATCCAAATTTCAGTGCGGCTACATTTGCAAGCACTGCAATGCCGACGGTGTCGACGGCCAAGACGCTCAGAGTTACTTTGTTGCTCATTTAGAAGACAAATTTCCATTTCCTAATGAGACTGTTTCTCCGTGAGAAATACAAAAGCCTTTCTACTTTTAAAAGAGTCTGTCAGCACACATTTGCATAAAAAAAAAATCCCTTTGATTTCAATATATATATCGCCCGCAGCTTCAAAAACACTGGCCCGGGGTGCAACTCCAGTCGGTTAACCTGCGGGCTGATATTGTTCCCTGATCTGTTGGGAAAAGAACAAAAAAAGAAGGTGGGGGGGTTGGGGGTGGCCTGCTCCTTCGCTCTTCTCGACATTATTGAGCATTACATGCAAATAGCACCTTAATGCCGACACGCAAACATGCCATTTGCAAAGAAAATGTGAATTTCTTTAATCGAAGTTCCCACAAATGATAATTCCGACATACCACGAGTTCAAAAGCATCACGTTCTCATTGGCAAGGCAGATAAAACAGCCGGAATGGGACTGTGTATCCAGACAGACTTACTGAAAGATTAAAAAGTGAAACTTCTGGAGAGGAAAATGAGATGAAAACCACTGGTCTAGTTTTTGTCTCTCTCTCTCTCTTTTTTTGTAAAATATAAAAGAGGGAGGACCGATGAATTAGTTATTAACCATTACTGACAAACCCTGGCGGCTTCACGCCTCTTAAAACGCACAGACAGTTGCGGGGACTGTGAGAGAAGGGCGGAGGCGGGGGTGCGACGGGTGCAGGCTGAAATAAAAAAAAAAAAAAAAGAAGGGAAAAATCTGATTTGCATGAACTGTCACGCACGTCGGAAGATATTATTAGAAATAAAACGTACAATGAAAACGACGTCGGCGTGGAAAAACTTCTGCGCAATGTCTTTTTAATTTGCTCTCCACTTGTTCTTCCGCAGCGTCGCCCTTCCACATTTACATTATCAGGAGTCTGGCGCGGTGTGGTGCACCCGGGGGCCTCGGTTGGGCACACACACGTCATTAAAAGCGGAGGGGGGGTCGTGGGTGCCTTTTCGACCCCCCGCACCCTCCTGTTGGGCCACTCAGGACGGCTGGAGAAGCTCAGCAGGGGGAGATGAGAAGCGTCTGGGCTGCGGCCACTCCAGCGAGAGGGGCGGGCTCACGGCATGCGGCTCACTTTGAAGGGCGCGGCAGTAATGACCCGTCCTTGCTGCGCTGCCCGCTGGCGGTGCTCTCAGACTGATACACCGGCGGTGTGAGAGGGGGGGGTGGCTCTTGTTCTGACGGTGCCGTGGAGTCGTCGGCCCCTGACAGGTTCAGCTGCCGGTGGAAGGGCACAGATTCCGGTCGTGTTGGCCGACGCCTGACACTTCCCGCCACACGTACCAGCTTCCGTCCCTCCAGCGGCGGCCGCGCAATCGGCTGTACCCAGTGCATCTGCAGCCGCTGACTGTGATGTTCCCTGGCAGGCGGCGAGAAAGTTCACTTTTCTCGTGCTCTTGTGAATTTAATGACAGGGTGTCCTGCAGCAGCTGTAGGGGAAGGAAGGGTGGCGTGGTTATCCTTCATAAATAAATGCCCGCAGTTCGACCGTGCCACGGGTACAGAGATACAGAGCAAATAAATAAATGGATACATAAAAAAGAGAAGTAGTTGCCAAAGTGCCAGAGAGGGAAAATGCCTTGACTTAGAAAACACGCTGATTGTTCTTGACAATAAGATGTGAAGATAAAACAGAGGAAATAAACATGAGAAAAAGAGAAAAAAAAAGGTCAAAAGTAGCACTTTGGGGATAAGGTACAAAATCACCAAGAGTTATTTAGAAATGGCCAATTTGGCCATTTTATGTATAATACATTAGTGTTAGTTTAGTCAGAAGGCTGCTAGTTTTTCCAGCCCCTAAACTTGCCATGGACTTTCTCAGCTAGCAGGGAAAATGGCAAAACCCTTACTCTTGCCGTCTGCACAGGCGTTACCATAATAATCAGCTCCATTTTGACATTTTACAAGTTGTCATTTTTCGTACTTAGTGTGTTGCCTGGCATGCCAGGAACGATAAAAGACATTTTCAAGAGCTGAAAAGGTTTTCAATACAGGGCCCCTTAAAGAAAAAAAGACCTGTGAGAGAACACAGGGAGAGTGCTTGGTCTTAAATGCAGGTAAGGTTGACGCCCCGCCATTTGGTGCCTCTGAATCTGATGAAAATGTATAATTGTCTGAGTAACAGTAAGGGCTTGTCTGGTTTCTAAACAGTCAATGAGAGACTTGAGGTTGAGAAAAAAATTGGGAATTTTCTTTTGGCTTGTTTATCTATTTTTAAATCTGGTTTAGTTTAATCCTCTCTGTACGGAATTTCGATTTGCTGAATATTTAGCTGATCTCTTGTATGCATTGCGTATTTTCCAGAGGGGAAAAAAAAAAGAACTGTGATAATGCCTCTTTCGTGTTGGCGCGAGATACCATTCTTGTGAACCTCTCCCTTTTTAATGTGTTGTCACCATGTGTTATCATATGCGAGGATCACGATGAGAGCCAGTGTTACATACATGTAATGCTGGTTCAAATTGCACGATTGTTAATGTGTTGATTATACCCCGGTGGATACGGTGTGCTGTATAGTCCTCCTCGGTGTAAGAGGCCGTAGGCCTTTTTTCTTTTCCCTTCCAAATGTGTCATGAGCTCTTGAAGGGGGCCTGACATCATGACAGCATGAAATTACAATGTAATGACTCATTTCTGCCAGTGGCACTGTTTAAGATAAGTATAATTGAGTTTTCCCATTGCGTGAGGAACACAAGTTAGGTTGCTGTAAACTGTTGATTGCCACATTTGTTCAGTTGATAAAGCACAAATAAGAGGGGGCCAGATAGCGCACGGAGTTTACGACAGTCCCACTCAGATTTTCCATCTCATCTGCTCCCCCGATAAGAAGGAAGCCATATCGAGAGCCATCAAAAGTGAAACGAGGAAGAGAGGGAAGTCATGTTCTCCACAGTTATTCTGTCAGAATAAATGATAGCCATTAAATAATAGATTGTTGAATTTTGAAAGGAAATGGGTTCATTGTGGGGAAGCCTGCCTGTGATTACGAAGAGATGAACTCTTTCTTCACGTTTTAATGAGAAGTGTCGTCACGGTGCCCTGGCCGCAAAATTCGAGACAGGTCATAGCTAGAAAGTTCATTTTCTCGTGTCCCAATTAGAGCCCCGAGCGTCCCGGAGCCGGCTCTGATGTGACATGACTCTGTGCGAGCTCGGAGGCGAGAGCCCCACGCTGCGCAGCACACAAAACTGCGGGTGTGAACAAAGCAGCGGCCTCTGATTGTGCTTCCTGGTATCGCCCTGGGACGACGCGTGGTTCTTTTGAGGAGTTCTCTGGCTATGCAGATGTTTTATGGCCCTCAACTGCCTGCAGCGATCGTGTGAATGAGGACTGGCTCGCCACCGGGGATGTGGCATGTTTTCTCGGCTGTACTTTTTCCAGCATTATTGAGAATGCCCTTCATGGTGGGAAAAAACAGGAACAGTCTCTCTAAACCCTTTAGATTTTATAGTCGAGATGCGTAAAATAAACATTCAGTTACGTCAACGACCTCTTAAATCTGCCCTGGCAACCTGCGTTGGTCCGTGTCAATTGTGTTGCACAAGTAGCATCGCCGCAGCATAAATTGAAAAACCATCAATACAGCATCATTTTCTAAAAATATTCCTGATGTCTTGCACATAACGCAAAAAATAAGAATGGCGAGCCACATCTTAAAGGAGGGTAATGTTCGAAATATGCTCACTTTCACTGACCATTTGGCTGCAGCAAATACCACGTGGCCCATGAGAAGCATCGCTACGAATCTAAGGCGCACCTGACGCCCCTAATACGTGGTCAAGTATCCACTCCTGCCCTCTACCAATTCCTGGCAACCCTCAGGTCCTCTGCAGGAGAGGCGGGTAAGCGAAACTACTGACTGGGCGTTGCTCCCGTTGGCTTACATCAGGGCGCTTGTTTCGATCAGAGATCAGGCCACTGGCACTGGCCAAAGGCTTAGCCTAAGGCTACAGCGGAATAGGAACCGAGCCCAGCGCCGACATCTGGACACCAGCATGCACAAAATCTGGGGGTCGAACTCCATATTCACTGTCGTCACGCGGCCGCTGCTTCCTGTCAATAAGACGGCAGGTTTCTTTCCCAAACAGGCCTTATTGTTCATGTACCTTCTATTGAGGATTCATTAAACCACTCATGAATCTCTTTGCTCCCAGTACATCATCTTCCACCTGGACTGACTGAGATAACTATAGACCAGATAGACCAGGCTGCTGGTCCAGATGGCTGCAAGGAGTCCAGCTCCTTGCAGTTAGCCTCCTCATTTTTAGCAAGTACCTCATTGTTGGTCTAATCTTCTATTCCTTTTTTTTTCATGCTGGTTGTGATGAAAACAGCAGAGACTCGAGCAAAATGAATTCAAGGAACTGCATTTGTACCTTGGCAATTTATTTGAAGTCAGTTATATTTTTCCAGTCCAGTTTGAGCTTACTGTCTTTAATTACATTAAAGCAGTGATGGAAGATGAAAGTGCTGCTCTTCCCCCTCTTCAGATCCATTTGATGTCCACCGGATATGTCACCACCCTAAAAGGCCAGGATGCTCCCAGAATCCCCACCGCAGACCTGAGACAATATAGCAATCAACATTTCTCCTTTGATCCTCGTAAACTGTATAAGCCCCTTTAATGCAAAACACTTTATTGTCCCAGCTCCCATGCACTTGATCATTATGTTTGTTGTTATGTGAGCTCTATCACTTAGCAGGGCCCGTGCGTACAGCACGGTCAGCCATGTTGGCTCTTCTCTTAGTTTAACAGCAGCCAGGGGACTCCCTGGTGGACAGATGTCAGAATTCCTTGCAGGAATTGCTTGCATTGCTTTGCACTGTAAGATGAAAAATCCATCCAGAGAATCCCTAGATGATCCACAGAGGCTGCAAACACTCCTAAAATAGTGCTTTATTGTAAGTCAAGCAGCCAAGCTAGCATCCTACTCTGCATTCAGTGCAGCTGTCGTGTGCATGTACATGTGCATGCAGAACATGGAGTGTGTGTCAGAAGGGGGAGACATCCACAAGACGGCGGCGAGCTGAGATTAATTCTGTCCACGAGAAAACTGTAATAACACAATTGAAACTTCACAGTATGTGTTCAACAGGCACCTGAGATCCACAGATGCATAATTCATGGTGCAGACTTCGGAAGCTATTTGATTTACTGAGTTTTTCCATAATCTTTATCCCCTTCCAATCCCTCCTGACTGCAAATCACATTTTGTACTATATATATATATTCCTAGGAATGCTCAAAAGTTAAATCGTAACAAGACAAAAATAAATACTGAACAATGCCCCAAAGTTGTAGCACTTTGTTGGGCATTTGTCAGACAGAGGAAAGCAGAGCTGGCATGCCGGGATACCGTGAAATGAAAGCGAATGGTAGAAGCGCGCGTGTGCGGTCCCTCTGAAGGTGAAACATGTATCTCAGCATACGTGTATACGCACACGACTGATGTGGCGGGCCGAGAGGAAAACTTCTTAATACCGCTTGAAAGCGTTCCTTCCCGTCCTCACTGTGTAGGACGCTTTGAAATGCCACGGGACCGCATTGTTGACATCCACGTGCGCTTGTGTGTTCTACCTCCTTCCTCCGCACTGATGCAGCATAATGACAAGGTAAATAGCGGATGACATTTTGAACAATGCGCGCGCGCGACACAGCGAGGTAAAGACCTTCTGGATAATGTCTCTGTGCAAGACTCGCTGAACCGGAGTCGGTAAGTGTTTATTAGCATCTGTCAAACAGGACTGATGATACCTGAGTGCACAGGAGGATGTCGGGAGAGAGATACGTCCTTTCAATACTTAACAGACGACGTGCCAGGGGCTTTCTAGTTCAGCATGCTGGTTACAACCAAAAATGGTCAAAAAAAGGATGGATACATTTGATGTATGTATGTTCCAGAGAAGGGAATGAGCGCAGGGCAGTCGATCTAAATCAACGGCTACTGCTCGATAGCATCAACACGGGCAACGGAGGTGTAAATGCTCCTCATAAAGGTTTGTGTTGCTTTTTTACGGCTCTGTCATTGGCAACCAGGTAGTTCCAGGGGAAAAATGCTTCGACAGGAATAAATATTCGACATACTTCGCCTGTAATTTCCAACAACCCTCATGCTTTGCCCGCGGTGTAATGCAATAAAATGGGAACCTTTCCGCCGTCGGCGATTGAGTTGTGTCTCAAGTTCCCTGGCACAGCCAGTAAACTAAACACTCTGCGCCGGTAACGTCTGGTGATCTCGCTGGGATGATCTCGCACTCAAAGCCAGCCGTGTTGAAAAATTGTGGCGCAGTTTCTGCCACTTTTTCTCTCTCTCTGTCTCTCTCTGGGGTTTAAGCTGGATTTGGAAGGTTGGTGGAACATTAGGAAGCAGTGGTGGATGATGTGGCAGGGGAAATTACTTACCTGGAAATAACTGTCAAACTGGAGCCCACAGTGAGCGCAGACATTATTCTAAAATATATTCGGAAAGGGTTCAAGTGTGTGTGTGTGTGTGCGCGTGTGTGTGTGTTTGATTGCAATTCGAATGACACAAAGAACAACGAGGAGACGAGTGCGGTCTTAAGTGGAAGGAGGCCGCGCTTCCTTCTCGGATGCTGTGCGGACAAAGGCGCGGCGGCGGATGAGAAGAGCGACAAGCCCTTTCGCCCATTGTTGGACAACCCAAGGGAATTAAATGAATCCGAATTCTGAAAGGAGAAAACGACTCGCCTCCTCCCCTCGTCCCTCCGTAGGAATTTGCAGCCTTGGAGACAGAAAAAGGATGAGAGAAGTGAAAGGAAGAGAAGAAAAACAGAAAACAGAGAGTCTGTACGATTTAGCAGTATCACTCCCGAGGTTCCGCTCTCGTGCAGATTGTCATCGCAGGTGTGATGCAGCTGCGGGAAACGGGGCGCGTTCCTTCTGGCTCTCAGCGTGGACCACCCACGGTCCCACCGCCGGCGGCCACACAGTCGCCGCGCACGTCTTCCTTTGTTTCTGTCTGGACCCCCTTTCAACAAGACTTCAAGTGTTAAGTTGCGACCGCTTTAGCTCGGCATCCAACAGTGGCTGCCAATCACGCCTGCTGACGATCGGGCGCCAGTGTGAGCGTGGCGAATGCTCAGCGCCACCTGGTGGGCCCTGTGATGTTGATTGAGAGAGAGAGAGAGAGAGAGAGCGAGCAAGAAAGGGGGGCACATTGTCTGGTTTTCTGCACGTCAGTAGCAGAGATTTGGTATGAATAAGTGATTAGAACACCTGTGAAACAGAGTGATACAACAAGTTCCTGGTGCTGCTAATCTCTGTCAGTGTTGAAACACTGCAAAATCTAAAAGCTACAAATAACTTGTGTAACTTTGTGGTTTGAGCAAAAGAAA
Organism: Nelusetta ayraudi; assembly: GCF_046127955.1. Classification (NCBI taxonomy): domain Eukaryota; kingdom Metazoa; phylum Chordata; class Actinopteri; order Tetraodontiformes; family Monacanthidae; genus Nelusetta; species Nelusetta ayraudi. The sequence continues at coordinate 2,185,661 of NW_027466140.1, read as the reverse complement.
AGAAAAGAAAAAGTCGATAGCTGTCCGTGAAGTACAGTTCCGCAAATGCTGAAACAAATGAGCATTATCACCACTGTTTTCATCCTCCCAAAAGTTTGTGCAATTTTGGATAATCACTCCCTCTCACATATGGATCGCTGCGCAACACTCCTCCCCGAGTCAGTTGGTGTTTGCGGAGCTGAAAAAATATCAATTATAAATGAACATCGGGGGTCAGAGCGGCTGAAAGTGTCCAGGGTTTCCTTTATTGACTCGGAGTGTTAAAGCAGCCGAGGAAAGTAGCTTAAAAGTTTGATGGCCGCAGGCGGGAGCGGCTTGCCTTGTCACCCTGCGTGGAAGAAGTCTTCCGGGGAGAGTTTCCCTTCTCTCCTGCTCGGCTCACATCACGATGCGTTTGACCGAGAAAGGCGTGGGCGACGGAACACGGACAACGCCCTCCACTGTGACACGGAACGTGCAACTCTCGCCGGCTCGGGGGCTTGTTTCACCTCTATTTGCCGTCTGCCGACCTCAACCCGTTGCCCTGAGTGTTTCTGTCGACGGATGATGAGGGACCTTGGCCTTTCCTTCGCCAGATACTTTCTGTTGAAAACTGGACCACCTGTTGCTGTGGAATAAGCAAATTGATTTGCAGAACGACATGGATTCTGTTATTTTCAAATCTGTTTTTCGTCTTGGAGCTCCTCTATTGGCCCATTCCTTTTCTGCTTTCAAAGAAATGTACTATTGGAAAAATCTATATAGATATATATGTGTCTATCCAGAACTCTATACCTCTTTTAATAGACAACAGAATGGTAACAAAAGCAGCAGCAACTTATGACCTTTCCTCTCTGTGTTGCAGAGCACTCAAAGGCCTGATGTGTAAAAAAAAATTGAAGGATGGAAAAAATAACACGCAGACAAGTTGTAGCCGAGTAGCAGCAGTCTGCAAGTTATTCGTCGCAGATTATAAGAGATCTGAGGTCTATGACATGTTTTTTTTTCCCCTTTACATATAATGTAGATTGTCTATAACCTGATCATTTCCCCTTGGTTTAGAACCATGGATTTGAAGGATGACCTGAACGTCCGAGTAGGGGGGTGTGGGGGTGAAAAAAAAAACAAAAAAAACTGCTTGATCCTCTGCTGCTGCGACGCTGTTGTGTTAAGATTTTTGGCTGATTGAGTGCACAGGGGACACAGTATGGAGACGACGCCGACAGTCTCTGCGGCTCCCGGAGCTTTTTTGGCGGCCGCTGCAATTTCACCAGCGGCAACCGAAGACGTCCAACTGAGGCAGGATCCTCCCTGCTCAAGGGCAAAGTTGCCAATCGGCTGCGGATCAGCGCGTCGTCGCTCCTCAGACTTAATCATGTCTTTCAGACTGAGGAGGAAACCAAAATGGATGTTCTCCCTGTTTCAAATGGGCTTTTTTCCCCCTTTTCTTTTTTCTGCTGCACATCAGCCTTTTCCCACCTCGCATTCTATTCTTATTGGACTAAAGCTATTACGGCTGCCATTACTTTGGAGCAGTTTCATCTTGATAGCCACAGCTCACTGCAGGCTGTGTCCTTATGTCATAGCAGCTCAGCAAATGGACCAAAACGTACCTCGGAACCTCCCCCATTACTATTAGAAAGCCAATTCGCACAAATATGGGAAGACTCTGATGTGCAGGGGATGGTGATCAGACACAGTGCTAATGTCTGGAACTATGAAAGTCTATCCATCTATCTATCTATCTATCTATCCTGTCCGTTCCATGAAGTTGCCCACTGCTGCTGTGCATTGGCAGCTGCACTGTACACACACACACACACACACACACACACACCGACTGCAGGAGTGGATTTGGTCAACGTGGTCGGCCGTAAATCCTTGGCTCAGCAGAGGCTGCAGTTTATCACAAGCACATATCTGCACCCCTCCTCTTTGCACTTGATCCATTCGCTGATACGTAAAGGAATTCAATCAGGCCAAGGCGGCCCGACATGAAAGGACCTCTCATTGCAGCGGCGGGACCGCATAGTGGCTCAACTGCCTTCGATAAGTTCTGCCGATCTTTGAGGATGGTCTTTTTGTTGCACAACATTAAAAGGTGACCCCCACACGTTTTTTGGTCCCTTCTTCTTCTTCTCCAAGCGGTTCTCCTCCAGAACGACTAGAGCAGAATGACAGGCCAGGCAGTTAAGCCGTGCTCCAAAGTAACACATTGGATTTGGTCTGTGTTCAAAAAGGGACAAAAAAAACAAAACAGAAAGTGTCTGTCAGCAAGCGAAGCCACTCGGCTGCAAAGCGGGTCCGGCTAAAAGATTCCGCTGTTAGCAATACGGCTGATAATGTGACTTTAATTAACTGAATGATTTCAAATTCTCGACTGTGTTCCTCCACTTAAGCCTCTGACTCACTTCTCTCTCGGTTTTACCTTTGACTGGAGCAGCCTCAGCGCTGTGCACAGATTCTCAAGAGGAAACGTCTCATTCGGAACGCTTTTGTCTGTTGTTGTCATTATAATCACGTCATTACTCATGTCCTTCACACAAACCCACAATCAAGCACACTCAACCTGAGTCAAAACAACCAACAACGATGTGTCTGCGTGGGGGCTGGGTTTTTTTCACGGTGACTGGAGGACGTTTCAACAGTTGTCCAAAAAAAAAGAAAAAAGAAAGAATCACTTCTCCGACTGAAGAAAACTCAGCATCTAAAGACGAACAACAATCTCCTCCAAGGACTGAAGGTGTTGAATAAAATCAACTCCATGACGAAAAGTGCGAAACACAAACATCACTTTGTTGTGCTTGTGAGTTACAAACAAGCTGTGCTTCAGGGATGACTTATCCACGCTTTTTACATAAAAAAATAAAAAAGTCTGTGGCTGTTTCACAACAATTGACTGAGCAGACGTTCAGTCAAGAAGCACACAGAGAACTCTTAAATTGAATCAGCATCACAGCAAAGTGAACAAAGCCTTCCCGTAAAAAACGGATTGTGATTCAGTGGAAAGCTCAATTTTGACAGCGAGATGGAGTGTTTTGGTCAAGTTACTTGGAAATTGTAATTAGTTACTAATTACTGATTACTTATCCAAGAAAGTAATCCAGTTACTTTACTGATTACTTATTTTCAAAAGTAACTATTTACTTTACTAATTACTTTACCTAGTTACTTTTCAAAAAACATGATGCACAAACTGAACACACCATAAAGCCTAATTCTATTATTTCTGTATTCATGTAATATTGAATCAAATGAAACAGTTCCTTCTTAAGACTTGTTTTATTAGTTTTTTTAAATCTTAACTTTATGCACATTGTATCAGGAAAAAAAAATCGAATTACTTAATTAAATGCAGCAGTCTGACTTGAAGAAAATTGTTGAACATTTAAACATATTTTCTGCACATTCCGCAATATTTTAATAACATAAAGCATTTATTTCTGTTAACTTATATGTATGCATATTCCAGCATATAAATCAAAAAATATAAATATAAAATAAAAAACATGAATAAAAATTTCAGTCTGTACTGATTATTTTCCAAGTTATTAACATCAACATCTTTTAACAGGTGGCAAAATGCAGTGAAGAACAATAATGCATTTAACAAAACAGAAAATGCTGTTGCATGCCACATTTAAGCTGGTCTGGTCTCATTTTATGGCTACTCTGACAAGGCCCTATGGTATTTTGTTTCCTTTAGGAGTGAAACAATGGTTATATCGCATCAGCAGAAGCTGCTCAAATCTCTCCTATCAATCCAATCCACCTAAACTGAACAACCGTTCCACTGGTGCACTGGATGGAGTAGGAGTGTTGTATTTCATGTACAACTTTTTGAGGTTTTGAAACTGATTCAGGATCTCAAGCTCATACCCTGACCTTAAATAGTCAGTAACTTCTTTTTCTGCTGAGAAGCTTTCTGTGGGCTGATTGTCAAAGTCAAAAAAGTCCATTTCAGCTGGGCTGGCCGCTATTTGGGAGTGGGACAAATTAGCATTGTCAGTTGCAGGAGCAGCTTTACGACACTCTGTTATCAGAAGCTCCTTCACATGCTCTCTCCTATGCTCATCTCTCAGCCATCGAAGTTTGAATTTGGGACACGTGGCTGCTGCTGCAAGAAGCCCTTCTTGACTATCCAGTACAGCAGCAAAACAAATCTTGATAGCCTGTAAAATACAATACATTTGTTTTACACAATCAGCTATTTCAATTATTTTTTGGCTTTAATAAAAAATATCATGTGTGATCAATGCTGAATTACTTTTGGTTGAGGCTGTTTTGATCTCTCAAATTTAATCTCCTGCTGATTTTAAAATTAATTTTCATGACTAATTATGATCAATATTCCTGATATTGAACAAGGGATGAATAGCTGTACTTTTGCTACATTTTATCATTTTAATAATTGTAGTTACTCAATGCTTAAAACGAACAAAGTGTAACATCTGCACACCTTGAATGATATAATAAATTCACACAAATCAATGATCAAATAATAATCATACCTTTACAATGACATCTGGAAGGCTGGCTGTCATTCTGGAGAGACTATCTTTCAGGGCAAGTGCCTTTGGCATCAGGCTTGTGAGTGTTGGTAGCAAAGCCCCATAGGTGCACTCATCCCCTTGTAAGATGTCCAGAGCTACTGTTAGTGGCTTCATCACAGTACAGTACTCTTGCAAGAATAGGTATTCCCTTTCATTAAGGCACTTAATTCCAATTTTTACACACAGGGGATTCAGCTCATTCATAGGAATTGCGATGACTCTGGAAATGGCCTCGTACAGGGAATTCCACCCTGTGGATGTGGGTACAGTTAGCTTCCTGTGGCTGACTTCCTCCACCTGTTCAGAGGCTAATGTTGATCAACTTGCTCTAGTCCATAGAGTAGAGCATTTTGCAATACTACTCCTACATACAGCCTTGGTATCTGCACAGGAATTCAGATGTTTGTCAACATCACTTGTTGAAATAAGGTTAATTGTGTGTGAAGCACACCTGTAGTGTGGGGGAAGGCTAAACTGTCCATCACCAGATGCAGTTGAAAGAACTTCTATAACATCTGTTTGTTCCTCATCCTCTTCTTCGTTTTCAGATTCAGGTTCCAAATGACAGGGCTGACATACTCTGAATGCTCTTGAAAAATTAGAGGCATTATCAGTAACAGTGGCAACAATTTTGCCATGCAGTCCATAGGATGAATGGATTTCTTCAATCTCTCATCCAATTACATCTGCCTCTAATCCTTTTAGACGTTAGGGCTGCCTTGTTGCGCTGTAAAGTCAAATTAATCCAGTGAACTGTTACCCCCATGAAACTTTTGTTATTCACTGTCCAGATGTCAGCAGTCGTGGAAACAAACTCTGCATCTCCAAGTGCAGCCTTCAGGCTGTCGAAATGGTTCAGAATCTACTGTAGAAATGGGTAACATGTCCTCAACAATGTAGCCAGCGACGAGCTCCTTTAGTTCAGTGTTGCTCAGTGCAAGTCCTCCTGTCGGTCTTTCGTCTATTTTTACCTGTTTAGCGGGAGAGGGGCCATCGGAGGATGTGGTAGCCGGGGGTTTATCAGCGAGTTTCACGTTGCTGTGCCGTTTTGTTAGGTGCTTGTTGAGGTTTGAGGTGGAATTCTTCGCTGTAGATAAAACCTTTTTTTTTCCCACGCAGAGTGCACAGCGGACGCTAATGTTTTTGTCATCTTTCACCGACTCAAACTCAAAGTAGTGTCGGTATTTCCAACCATCAAACGCTGTACGGTCCTGCTCTCTCTCACGCTCCATGTTGTCTGTACGTATATCTGCACGTCGCGACTCGCGAGTACGTCGCGTCGCTCGTACATACGTCATTGTCTCACGAAAAAAACAAAACAAAACAACTCTTTTAGTAACGCAAGTAACGCAGCCTGCTTGCGGGAAAGTAACGCTAATCTAATTACTGTTTTTGCAAATGTACTCCCTTACTTTACTTGTTACTTAAAAAAGTAATGGGATTACAATAATGCGTTACTTCTAACGCGTTACTGCCCATCACTGGTCAATACACAAAGACTAATTTGACGTTTCCGTCTGGAAACAGAGGACAGTGGTCAAAAGAGGAGACACAAATCTCGTGGAGAACTGGACAAAACTTCTGTCTGGCATGTAAAACTAAGGCTGATCTGATTGATTCAGCATCAGCAAAGTGATTTTTGATCGGCCCAAGGCTTCCAAATGGGGCAAGGGAACATATTTGACATGCACCAAGGTGGTCGATCTGAAGAATCATCCGTTTCATACAGGTTTGCTCAGTCTAGAGTGGCAGACGTGCACGTCAAAGGGTTAAAAACAGCAGTATCGGCCTAATCGCACTCGTGTTCGTCAACAGAGACGGTACAGACGGCAAGGACACCTGTGTTCGCCTTGACGTTTCGGAGGTATGAAGAAGAAGAAGAGAAAAAAATCAGAAAAGAGAAATCCAACACAGCTGCAGCTGCCAGAAGGAGACAGCAGGTCTGGCAACCCATAGCCAACAGTGTCGCAGTGTAAATTATTCAGGGCGCAGGTAGATATGGTGCTAATTACTCACGCAAATCCCGTAAAAATCAATGTTCTGGCCAAACCATGCGTGTAACGACAATCGTGGGTTCATTCTTTCCTGTTGGAGATGAAGTGAAGCCAGTAGCAAAGAGGTAGAAAAAATAGGTCATGCTGGCTTTTCCATGTTGTTTCAGAATGGAGGGCAAAGTTGATGCAGAAACGAAATAATGTCAAACACTTAGTTGATGTAGCCATACTGATAAAGCAAAGGGCAAAAATATCTTTGAATGCCCATGAGCACCAGTCAGGGAGTCAAATCTACAAGAGGTTTGTCACGTAGCAAGACACCTGACAATTCTGTCCTTCCATCTTCACGGCATCTTCAACACACTTGGTGAAGTTTACCAGGTTAGCCACTGATCACAACAACCAGCATCACTGTGATCGTACTGGGATTCAGTGACAGGTCAATGTTATTTTGGAAAGAAAGGCCACATATGTATGCATTTACTGCGGAACAGGAGCTTATTTCATCCTTCTGGATAAACATCGGGCGTGGTGTATGGATTGGATTAGTCTCATATATTGTTGCCACCGTACTCTCGCCTCTGTGTTCACAATACTCAAATTAGGCAACAGACAAACAGAGAATTCTGTCACTTTCTTCTCACTCTCCCTAAAACTTCTCTCTCTTGTGCTGTGCCTTTCAAAACATCCCTGTCCCTGAACTAACCAGTCATCATTAAACGGACCAAGCAGAGTCAAGGGCACAAGTTGGCTTCATACGCAGCCCACAGGTTAAAAAAAACAAACAAACAAAAAAAAACATGAATACATAACCAAAATAATCATTTTAACTTTCATAACTTATGCAAACTTTTTCTACCCTCTACTTTGAATAACACTGACAATCAGTGTAAACCTAATGTGCCTTTCTCTCCCTCTGTCTGTGTGCGTGGACCTCGGTAGCATTGTGCCTTGAGCAGTCCCCATGTCTGCAGGGCGCCTCACATGCTAGCACCTTGTAATGTTTTTCGCTAACGGCTAAATTGGCCATTAACATCCAGATTTATTCAGCACGCCAGCGCTTTGTAACAATACCAGACATTCGGCCATTCCGGGGTTGTTTTTCTGCTTGTGATCATGCTGTTTGTCTGCTGAAAAGTCCCCTCGTGCCTCTTGCGAAAGGGAAACTTGGCCTCCAAACGATGGAATTAGCGCCTCGGCGTCGGCCCCGTTCTCACCGTTATGTGGTGCGCGTGTGTCTTAAAACAACGGCTGCTGCTCGGTCGGCCCTGACGTGACGTGTTTACACTCCATTTAGCAGGTTTTGTAGGTTCCTGGGGTGATCCAGGTGATCGTGAACCGCCACCAGGCCGCTGTGGCTGGCGCAGGTGAGCGATAATCCCGGCCTGATGTGCCTTAGGAACAAAAAAAAAGCTAAAAGCAAAAAAAAAGAAAAAAAGGTAGGAAAGGCAATAAGTGTGGCTGGGGCTGAGGGGGCCACTAACAACAGTTGCACCAGCCCCTGCTGCGGCCGCCATGCTGGCTTTATTAGTTTAACGTCGCAAGCTTCTCCCCGTCGAGAGTTTGAATGTGGCAGGATGGAGAAGTAATGCTTGGTTTGCTCAAGCTTTATGTGTGTGTGCGTGCACGTGTGTGTGTGTGTGTGTGTGTGTGTGCGTGCGTGTGTTTGAGCAAACTGGCACGTGGCTCTGTCTCCCATTATGTGCGTTCCCGGGGAAATTCTGCTTGCTACCGACTAGACAATATGCATGTTTTTCATCCTCTACGCCCGTGCGCGGGCAGGATTTGACCTGTGTGTGTGTACGTGCGCGAGCGAGCGTACGTGCGCTTGTTTGTCAGTTTGAGTCTCATTTATTTATTTGTTTGACATTGTTTTCTCGGATTGATCCTCCAAGAAAACGAGCAGCTGTTGATGCCCGAGCCCTCCCGTTCTAAACAGCCTATGGGGGGACCAAACAAAACAAACCATAAAATCATTTAATTGGCAACTGACAAAAACACCGTTAGATAACCTCTCAAATTTTTAATTATTCTCCTAAAAAAAAATGACTAATTGGAAATGTTCCTCAGTCTCCAGGCTGTTTCTTTCTTTCAGTCCTTCTTTTTTTTTTTTTTTAACCAAACGCTGGGGTCGCTCTTCTCGGATGCCTCTCCGGGCCTGGAAACGAGGTGCAAGGTGTCACGTCTTCAGGCGCAGGCAACAAATAAGAGAGAGGGTGGGGTGGCTGTTGCAAAATTGAACAGCTGCAATAGTAAATAAGGTTTATGTGGCGAGGGCGAGAGCGGTCTCTCATCAGTAACCACAGTAACTGTGAATATTGTTGATCCCTTGGGGAGGAAAAGAAAGAAGAGTAAGAAAAAAAAAAAATGCATCTTTTTCTTTGCTCCAAAAACGTTCACGGAGTCCAAGGGTCCCGTGCAACAATTCAGCACATCTGCACTCAGTCAGACCAAAAAAATAAATAAATAAATAAATAAAAAATAAAAAAAATTCTTAGATTATTTTTATCTTTTTATTTCTATTTCACAAGCAACACGAGGGAACGAGGAACTCCAACTCCAGTTGGAGGGGCGGGGGAAGGGTGGTAGTTGCAGGACTGTGTTGTTGTTTGTCGACCGGGTGACTGGAAAACCGAGAGACCTTGATTCAAGGGGGCTTCAAGTAGCGGAGCTGATAAACACGGCGCGGCTGCCAGGAGAAGAGCAGTGGGGAGCTGGTAAAATCTCCTCCTCGCCGGGGAGCTGGCACGCCACCAGGATGGAGTCGCTCCCCGTGCGTCTGCGGCACCAATTATTTCTGTTAGCCTCGCTTCCATTTTGCGCACACGCGAGCGCGCGGGCTTCATCACGCGAGCGCGAGGGGAACGTCTGGAGGAAAAAAAACACAGATGGAGAGAGCAAGCGCGAGATCCCGCCATTGTTTTTTTTTTTTTTTTTTTTTTTTCCGACGACGCCTCCGTTTCACTGTGATTTTTTAATTTTTTTTTGCCGCGTCCAACGCCGTCTCTGATTTTAAGAGAGCGAGGAGCAAGTTTAAAACTTGTTCGGCAGCAGAGGAGAAACAAAATAGTCCAAAAACTAACAAAAAAACAAAACAAAAACCCAACAGAAAAACAAAAAAAGTTGCACTCCTGGAGACAAATACATGGTGAAACTATGTGAAGTTGCCTCTCAGTCATTAAATGTAACATTGATTTAGGAGCCGGGCGGGTCAACGCCGACTGTCAGATCGGGACAGCGGCGAGCGGAGGAGACCAGCTCGGCCGCGCGGCTCCCCGAGGCGGAGACGGACGCTCCTCTTGTTTCCCACTTGATCTCTCCCCCGCTTGACGTGTCCTGTTTTCTCCTGCTCGGCTCTCTCAGAGGCTAACGGGGCTCCTCGTTTTGAGCCGCGTCTACCGGGAGGCGGCGGCGGAGGCGGTGGGCCCGCTCATTTGAATGGAGTCGCTTGGAGCGGGACGCTCGGCGGTGGCACGGCTTCCTGCGCATTCAGGCCAACTGGTGATTGCCGTTGCGAGGAGCCACCGTGGATTTTCTCCGCTCGCCGTTTCATCCCCGACCAATCAGCCGCTCAGCCAGCCTGCGCTTTTGAACTTTGTTTAGGCTTTGGACAGGAACACGGCACGTAAAGCAGGCCTGTTAAGCTGTGTCGAGGCTTTTAATGACTCTATTGATACATATCATTTTTTGAAATGTATTATTTATTTATTTTTCTATTTTTCTCGTGTCTTGTTGAATCCTGCCAGAAAGAGCAACTCGTGCCCAGTGAATGTCGATGACTTTGTCTTCTGCGTTTGGCTTTGGCATCGCACCTGAATACATCATCTGTGACGGCCTTGTACCGGACGACCTCACAGCTGAAGGAGAGAGAGAGAGAGAGAGAGAGAGAGAGAGAGAGAGAGAGAGAGAGAGTCGTCTCCGCCTTCAGTTTGCATTTGATCATATAAAATCTATGAGCCACACGGAATGCTGCCGTAAAGTGGTGCAGAGCTGGACTCGTATGGAAGTTAACTCACCTTAATGGCACTGTTAAAATGCACTGTGCACTCTGTGTGTGTGTGTGTGTATTGGTTGATACTCCATTCATAGACTGGCAGAACATTTTTTAACTTCAATTCAATGTGGTTCATTCAGTGAAACGCAGGTGCAGGAACTACTGGGCAGACTTGTCCTAATGGACAGTTCACCGAAGTTTAACTGTTGTCCCACTATGACCAGTTCAGTTCACCTCTCTGCACCCCCCCCTCTCCCCAAACTGATGGAAACTGAAAATTGAAATGAAAAGACTGAGACTTCAAAGAAAGAAGACGTTCCGAAGCTTAATGCTGTAAGAAGTTAAATCGCATTACAAAAAAAAAAGGTTTTCGTGGGAGGTGTGTTTAAGATTCTGGAGGCTTTAAGAATTGTTCACAGGCACTCAACACAAATCCAAAGTAAGGGGAAAAAAAACAGTTGAACTAGAAGAAGCTTGTTTCTGAGCCCTGACAAGTGCAATGTGCAGGAAGTCCTTGTTTGACATTGTTTCAAGGCTAAAGCTGAAACTCTGTCTCCCTGAAGGTTGATTTAGTTTATATATATATATATATATATACGTATATATATATATATATATATATATATATATATATATATATATATATATATATGTATATATATATATATATATATGTATACATGTACACACACAAATATATATATATATTTGTGTGTGTACATGTACACACACAAATGGCGTAAAAGAAAATCAGCTGGGTTTTGGTTAGAAAGAGAGCAGTATTGCGGAATGATAATGCGCTGCGTTTGTCATCACCTTTGCCATTTGCATGCTTTCTTCTGCTTCTCAAGGTAAGATTTGCCATCAACACAATGGCTGTTCACAAGGTCAGAGCTCCAGGCTGCATCTGCACAGTTGAAGCCGCACGGTATGCGATTCATCACTGTAAGGATTCCTTTGAGATTTCAACTCGATGCATTGATGAATGATTTAGTTTGGGTGATAAAACGGGAACAAAGAAGAAGAATAAAAAAAAACAGGACATTTGTGCTTTTTTCCCCCGGTGTTGTTGCTGGACATAAAAATCAGCCGGTGGTTTTTGTGGTTTGTTGCTTTCGCCCGCGGACATGCGGTAATGAAAGTTCTGGCGTTCTTAACGCGTTTGGTCAAAGAATTGTGTTTAATGCCGCACTGGTTTGGTATTTTTCAGTTTTTCTGCTTTATGGTCCCCACCTGGCCGCGAACACGCTCGCTGCTCAGCTGGCACCCGGCGATGTGCTGAACTCAAGGACTGAGCGCTTTTCAGGTGTGAAGCCGCTGGTCGAAAAATAGACACAGGATTTCATTAATTCATTCCCTTTTCACTCCTTGTCATGGAAACAGGCAAAAACCATTCATTTTAAAAACGCCGCTTCATCAAATATCCATCACAGAACTTCCACATGCAGGGTGAAAGCGATAATCACAAGATGGTGAGGGGCTTCACAGTGGCCGAGGCTCATTAAGCAATCTGAGCACTACGTTTAATGAAACATATTAATAATTAATTGTAATGGAGGTGTAGACTACTGGCTTTCTTTTATGGGCGCTATTATGATGTTACCAGCTTGTCTGTATGCGGGAAGAGATTTCTAAAGATTATGGAAAGAAAAATACCCATTTCCTCGGGTATGCATGATGTCTGCCTGGCAACAAACTCAGGCTGTACTCCTTGCAGGATATTAGTTTTTATTAGATGATGTCACTGCCAAGCACACAGTTAACTGAACATTTTGTTGTGTTGGTACAACACAATTCCGATTACAACGGGAAACTCTTGATAAAGCCAACATGGGGAACGTTTTAGCAGAGGTAATTCTTCTACAAAATTGGCTCGTGCGGAAAACGTTAGCTAAGCAGCGCAAGCTAACATTAGCTGGAGCACCAATTCTTTTGACAGCGCACAAGTCCCAGCACAATGCTGTCTTCGGTCTTTTCCCTGGTTCCAATGAATAGACAATACATTTTTCAATGCCGACAACGCAGACATTTCCGCATAAACTGATCTAAAGTTCTTTGCCGTTTTTTACAGCAGTTTTTATCAGCAGATGTCCTGGTATATGTTGAATGCAAGTTATGTGGGTTTTTTTTTAATATTCGTCCCATGTCTCTTTTTGTGCCGGTGCACTTGTAGCTGGCTGGTGACCAAGGACACTCCTATTAAACCTGGACTGGCCCCAGCGCGGCGAAGCCCCTTTTGGAGAGTTGGTGATTAGAACCGGGCGACTGCAGCGCTGAACTTTAGAATGTCTGGCCGGCTTGGCATTGCTCATCGCTCGGTGCCATTTGTTCTGATGAGGAGAGTTGACCACAGACAACCTGTGAACGAATTAACAAAGCACCTGCTTAAAAAGGGTGTTTTGGTCTTGAATATAACAGGATAAGAGACAAGCAAAAGATAATAATGTGCTTATAAAGCGGAGCTCGTCCTGCCCTTTGTGAAACATTCACAAATAAAATAAATAAAACACCGGATTTAAAGCAGTTGGAGGAAGGTTTAACGGGTAAAATTATGTGCAAAATTAGACTTGAGTGACTTTTTATGACATAACCATGTTTTGGGGTTATATGCAAGTTTATTAAAAATTGATTTTTAGCCATGTATTACCACATTGTTATTTGGTCTTTTCACAGCCAGTTATCACATTCTTCATGGTTCCCTGAAAGACTGCAGGCTTTGGCTTCAGACACCTGACTTCCCTTTTGCCCTCTGGAAAATCTGTGGAGTAAAAAAAAAAACAACTTTTGTTTGACCTGATTTTAGCGAGAGTGGGGACAAGAACATCGCTCGGAGTGGCTCTTAAAAGTGACCTGTTTTCAGTTCTGCTTATGTTTTCATGATCTCCTCCACTGAAATGCCCCCCCCCCCCCCCCCCCCCCACACACACACACACACACACACACACACACACACACACACACACACACACTCTCTCACACACTCACACACACACACACACACACACACCTTCAGAGTGTGGGAGTAGATGGGAGAGGTTTTTGTACGCGAGCCAGATCACTTACGCAGGCCATGATACAGGGGCTGATTATGGGACACTCCCTCATCCGACTGACTGTAAAAGCTTACCGTGACCTTTTGGAATGTCATATCCCAAACACCACCACTGTGAGATAATGGGCTGCACTGTCACCAAGGCTAAGCAGGGAGAGAGAGAGAGAGAGAGAGAGAGAGAAAAAAAACATATCCATGTCGTGGTCATGAAAATAAATCCGACACCAGAAATTATTAGGCAAAAAAACCTGACCCTGACATGTATCGATGGCCCATCTGTCAATCTATCGCAGCCTAACAAGTCCATCAATATGCCAGCGCTCGCAATGATCCCGACACTTGACCTTTTCCGTGGCTTAAGTCTTGGCATGTGAGGGCTTGAGGGGGTCTGACAGAGGAGGGTGTTGCGGCACCGAGCAAGACGGGATGAATCACAATCCGGATTTTATTGGCAGGGTCAGAAATTAACGGCAGCACCGTGGGGAGGCAGATGGAAATACCCTTGAAAGTTCAGAAAATGCCTGTGAAATTAGCCCAAAAAAAGAGGGGGGGGGGGGTGGAGGGGGAGGAACACGCCGCCTGATAGTAATAGATACCCGCCCTTTGTGCTCGGCCGCCACTTTCGCATTATATTCATTGAGCTGTTAAACATTCACATGCAAATGGGGGCGAGTGGCCGGCCGGTGGTGATTTGTATTAACCTGCGACAAAGGGACTCTTTACAGCGTGTCACAGACAAGAAGGAGCAGTTAAAAATAGGAGCGGCCATATACCAACATGTCATCATCCCGTTGTGACATTTCCTTACGTGCCCTGTTTAATGCGCATGGACTTTGGCATTTGTGGATCCTGTATTCATCCCTCTATAAACAATATGGTTCCTCTGGGGTCCGGCTCAGCTTCTCTTCTGTGGGAGAATTTATGCACAAAGGGCCCACACACCTGCTCTCATGTATAGGTAGATAGATAGATAAATGGATGGATGGATGGATGGATGGATGGATAGATAGAAGGATGGCTAGATAGATAGATGGAAGGATGGATAGATAGATAGATATATAGATAGAGGGATGGATGGATAGATAGATAGATAGATAGATGGATGGATGGATTGATAGATAGATAGATAGATAGATAAATAGATAGATAGATTTGAAACAACAAGGTACCAACGTTTGTGGTTTGTCCACTTTTTCTTTCTTTTTTCTCTCCTCGTCTGGTGTGAATGGTTGTTTGTCTCTGTATGCTGCCCCACGATAAACTGATGATTTGTCCAGGGTCTGGACCCCGCCTTTACCCGAAGACAGCTGTAATAGGCTCCAGCAACCACCCCCCTGCGACCCCTGAGTGCAGGATAAGTGGGTGACGAAAACAGAGGCATGGTCTTCCCATCTTCTATTTGTAACAGGGGAATGTACAGTACAAGCGTAGGTAAACCATTAGCAGACATCACAAGGCCTTGATTAAATACGTACCCTTGAACCTACAACACCAGCAAGCCAGTTCAGAGCAATGTGAGTGCGCTGAGTCTGAGTTGTTGAGAAACATCGGCTACCTTTTTTGCAGCCAGCTGTAGTTCCACCACACGGATATATGCTGATAACGGTGTATCATTTATGACCTACGTGAACCGAATTCCAGGGAAGCAACACATGTTTTGTCAGAAGGTAAATTTGCAAAATCAGAGAATAAAAGGGATCACACCTGAAATGCACTCAGTGGTTTCTGTGAGGTTCAGACCAGACCGACCAGGCTCCATCTCGGAGCTCGTACTGACACACAGGCAAGAACACTACGGCCACAGAATTCAGTTAGAATTCCCAAAGTCTCGTAAAGTCAAACTCGAGGCAGCAAAATATCAGCCTCCACTCACAATTTTAGAAGGCAGACATGATTTTGATAAAGCTTGTTGTTAGGGATGTGTGAGCCAGGTGTCATTTGTTTGCACCAAATGACTAAAAGGACACAACAACTGGGTTAGAAAGAAGAAAAAAACAGACTATGGGACCTCTCGCTGCTCTTTTGAAACCTTTTTTTCACTTCACAGACACAGAAAGCTGCTGTCCGCCGACACGCTGAGCGCTCGGGAATTGTGTTCCTCGCAGCCGTGTTTAATGTGTGTGTACACACGCGTGTGTATACTTTGCATTTCCCGACGACAAATTTGCACACACTGTCAAGGTGACAGCATAACACCCGCCCCCCTCGACCACTTAACGCGGCCGCCATGAAACCCGTGTATATAGATGCTTTGTTATGTGCTGCATGGGCCAGCGCGCACACACACACACACAGAGGCACACACACAGCCAGGGACACAGTGGAGGGGCCACGAGACAAATGCAGGTAAATACCTGATATGACAGATCCAATCGCGGGCCGCGCAACACCAACAGGGATGGATAGGTGCGCGGCTAAACAAAAGATTAATAAAGAGTTGTGGCTCAGAGATCTCCAGCATCGCGCTCATTCATCTTTCACTTTGCTCTCGCTTCAGGACATAATATTTCTCATCAATCAGCAACTTGGGTGTCAAGCGAGAGCCGCTCGGCGGCGGAGTAAATGTCAGGCCCTCGTGACGGTTTGATGCAACAGAGGCCCGGTGTTTTGATGCAAATGCCGGCCGTCTTCCCTCGGCGGAGGAATAAATTGAGGTTCCCGCGCCGCGACGCCCCGTCACCGCCCGCACGAGGGATATTTAAATCGTTTGCACTGACGCACTGTCGCGTTCCTCCCGTCTCTTCTCTTCTGTCGGCTAATTGCTCATTAGCAACCTCGCCCCCTAAAAAGTGGGCGTGTACGCGCGGCGTGACACGTCGGGGGACTGCTTCCTTCTTTGACTTTCAAATGAGTGCGACGGCGCGCGTGTGCTTGATCGCCACTTTCTTAATTATGTTTTAATGTTAACAATTAGCACCGAAAGCTGAGTCAGCGACGCTTGATTGGCGCCCGACATACTCAACTTTCTTAACCATGAGATTTGCTAATCAATCTGAGAAGAAGGTTGAAGACGGATTCCGGCTGAACTGCAGGGGTTTCGCGCACCATCGTCATGTGTTTGACGCAGGCGTCCGTTAAGTTGCATGCGGAGGAGTTAGCAGCAGATTTCCAAAAACCCTTTCTTAAACGTCTCTTTTAAACTTGGAGGTGTAATTTTGGGACACTTTGGACTGCAGGAAAAAAAAAAAACGTCACATTTTGAAAATGATGAATGAAGCATCCCCCGCAGATGAAAAAATAATCGCACCAAACACCCTTTGAAGCAGGAGATAGTAGCACGCCGCGTGACTGACAGCTTACGGTGACTTACGGGCCGTCATCAGCACTTTGCGCGGCCTATGAATGATTGCGCTGTTTACACATCGGGCCCAGAGGAACACGGCTCCTTTTACTACCTGAGAAATTATGTGCAATCTATTTTTATGGTGCTTATAGGCTGTCTGATTAAGCTAAAAGCTGCCCTGAGTGGACAATGGCCCCTAACATTTCCTGATAAGGCTTCATGTCATATATCTCTGCGGCGAGGACCTGTATCGGCTGGGTTCTGGCGTGCAGATCAGTGGGAAACACTGGACCTGCGGCCGCAGGGACGCAAAACCACAAGCTACTGGCTTCTTGTCAGTGAAAGATTAATGGATGTACTCAAGGAAAATGTTGTAATAGTGGGAAGATCCAGTAACGGGAAACCAGATTTTATCTATTTATTATTATTTTTTTTTTACATGACTTTATGTGACTCACACACACTAAACAGAATCCTGTTTTTGAGTCAGTTGAGCCTATAAAAGAAGTACAGAGCATATGTGCAGGATCCGTATCCTGACTTTGTTTACCAATGAAATAACTCACCCTGTGATGAAGGGGTCAAATTATTATTAGTTATAGGTAAAAGTGTTAATTATTGTCTGTCTGGCAAAGCTAGCTGTCTCTGAGGATTACATCTTTGATTTAATGGGTTTGTTATTCATGGTTTCCTGCCAGTGCAGCCAATGCAAAAGGAAATAAAGAGTGTTTTATTTGACGCACAAACAAAAAAAAGGATCTTTCTGTGTACAGTGTCCTTGTCCTCCCAGCGTTAGCACAGGTTTCCTCCCGCCATCAAAACACGTTGGGTGCTCAGGACGAACTCTCCACCGTCGTGTCTTGCAAATGATGTCGCACATTTCCCTGTAAAATGAACACAAAGCGACTTTAACTCGTATCTTTTGTGGTGCCCTGCGTGAGGATTACATTTCGGGAACTTTTCGTGTCATTTTTATATCACATATGCCTCGCCAGTTCAGGTTCACTGTACCATTGAAACCAATAGCTGCTCTCTGCCATGAAGACGACACCGTTGTTTGCAAGAATATATATATATTTTTTTTTTTGTTTTGTTTTTCTCGTTCAAGCTTGCTGGCTGTGAAAAACAGGAAAATGTCTTTTTTTCAATTGTGTGTGATTTGCAAAAAATATTGATGTGAAAAATTTTTTTCAGAATGAAAACTTGTTTAAAAAAAGTGTTTAAAAATGAGATCCTTTTTTTTTTTTCTGTCTGCAGATCTGTGGCAGCTCTTCGTGTCAATGGTTCTTTTGAGAACTATTTTACCTTCCAGGAGATGAGCCACTTAACCTTAATTTATAGACTCAAAGCTGCCCTAAATACAATGATACATTATTGAAACACTGTGAATTGAATATGGTATTCAGGTCACTCACTCAGGGCAGTTAAAAATGAGCCACATTACAACTTAAATGGCTGTTGGTGTGTAACGAGCGAGATACAGCGACACCGCGTTATTCTATCCACAAAAAAAAAAAATAAAATGGAATGTCGAAAACATGAGTAAAAGTAAAAGGCATGTGTCGCTGAAAGTTGGGCTAGCGACATGAAAGCCACTGCAAAATAATTAGATTCAATTCATGATGTTAATTTGTACGAAGTAGGAGCTAAACAGTGACGTATCGACTGTGAACTATGGCCTGTTTTGGAGGGAGAGTGTAGTTTGTGCAACACACGTTGATCACGCTTGCGTTGGCAAGTTACTGTGAACTACAAACAGCAACACGGAGCAAGACGCTGGCATCGATAGTGTTTGGAACAGCGATTCAACTGATACGGCTGCCAAATTCATGTTAATTCAAAATTGTACTGAATATATTTAGCTAAGTTTATCTTGCCCACAAATACGACAATTAAAAATATGTTTCTCATCGATGCATCAAATGAATCCAAACACTTTTAGTTTTACTATTCGTATGATACCGGTACTTGCTCGCCGATCCTCATTCCGACGCTTTGCTGTGTGCGCAGCGAGCTAGCGCAGCCCTCTCAGCGGCGACCTCGCCTTAAGTGACTCACCTATCAGCGGAGAGCATCGCTCCTGAATTCTATTTGAGCGATCATTTCTTGGTTGTCAGCAGCACTCCGCCGCCACCTCACTCATCACTCACAAACACATACACGGGGACAGGAGGTAGCGGATTGGTCATTTGGAGCTGTCACTTCATTTTTACACCCCTCCTCTGCTCGCGTCCCCGCCGCATCTCAAAGTAAGTGTCACCCAGTCGGCGTGTTCGTTCGTCTGAGCTCACCGCAGCCCCCGCCGATCCGTCTCAGCTCCCCTTCCAGCCGTCCAGCCGCTCAGTGTATGTCAGATGCCGGAGGGGAAAAATAGGACATTGCTGTTCTGGAGACACCAGCTGGTATTTATTGTTTCGAAAAAAGAAAAGAAAAGAAAAAAAGCAGCGGCTTAGCAACCGATCCAAGCCGCTGACGCGGACCTGCTTGATTGGCTCTGGCTGGTTCACACGTTTTATTGACTTAAAAGTGGCTTTTATTTTCAGAGACCCTCCCCCTCTCCGCCCCCTGCCCCATGCCTCTCCAGGCTATCACCGCATCTTCCTCTTTACCACTGGTTGGTTGTTTGCAACCTTTTTGTCCTCCTCTGTTGTCATTTTCTACGCTCAGATGGTTTTCTTCAGATCTGGAGTCCGTGGCCCTTGTTGGCACCCCTTGCTAACACCTTTTTTTTTTGCTTGTTTGCCAACATGTTACCAACATTTGTTTCCCCTCCCTTTGCCTTGGCGCCTGCCTCCCTGGCTCGCTCGCTCAGGAGTGACGGACCAGAATCCCTTGCTTTCTGCTTATCGTCTCCACTTAGCTTTAATAGTGTGAAAGGATCATTTGCATGTTTGCGATGAGGAGATAGTTGACATTTTTAGCTCCAGAATACTTTGCGAATGTCAGTCACCAAGGAAACCTTCCGTCTCCACTCGCTTCCTCGCTGTCTGTCTTTTTTCTCCCTATTACTTTCTCAAAGTGACACCTCTTTAGGCATATTTAAAAGTGGCCAATCAAGTCGTCTCTTGAAATGCACACACAGGTATTTGTCAGTCCAGAATGTTTCTTACAAAACAGTACAAACAAAATATTGTAGATTCAAGTATTGTGTACGTTCTAAAGCCATGGAATTATTTAGATTACATGAGGAGGATTGTTATCACGGTCATCTCATGCAGTTGGAAGTTGTAGTATCACAAATTATTCACAATATGTCATCATGCACTCAGCTCAGTTTAATGGACGGCATTTATGCATTGATTGGAATTAGAATTACACTGTCTTTGGTTTTGTTTTCCTTGTTTTCTTCCCTCATGTTTTGCATCTTAAGTCTGTGTCTCAAGATGAACTGCAGGGCAGAAGGTTAAGTTGGAGTGAAAGCTGTGTTATTCAAATATTAACTTTAGCAATGTTTCCTGGGAATAATTTCAGTGAACTGCTCCGCAGTGAGAAAAATCCATCCTTTTCTTTTGTTGTGAAAAGTTGTGGAAGCCAGAATCTCTCCAGAGTCCGGACGGAAACCAAAGATTTGAAAATAGGAATAACTTCTTACTTCCTTGTTTTTGCACAAACAGTCCCACATTTTAAATACAGCAAACGTCAGAACAAACAATTTAAAAATAAAAAAATAAAAAAATCCTACACTTTTAACTTCAAAGCAAACCCGCGAGTTGCCCTTATCTCAGCCGACCCCTCCTGGTTATTTGATGACATTTGAAAGCAGCATGCTCAGCCTGATTAAAGACAGAGTTTATAAACAATAAACAAATTATTAGGAATTTACTGGCGGTGGCCGCTTTGCCAACAGTTATTTCAAAAACATTATTGCCTTTGTCATTTAATCCTCTTTGAGACGGAGGAGTGAAACTGAGACCAAATCCTCCCGCCAACACTTAGCCAATCCCTTTGGGTGCCTGCCCACAAACTGGCATCAGGCTGCAAAGTTTGCCTAGTAACTGCGTCTTGCACACTTTTTCCCAAGGACAGGAAATGTGTTCAAGGAGGACTTTTTTGTTCCCTTTTTATTCTTCTTCTGCAAAATGGGCAACCAGAAACGCAAGCATTAAACTTTCTGCTTCGGAAGACCTGGGGCCCGTTGCACGAAAGTAGGATTCCGTCATCCAAGATGAGTAACTAAGCCGCGCTCAACTAATCCACAACACGTGTGTCCAGGCTTAATCGATTGCACAAAAACACGTCCAGGATGAGAGCACACGCATTCATCAAGCCAGGTGAAACCTATCCTGGATAAGTGCGCGCACGCGGCTTTCTCAGATAGACCCCTGTTATCGAACTAAGAATCAAGGATTTGCCATGACAACGAGAGCGGTGTCCTTTTCCCTTCCGAGGCGGAAATCCTCATGGAGGCTTATGAGGAGATAAAAGAAGAAATACAGAAGAAAGGCAACACCGCCACAGCGTTAAAACAGAGAGAAAATCATGGCAAAGTGTCGCAGACCGTCTGAATGCATAGGAAGTGCACAAATACGAACTCGCTCCTCTCCGCTGGAACAATCGCAATTACGATCAAAATAGTTAATAATAATAATGATATCCGAAAACAAAGTTGTACTCCGACTACGAACCAGTTGAAATTGTAGGTGGAATTTATTGCAGATGTGAGTGAAATTGTGTAAATGTAGCTCCAAAAAACCGTAACAATGATATAAATAGACAACTTCACTGAATGTCCGTTTGAGCAAGTGTACGTTGTATGCAGGAGGTGCCTGCTCACCTTTTGTTTTAGCATCATTTGGTGCCCACGCAAAATTTCATTTGTGTAACAGGACTCAGATGCTGTGTATGGAGAGAGCCATCCTGGCAACATAGTGGGAATTAATGGAAGGAAATTGCCATGATGCAAAATTGCCACTGTGCTAATTGTCACGGGTAAACCGAACTCATAAAGTATCAGACAATTGTATGCCCAACATCTACAGCAGCAAATACAACTGGCTGGTTTGGGCATACAATACAAGAAGGTAAAGACTGCAGACATTTTATAAGAGGAAAACTATAAGAAAACTCAACCTTGAAATGGAGGAAAAAAAAGAAGAAGAAAAAACTTGAATGGGAGGTGAGTCATGCCTTCAATGCACACTGTATGCTGACTGGAACAAAAATGTAATAATTCTCCTTTCCTCTCCCAGCTCCAAGAACATGACACATCTTAAAATAAATAAAGGTCAATTGAATTATGATGGTGTCTGTTTGTTTCATGTATGCACCTTTTGGTCTAAAAAGAGATGAAAATTGTTTTATCTGTAATCCTACCTCGGTGCAAAGATTGGTTGGAAGTTGAAACTCGGGCATCATTCATAAAGTTAGAAGAAATGCACTTATTGTACCATGAAATGCAACTTCTCAGAAATATTAAAACACTTTATGGTAATAAAACGTGAGAAGAGGGAACAGTTGAAATAGCTATTCTTTAAGGTAGTAGATATCATGACATTGAATTGAAAAAAAAAAAATGTACAACAATGATAAACTAACGATTTGCAGCTTGTGAGGTGTAAATAGAAACCTCAATAAATGTGGCAAGACGCAAAGGGCTTGGGCAGGCTTCAAACCCCAGACTCCCAGGTGATAGTCACACACACTAACTATTTGGCCAAAGGGATATTCCCTTGGCCTAGTAGCCAGGGTGCATGATCAATTACTGGAGGCATCGGTGACAGGACCGTCAACTGTCACAAAAAAGAACCTCATGTTACTCTTTGATATGTATTCATGTTTATATGGGATGTTTATTTTTATATATGATGCGTGGTAAAGTATAAGTTATGTAACAAATTATCAAATGATTGCAACATTAGCTCAACTAATTTCTCTACAATGATTGAAATTAAAACTTATACCATAACATGTTGCTCTTCCACCTATCCTACTTTTGTGCAACCGGATCACGGATAAATTCATCCAGGATGACCAAGATATCCCGGCTTAATCCCTCATCCTAGTTTCGTGCAACGGGCCCCTGGAGTCGGCTACGAGGTAAATATCCTTGAGTCCCCCCCCCCCCCACCTGCTTCACGGGGAACACCTCTGTTAAAACTTTGGGTCAGAGGCCAAGCAAACATTCACAGAAGTTGGACAATAAAAACTGAATACTCACCGAGTTTCCTGCTGCTAGATCTCTGTGTGCCGTCATTATGGCAGATAAAGCAAGGACCCTCTTCTTCTTTTTTTTTTCCGTTTTCTCTTTAAAACGGCTTAATTTCCAGTCATCTCATTGCTAAGTGTTGAATCCTCAGCTAATTGTCAGGTGCGACCTCACAAAGGCACGACCTCACAAAGGCCCGCGAGTGAAAAAAAAAAGTAATACATTTTTTCCACTTAAGGAATAAGAAATCTCTTCTTTTAAATGAAACATTACTATGATTAGGAAAAAAAAATATCTTCAATTCAATTAATTTCAATGCACTTGAATAATAACGTGGAAAACACAACTATACTATAAACAATACTCAACATTACAAAAAACGCACATAAGATTGTGAATAAATGTAGGCTGTCTTTAGAGGCTATAACATGTAACTAAGTAAATAAGGTGCAAACAAGGTAACATAATGAGTGGGAGCTGTTAAGTTCCATCCAGTAATTGGACCGGATATGGAAGAGGGAAACCTGTGTTGGAGGAAAATAAAAAGCTTGTTGGTCGCAATTATGTCAGAGTCCAACCTGTTTGTTTACTTGGTAAAGTTCATCTTAAATGTAGTGGAACACAGTAAATGGCAGACACATGTTTATGTTCGCCAACAAGCAGTGAAGTCGCCCTGATGGCGGCGGCAGCGGCGGAGTGAAGTTGTTACCAAGGAAACTCACCACTCCGTGACATGCATCGCTTGTGACTTTCTGTGCATTAAGTCCTGACCACTTGAGCCGCTATTGAAAATTGTTGTCGTCTCTAATGCCCAGTGCCACAGCGATGAGCTCACCACTGCTGAGAATAATGACATTGATGTAAGAACTGCTCTGAATAAACAAATGAATTTTAAAGGAGTGTATTTTTCTTGAGTGCAGAACTCCACCGTTTGCCCCTCTTGTCTCTTTGTTTTTAAAAAGTTTTTCGCTCTCAAATGAAAATGATATGCGAGGTTCCCCCGCTGGGATTAGAGGTCATGTATCCCTCCTCCTCATCCCCCTGCCAAGCAGCAGGGTATCGATTGGAGCGGCACTCCACACTCCAGACATCCCACTGGGGGGGAGGAAAAGAAATGCTTGGAGAGTCGGCCGAGCGTTGGACAGCGTGTGAGCGGCTCTCACCTTCAGCTAACTGCTCTCTGGTGCCTCGTGCACCCGGTGAAAGTTCAGAGTTGGCCGTCGTCGATGGCGGCAAAGGATTAAGGGGCTAATTATATAAAATGCTATTCGGATTTGTGAGATTCACAGGATTGATGTGAGTTTTTTTTTTTGAACAATCCAAACAGTTTGTTTGTGAAAAGGTTCTGACTGAAAAGACTGAAGCGTTCTGCTTACATCTGCTGGTCACTGAAATTTACATTCAACAGAATAAGACAACAACAATATAACAGAATAATTCAAGAAATTTACAAAAAAAAAAAAATAATCATGTAGGCTACAGAAATGCTCCGCACATTGTTAGAATTCACTCACCAGCCACTTTATGAAGTCAAATGTTCAATTCGACAAAGTTTCAGTGAGCAAGAAATCACATCCAAAGTCATTGTCTGAGTAAGATCAAATATTTATGACTACATTGATCACATCATTATATTATTATTATTATTGCATGTATTGATGACTGAAAGATGCGAAAGGGGCTAAAGTCTGTTCTGACGTCCGATTGGCTCCCATTCAGTGCAAGGTTAAGTCACAAATGATCCCCGGAAAAAAATCCCCCGTGCAGCATCGGACCCAAAATTCCTTGCATGTGGATTAACTCATTAGATCCCGTTTGACCCCAATGACCCTCCCTCCCTCCCTCCCTCCCTCCCCTCGTCCCCTCACCCATCCCGCCCCTCGCCCGCAGCACGCTGCTCTTACACACATGAGCGGGAACAGAAAGTGACATTTTCCAGCAAAGCTTTGTTAGCCATCAGTCATTGTTAGTGTGTGTCATGAGGAGAAAACCCTCAGAGCCGCCGAGGGAGTCGAGTCGGAGCCGGGGAACCGGCGAAACATAGGGAGGCTTAACAAAGGAGCGAGACCGGATTTAACAACTGCATCCGCACCATCCCAGCCGCCAATTAAAATGCCAAAGAGCATTCTTTGGTCTCACAGCCCGCCTTTAAATCACAGTTTTGTCTTTTTTATGATTATTTTTTTCCTCTTTTTTTCTGTTTTTTTCTCTTCCTCGAACAGTCATCAAACATAACGCAGTCGCCCTCATAATGAAGTCATCTCTCAAGCCAATGTTGAGGAATTTGCCTCGTTGCCAAGATTTAACTGGCTTTAAGATTTGATTCTTCCCGCAGAGAAACACGGCTTCTCCTTTCTCAGCTGCACTTTTCAGAGCAACGATTCTCAACTAGCTTGTGTCCAGAAAATGTATCAATAAATAAGATTTTGTTGGTTTATTTGAAAAGAACATTTATTTTAATGTAGCCGAGCGCATCTGCCGTCCACTCCCGCTCCTTAACAGTGGGTGCGGTAACTCCCTGGAATGCTAATTGGCAGATTTCACCTCGCAGAAGAAGTCTGGCAACGTCTGTCATTAAGGGGGCGATGCCTCAGATCGTTTTCAGGTTTTCTCTTGGCTTTAAATCCAAGCCAAGACAAACTAGAGCTGCCATGTGAGCCGCTAACCTTTGTTATTATGATATTACAAAAGTCGTTAACCCTTCCGAGGCCGAGCGCCTTTCGCACAGTTTTCCACGGAGGATCACAGCGTGCGGCGAGCCAACCGGCCGCGTTATTACAACCTCTAAATATTTCATCTGATTCCGGATGACGGCCCCCAAAACTTTGAAAATTTAATGAGACAAATGTCACATGTTGAACTGCCTTATTAGTGTCGAGCGCTAAGTGAACCCATGGCATGCAAGCCTTTAATAAAGAGCGGAAGTCTTTCCTTCCCCTTGTCGGAAAAAAAAAATAAAAAACACACTTCGGGATCTCTGACAGGCATCCTCAGCAGACGACAGCAGGGGCTTCTTCCTCAAACAGCGGCAGGCAAATATTTTCAAAGTTACATTTTGCAAATATTGGCGGTGCGATAGCCCGCCGCTTGTTCGCTCTGTCTTTGACATTCGCCCAGGCAAGGTTTGTTTTTTTTAATTCCAAATGCCTGCCGACGCTTACGCAGAATAAATTTGCCCGACGGGAAAAAAAAAAAAAAAATGAAAGAAATGGTGGAAAGTTTTGTTTTGCAAGTAACAAGGAGCAAAAACACACACGGCGCCTACAGATTTGCACATCGCCATCACAGCGACGGCGGCGCTCCATGCTGAGACTCAAACAGAAAAATGAAAACCTTGACCGCTGTGCTCAGACACTCTTTAATTCAGCTTGTCCTCTCTGCCCATGAGCGCACAAGTTTAAATTTACATCCACTGCGATAGCGGCTTTGTCTTCTTCATTTTTTTTTTCTCAGTGTGTGTAAGTGAAGGGCTCTGGTATTGAAAATTAATGAGTGCCCTTTAGCCAATCAGAACAGCATATACTTCCAGGCTCATGTTAGGTAAAATGGGAAAAAAAAAAAAAAAAACCTTGTACAATCACTGCATATGCGCCCTGCAATAACTGTAATGAAAATGGAGATAATGATTCGTCAGGAATGAAGGTGGGCTGCAGATTGCTGCTGGACCTGATCCTATCATCATTATCACGGCGGGGAGGAGTGGAAGATTGAGGTAAAGGCAAGTGAGGTGTATTCTGGGAAATGAGAAGAGAAGCAGTGGAGGAGGGGGAGGAGAGGTGGAGGAGGGCCGCGCCATCGAGACTATTGTTAAATACATACAATCACCCAGGGGGAGAAAACGGCCCAAGAGCTGCTGGAGTGTCGATACTTGATGCAGCTACTCCTCCGTTCCATCACTTTCACTGCACGGAAAGTTTCTCCACAGCTCAGACCTGACAGCCTCAGAAAGAAATAAAGAAATGAAGAAAATTGATCTTCCGTTGCAATTTAGCACACAGGAAACTGGCAGGAAGGTGGTGGTGGTGGTGGTGGTGGGGGTTAAACAGGACTCAACCTGGAGTTTAAAGGCACATAAACAGGTTGGCAGTGATGATCGCTTGCAGGAATGTGACGAGTCACGAACCGTCATTTGAACCGAGACCCTCGTAAACAAGGGTGGAGAAAATGAGGAGGTGCCATCGGGACGCCTGTGCCCACATTAAGTCTCTACGACCTATCGTTCATTATTAATTATTAAGGCAAGACCACATTTACCACATGCCCATTTACTCACTTACCCTGATACCAAACCCCAAGTCTAACTCTAAATCTTACCATAACCTAAACCCCAACTAGTTCACCAACTGCAAACCTTACCCTAACACCAAATCCACCCTAACTCCAACCCTAACTATAAATCTTACCATAATCTAAACCCTAACTCTCACTCTCACCCTGACACCAAATCCACCCCAACTCCAACCCTAACCCTAATCCCAACCCAGAAAAACACAATATTGACCCATTTTAATTTTTTCAGCGAGACAACATTTCATTGCAACACATCAAGAGTGCAAAGATAGAAAAACAACAAGAATAAAGTTTTTTTTATTTTGTCTAATTAACAAAAGCAACAAAATCAACATTTTCAGGCATCAGAAAACTTTTTTCGACTACAGCATTTTGCTCAAACGTGGATGGCAACTCGTGTCTTCGGTAATCCGGATCCTATTTTCCAGATTTCCCAGATGCCCGAGCGTGATGCAGCAATTCAACAAAGAACAGATTGTGTGGGACGTGATGTTGGGCACAGGAACAAAATGAAACATTTGGTTTATTGAGAAAAAAAAAAACAAAACTCTGTCTTCACAGATTTACATTCAGTTGTTCACAGACGCGCCAACGAGTACAACAGTAATGCACAATATTTACGAAAACATCATCAAATGCGCACCTCAGTCCTTATGTTGCTCTCCATTGGAGCAATAACGTATATTTTGTGTTCCTCATTTGTTGTAATTCCATCTGAAATTGTAAGTGCATGTAGCACTTAGAATGTACTATTTGACCTTGTGTGCAGAAAAGTGAAAAGGCTTTCTCAAAGTTTTTGTAAGGTTGGAACGTTGTCTGTTTAGGCAAATAGTTTGAAACATCTTCTGAAAAGCTGTGATTCAAATGCAATTAGTGATGAAAAGTGAAGTAAAAAAAAAAAAAAAAAAAAAAAAAAAGATGAAGGCTTTCGCTTCTGGTTGATGGAAGACAATTGAAGGTTGATTTTGTTGATCAGGGATCGCACAGATCTCTTTAAATCAGCAGAAGCCAACTTGAATTGTGTTCTTTTAAAGGTCTGTGTATAAAACAATATTTTCATGTCAACACCTGCCTGGGAATTCTGGGAAAAGTACAGATTATTTTTCATCACAAATCAATCAAAGGCAATGCCGTTTATGAAATGGAGAGTAATGTGACCCCAAATGCAGCACAAACAGCGTAGTAGAGATTGTAATGACCTTTATTAGAACAGTCCGCAGGTGAAATAGCAGGAAAGGGAGAAGGTGCTAGATCAGGGGTTAGGGGGCAATGTCCGATGGAGAAGGATCTGGATGAGGAGCAGGCCCGAACCAACAAGGGCCAGGGAACAGGTAGACAGACACCAGAGACGCAGAGGCTGAAGACCTGGTCGGGGGACTGAAGGCTGGTCGGGTTGCTGGGGCGCTGACGGTCGAGGCTGGTCGGGTTGCTGCGGCGCAGGACGTCAGGGAAAAACGGGGTCGGAACCGAGAAGGCAGGAGGCGGATTACCAAGAGCAGAAGCGGGCAGGTCAGAACACCAGGGAAATCCAAGCAGGATCGGGTCAGGGACAGGGACAGGCTCAGTCGGCACCGGGTGATCAGGCAGAGAAATGCGGGAAAGTCTTGCATGAGAACAAAGAACAATCTGGCAAAGAATGGGTGTGGTGCAGGAGCGTATAGACTGAGCTGATTGCAGATGAAGAGCAGCTGTGAGCACAGGTGAGTGGCGTTGGCTGATGAGGTGGGACTGGCTGGCATGCTGAGTGGAAAAGTACTGTGACCCAATAACAGAACTGTGACAGTTTAATCAACTAGAACACAATATATCAATAAAAATAAAAAAAATAAAAAAATACCCATTGTGATAGATTTACAACTTCCATGAGACAGATGCCATAAAGCTTAGAGGCCAAATCTCGACAGAGCGGTCAGAAAAAACAACAAGTGTTCTCGCTGTGTAGCAGAAATAACAGCAGACGAGATAAAAACAGACATATCAACTGTGAGGAGACTCCTCTGTATTGGCAGAGCTGCTTGTGTCGTGTGTGTGTGTTGCGGTCTCCAGATGGACGGAAGACACTTGACTCGACCAGACTACTTCTTTTTTCATTTCTTTCTCTCTCTCTCTCATATTATTGGCTTTTTCTTTCCATTTAGCCCTATTAGATAAACGTTTATTGATCCAACTGAGGATAGAAAAAAAAAAAAAGTTTTGCCAAATTCGTTTTGTTTGCCCCGAAACATCATTGAAGCGGCTTTATTGCTGCCCTTTGTCAGCTCCTGTTGTGTGGAAACCAGAGGTGTACGACAAGCCCGGGTGAGACATCAATCATACTGTAGATAAAGTGGAGATGCATGAAGGCAGCGACCCGCTGTTTGCCGCCGTCAGACACAATTTGAATGTCTGCTCTCCGGGAGGAACGGAAAAATAAAAATCCATTTCCTTCACTTTACCCATTAAAGTTTAAATATTTCCTAAAACGTGCTTATTAAAATTCAATAGGCCGTATACAAATTTTATCAATCTCCTCATTTCACACCTTTGTACCTCCTCAAGAGCATGCAGTGAAATATTTAGCAGTGAAACATACTCTTAAAGTCCCGGTCAAATGTCTTTCCATAAATAACTGTTGTTTGAAGTGAGGAAAATGTTTTGAATATTTATTTGGCTCTGACGTTTTGAGATCATTTATTTAAGTTGCTGAAAAATACCAACAGCCGGGGGATCTCTTGGAAATCAGACGTGTCGCCCATGACTGGTTTAAGTAACAGCAATTAAAGCGGATGTAAGGTTTGTGTTAAGATAAGAATCGCCACACTGTCTTTATATCTGTATTTATTTTTTTTAACCGTCGATAGTTCAATGTCAACCTTGGCTTGTGGGACCATTGGCTGACGCTTAAGCAATTTGCAGATGACATTAGCTGATGGAATTTTTTGAAATAGTGTTTGGTTGGTTTCAGTTGATACTCACACTGAGCTCTGCCTTGGAAATATGGCAGCTAGATCTGTTATGTTTTGATAAACAGGTGGCTGAACGGCAAGATAATCCTCTATCCCAATATCCTGATGAATTAATGTTGATGCAGCTGGACAAACATAGCAGTCAACCCAGAGTGCACAACAGCTAAAAGTCAAGGAAACAATGGACGACGTAGAATTAGCGTTAGCAAATAACTGCTAGCTTGACTTGACGACCAGCAGCTTTAGCTGAGGCCCTAACTAGACTCACGAAGCAGCGACGACCGCAGCTATTCATGATGACTGACTGTTGGCTGATCTGAAAACGCACTGATTAACACAACCAAACCGAGCTACTGACTGCCGGAACATTTTAACCAAACAATTTCACAATTAAACAAGCAACCTAGCAAAACCAGCACGACCACATCCAAAGATGATTGCAAATTTGAAAAATGTAAAATAAGAAAAATGCCCCACAAAAAAGGTGTCTCCCCCCCCGCCCCCCCCTGCATTTTTTTCACTTGCGGTATTTGAAAACAGCCAATCAAGCTTTGACCTTTTCAAACGGTCAAATGGACATGGTACAAATCTCTCTCAACAGCCGCTACTTGCCTTCTAAAACAAGAGCTCCCTTCCCTTCGCTCAGCACAGCGGAGTGTGAGAAAACTAACTATAACACAGACACGCCGCTCGGAGGGAAACACGATCCAACTGTCAGATGCCAAAATGCCAAAGGCTTGATTGACAGCCCTGCGTTAAACTGTGTGTTTGAACTTATTAGCTCTCGCTACAAGGGGGGGCCCTGCAGTCATTGTTTATCAGCGTTGTCCTCTTGATTCTCTCAACTCGTCATTCAGCGCGGCAGCCTTGTGGGAACGTGAGCCCGCGACGGTAATGCATTTTCAAGAGGCCTTCGAAAATCATTATCCAATTGCCGATAGAGCCGATCCAATGCCCCTTATCTTCCCAATAGCTCCGGCACACGCGGCCCATTTTGATTACTGGGACAAACACATATTTACATTTCGTACGTGCCCCACCCCTCCCCCCTTCCCCCTCCCCGCTTGAAGTGCACTCAAAGCGTATCAGTCCAAAGTCAGCATGGGGTGCTCGCCGCTGAGCAAACCAGAATTGCAGTTTCAGTCACAACACGGCTCAGAGCAGAACATCTGTCAAGTCCTCCCACTCCTGCTCTTACATCTGTCACATCAAACAATCGCCCGGCACTAATACTGAATTACTCAGGCTGACTTAAATAAACATAACGTACTGTATATGAGACTAAAGACGGAAGTGTTCATATGGCTCTCACGTCCACGGCAAGCTATCCTAGCATGTCAACGGCGCAAACTCCTAGCTAGCGGGAGGCGAAACTGGATCGTTTGGCTGAAAACAGGGCGATGACGTCGTAGTCTCGGCCAGATTACTCTTTTGAATGCAGCATGGGGATGTGTTGTTCATTGTCAGACAGGTTGGTTGTGTTTCGGGTGAATTAGCCACCATACAAGAACATGCAATTTTGCAAAACAATAAATATTTCATATGTATTGTTTTATTCTGCAGTGACTAGGGAGCAGTGGGTATATCTATCTGTGAAGAATATATTTGTTTTTTTTTTCTCTTCACAAAACTCAACAATGGTTCATGTGGACTGGATATTTAGTGCATTTCCATATAAGATTTGAATATGTATTACAGAGCCTTATCGATTCGCATAAAATCACTGGTTGGAAACTGGGCACCAAGTTTTTGTCGTTTTTTTGTTATGGCGCATTTTCAAGTTTACTTCCGCTTGACATTTTATGGAAACTGACTCTGTGTCAGCAGAGCCTCCGCTGAGACTCGGCGGATGGGCCGAAGTTTCAGCTTTGGTCTGAACTCCCCCTTTAACTTTCACCATCAGCTCAATGCATCCCTCATGGAGGTGATTGACACGCGTCACCGCGGCACGGAGAGCCGGTGGCAGCCTCAATCTATTCTTCACTCTTAACCGGAGAGGACGGCGCGCGGCTCGTCGATGTCGCCGCGCCGGACCCGGTTTGACAATGACGCATCTCTGGCAGGACGGGGGCGACTTGATCGATATCCCGCCTCTCGCAGCGCGCCATAAATTTACTGTGCACGAGCAGGCATCGTGAATTAGGTTATTGCGTCGGTTATCCACTATGTTTGTCTCTTTTACATGCACTTGCACGTACTATGTGTATTGAGGTTCCCTGCACTTGGCTTTGAATTGAATAGAAACATGAAGGACATTATCTTTATTTTTAGTATTATGATTGCAAATCAGGGTATTCCAATGTCACCTTTCATCCTGAGGAGGCCTCTTTAACATTTTTGGTCCACTGAGCGACTGGAGGATGCCCCCTTAGCATCCTGAACCAATTAAATTTCCCTCTGACACACTTTTACGGCCGCGCTATAAATAATTAATCTGAAGAAGTAAGCAGTCAAGATAATGTCACGTCTCATTTTGTTGCGGTGAGCGACAGTGATGAGCCGCCAGCCGCGGTTAACAGGGGGTTGCTTTACACGTCTCGCAGCAACGCGGCCGGCCGGCAACACGGTGGATCGCAGTCGTGGAAAATTTGCCACGGACAATTTTTGTTTTGTTTACCAGCAGTTGCATTATCTTAGCTTTGTTTAAAGCCCCATCGGCGCCACATGTATGCAGAGACTGGGAAAATAAAGCATTCTTGAATCATCAGACGAGTGCTTTGGTTTGGTCTTGTGTGTTTTAGAAAGGGGGGAAAAAAGAAAAGCACTTTTTTCATCATCCTCTGTGATGACTCCCATCGCTGCTCATCCTTTGTCCCCCAAATCAACACCAACTTAATCAAAGCAGAGGGAGAAATAATCAACAGAAACTGCAACCATAGATAAAAAATAATCCCACTCGCCTCGCGAGCGCCGGCTCGTTGTGCCGCTGTCATGCAATCAAAAGCACCGTCGCTCGCACGCACGCACACACACACGCACGCACGCACGCACGCCGCCGCCTGTTCACAGGGAATTTTCTGAAATCCATTCTAACGTTTGTCTTTGAAACAACATGTATTTCTTTTTTTTCTTTTTATTATTTTCCAAAAAGATTTGGAAAGACGGCTGAATGTGCCGAGCCTTCAAGTCGAGATGAACATCCGTCTAACCCTCCGTCCTAAACTCGCTGCATGATGCAAGTCAATGCAAGTCAATATTTTACTGGATTTCACTGAAATTACCATGCACGTCTTACAGGGTCAAGTTGCTTCCCGCAAAAAAAAAAGAAAAGGGGGGGGAAGTGAAAAAAAATCCCTCTCCTTTTTCCTACTGGTGCGAACGACAGCTTCTTCTTCCACTCCCTGCGATTTGGTGATGGAAATATATTCCTCTTTTCAGGCTGACATGCAGTATCGCGCAGGTCATATCAGTCTTTTGATCCGGCAGCAGCCATTAATAATCATGGGGGCATGGGAGGGGGAGGAAAAAAAAAAAACCTTGCATATAGTCAGTCCCATTAATAAATGATGCCCGTGATCCAATTAGAAAGCCCCACGAAGACGGCTTTTTTTTTTCTTTTTTTTTCTCAGGGTGTCCTAAGCGAAATACTTTTCGAAGGCACGCAGGCCTGTAAATAATCCAGCCCAGGGCGAACCAGCCCTCAGTACCCGGGAGACGCAGGCTGTGTCAACAATGTGGCACTGTGCTGTCACCACATATCACTCCTGAGCCCTCAGCCGTGTGAAAACACCACGGCACTTACCCCACCCCATCACCACCACCACCACCACCACCACCTCCTTACCACAGCTCCATCTTAGCCGCGGAGAAAACACACACCAGGGCCGACTGAGCGGCCGGCTGTACCTCTGCTCTCCGCTCCTTCCTGCTTTATTACCACTTTCCTGCTTCCCTTTGCGGTGCAAATGGTGCACGACGTGGCAGTGGGTCCCTCTGCCAACAGAGGGGCTTTATCGACAATGAACAACAGAATTGGAAGTGAAGTCCAGGTGTTGTCGTAAAAAAAAAAAGCCCATATACCATGACAAAAGCACATACTGCCAGAATTTTAAACTTACGAATTCTGATCAGTACTTATTATTACTTAATAATTATGGATTTTAAGTTGGAAACTCCCTGTGTGTGGCCCTGCGATGAACTGGCGACTTGTCCAGGGTGTCCCCTGCCTTCGCCCTAAGACAGCTGGGATAGGCTCCAGCAGACCCCCGTGACCCTGAGCTCGGGACTAAGCGGGTATGGAAAATGAATGAATGAATGAAAGTTGGAAACTCCTTTCTTTGAGTTTTGTCTGGTTCCTGTTTTCATTCAGTGTGTTTCCGAATAACCTTCCAATGTTCATCAAAAAGAACGCCGCATATTAAAATCTAGGGAAACAGTCAAAATTCCAAATAACTTCCCCACATTT
Organism: Nelusetta ayraudi; assembly: GCF_046127955.1. Taxonomy (NCBI): domain Eukaryota; kingdom Metazoa; phylum Chordata; class Actinopteri; order Tetraodontiformes; family Monacanthidae; genus Nelusetta; species Nelusetta ayraudi. Next base: position 2,151,021 of record NW_027466140.1, on the reverse strand, counting down.
GCAATCAAGTCGCTTGAGGGGGTTTTGGGCTTCTTCTTCTTCTTCTTCTTCTTCTCATTATTATTATTATTATTATTATTATTATTATTATTATTATTGATTTATTGATTTATTGATTCAGAGCTAATGCAATTTTTTTTTTTGTGCGAACAGGTTTGTTGAAATAACAAACACAAGAGCAAAAGAATTTTCCTGAAATCATCTCTCAAAATTCTTTTGAAGGTTTTGTTTACCTCGACCTCTTCTGGCAGACCGTGGCGCTGTCCCATGCCGTCCGTAGCTACGCTTCACGCAGCCTCGTCAGTTCGCATCAAGTGTCTGAATTTCCATTTTTAAAATGACTTTTCAGTTTGTTAGCTCCATATTTCTTTTTCTTTTTTTTTATCATATCATTTTTCTGAGAGAAACGTACAAAATAGTTTCAACACAAACATACATTTCCAGCAAGGCAGACAATTAGCTCCACATTTCACGGCAGTTGGCCTTGAAACATCTTCCAGTTTTACACGGTAAGTAAAAAAGTGACCATTTATCAGCCTGAAATATATAACAATGCCCAATTCAGACATGCTGGATGTGCATTTGCAATGTCCAGAATAGTCTTTGGGGGGGGGGGGGGGCATAGATATCAGGTCGTAGATGAGAAACCAATGTGACTCGCCATCATTAGCGGAACGGACACGCTCATCCAGGTTGGCGTTTAGCCGGGCGCCCCGAGGCTTGATGGTGCCCTAAAAGACGATGCCACGCTAGAGCGAGCGGTGACCTTCTCCCGCGCCGAGCGTTAACACTGGCCGAACAATATGACGGAGCACGAGGATAAAATGATCTTAATTAGGCAGAGAGGGACTCATTCTTGTCTCACACCAGCAGAGTCACCGTTCGACCAGTCGGCTCTCGAGCACCTTGTTATCGCCCGGCAGATTCCGGCGAATTAACACGTGGCAGCGTCGCTTTTAAGAGATGCGGAGAGATGAGGCCAAATGTAGTCCATGACGTGTACATATATGTGTGTACACATACACTGTATATAGATATATATACACACACGTGTGTGTGTGTAGTTTACTATCAGATGCACTATTAAAACAACACGGCCAAATCATTTGTGTTCAAAAAAAAAGAAAAATCTATATTTTGCAACCCGAACAGCTTCATTACGCCGTCACTCTGACACTGTCATTACAGCCAAGAGTGGCCTTGACTTACCAATTAATATTTTGATGTATGACATGCAAGTAAGCCATTAAAACTAAATGACAGCCCGAGAGGTGTTTCATTTTTTCTTTTTTTTTTTTTTTCCAATGTGTCACAAGCTGTTAAGGGGTAAAACAATTATTTTGATATCCACGTTTTTGCTGCACTGACACACATACAGTAGCCGGAAAAAAAAAGACCAGGCACACCTGTCCTAGAGTCTTGGATTATATATGATCATCTAAATATTAATCAAATCACACGTGAAATGATCATGTTTGCTTCAGTTCTCATTGAATAGAATACACTTTTTTTATTTAAGGATTGACATAGATACGACTAGATAAGCATTGGATTCTTCCAATCATTCATGCTGGACACGGAATGACAATGGCTCAGTAAAAACAAATAATGTAGGCTTCATTTTGATCCCCTATCATCCCCACGCGTGTGTTTGTGTGTCTCAGTCTTCGGAGTGTAAGAACGGCTGATTCCTTGTTGTCCTGGAAGGAAGGAAGGAAGACGAAAATAACAGCGGCTGTGAGCGCTGGTCCAACTGTATTTGATATTCACTGGCCTGTGTATTATTAAAAAGGATATACTGGCAGGAAACTAAAGTAAAATATGTTATGTGGTATTTTAGATAAAGTAACTAAAAGACAAATATATGTGTTATTTGAATTCGCTAACAATAACCTTTAGTATTTACATTAAAAAAAACCTGTGGAGTTCTGTGGTGGTAGCCTAGCGTGTGGATCTGCTTGAAGTGTCATGATTTTACACTGAAATCACAGCCAGTTTGACACAGATGTAAAATCAGATGGAACGCCAGAAAAACAGGTGTAAAAAAAAAAATGACACTGTCTGCAATACACTTTCTCACCATTAGAGGCTGCTGTATCTCACCTGTTTCTCCTTTTCTGCGAGAAATGCAGTCTCCCAAAACTATGGAGATTTGTTTCACAATCAACAAGATGTTTCTCCCCCCGCCTCCATTAAGACTAACATCACGTCTCTTCTGCTACATCCTGTTTACACCGGCGCAAACGTGTCGTGATTAATTTGATAATGCGAGCTGATTACAATGCACGCGCGCACAGTAGCAGGTCTCCAATGCAATCAAGGTCGTGCGCTCCTGATGACTTATTTGCCCCATACAATAATTGATACGTCCCAAAAGTGCACGCGAGGCATTAACTCCGGGGGGGGGGGAGCAGAAATGATCGCAGAATGCAGCGCATTTATTGATGGAATAATCATCTAACTGCAGTTCATTAGGCCGAGGCTTTATGTTTCACTTTTAATTATTGGCCCTGCAAGATGTGACACAAAGGGATCTTTAATCACCTGAGACGGGAGGCTCGCTTCAAAAGGACACCTTGCTGACACGCTGAGCGGCCGGGGGAAAATGTGCCCGCAATGCAGATTCGCCGATCTCCATGAGTACATGTGTCACGTCACCTTGGTAATTAACGGAGAGTGGGGAGGGATGTCTCAATTACCAGTGGGCAATCAGGGAAGCCGCGCCGGCAGGTGGGCCCCCGACAGGACGGGAGGATTTGAACGCGGCGCGGCTGCCAATCAACGGCGCCTTTGCCTCCCCGTAAAGGTGGGATGAGAGCGGCGGCGGTCGAGGCAGCGCTCCCACAGCAAATATTCAAAGAAGGGCAAATTGGACTCAGCTCAGTGGAGCAAAGAGGGCACAGAGAGAACCCGTCCACCGCCTGCGCACATGCGTACTGCTCGTTCCGGCCGAGGTGATCTGCTCAAGTGACTCATCCAAGACTCACCTAAAGAATAACGCGACAAAGAAAAAAAAAAAAGAAATCCAGGATTTCACGGAGAATCCTTGCGAGATTTGTTGTCGTCTCACTGCCGACGGGGAGCAAGATATTTGTCGCTGCCTGTCACTGTCCACGCCAGTCCTGCCGTCACTGTTCATAGAGCCCCATTAATGTACAAGGAGCAACAGGGGTGACATTTGTAGAAGCACTTTTTGGTAAATATCTGACTCAGTTTCCTCACTGATTTCATTGTATTTAAAGTGTGCCTCATGTGTATGCATAGAAAGTTGTTTTCATTATTTTTTCACTTTGTTTTATTTATTTATTTTTTTAAAAAGGGGGAGTGAGTCTGGGACATGTTCTGGGAAAACAGGACGTTTGGTCACAATGTCAAAGAGGCTTCAGAAAGTAGAAAAACACATTTAACCTTCCGTGTGTAATATTGAAGTGGATCTTATTTTTTTCCCCTGCCACTTTAGTGACTAATTGCTAGAGTTCAAGGCTAACTATGTGCGCGAGGACTAGTATTACTAACGTCTCATTGCCAGACAGCTGCATTTCACTGAACCCACAACCAATGAGATGTTTATAATAATGTGAGACAAAATATTACCCACACAGAGAAGCTTTCAGTGTCACTCATTTTTATTATTTCAGTGCAAAAAATATACCGTAATTCAGTTGTGGTTAAAAACAGCCACTACTGCAGAACTCGCGCTAATCTCAAAAGCAGCTAGCTTGCTAGCTAGCCTCACAATCACACCCTGCCTACTGCTTTTGAAGGCAGTTTACAGCGGCGGCTCCCTCGCCATGTCGTCGTCAGAGGCGAGTGAAAACTCTTTCTGCCGGAGATTGCCAAGATGGATGGGCACAGTTTCAAAGTGGAAATCTTACCGATCCAGCTGCTCTGCAGGCTTATCTTTTTTGCATTCTAATCTGGGATTCTGCTGCCGTTGGTTTTTGCCAGAATACATTTCCGTGCAAATCCAAGCGGAAGCACTCGTGACTTGTGTCTCCAGCCCCGAAAAAAAAAATGTATTTTGGTACCGATTTGTGCCTCATGGATGCTGTGCATTGGTGCATTGTCACGGGCCGGACCACCTCCTGCAGTCAATCAGCTGCAAGTACTTTCCTGAGCCTCGTTGCAATCGCACTCTGCATCCAATTTCTATGCAGTCTGACGCTAGACGGGCACATTTAATCCCAGTTGAGGCCGTGAAAAAAGAGGCATGTAATCTGTGTGATCGGCGCACGTCTGGCGCTCCCCTAACTTTCGAGACGTGCGAGTGTGACAAGGGGGCAGCTGTCAGGCTTTATGTATGTCGCTGTTTTCAGTCTGTCGCCAGCACAATACGCAACCCTTTCTCTCTTTTTTAAATTTTTCTTTTGCTTCTTCCCACGTCTGCGCCTTCCAAAAAAAACGTCTCTCTCTTTTGTGGAGGCATTTGTCGTACCTCGTGGTGCAGGGCAGTTCAGGGTGAGCCTGTGTGAATGCTCCACTTGTTTGTGTTCTCTGTCCTGTCCTGTCCTCTGTCTCGGCCTTTCCCCCTCTCTGTTCTTTACGGCCCTGTCCAGGTGTTCCACATCCTCCCTCATCACGAGGCACACGGCCAGGAAGGGTTTAAAGGCTCCCAGCACCAGCAGGCAGAAATGCCTTTCAGACTTTTTCTGCATAATTTTTCTTCCCCCTTCGATCTTTGGGTAATTTTAACTGTTTACTGAATATGAATAATTGTTGTTTGTATAGGAGCTGGCGACTTGTCCAGGGTGTACCCTGCCTTCGCCCTAAGACAGCTGGGATAGGCTCCAGCAGACCCCCGTGACCCTGAATAGGAATAAGCGGGTATAGAAGATGAATGAATGAATGAATGAATGAATGAATGAATGAATGTTGTTTGTATAATGTACGGCATGGTTTGGGGGCATCGTTGGTGCTATTCTTATTTTCCTCGTTTATCCAGTAATGGAAATGTGTTTGTTTTTTTCTGTTATTTGGGGGGTCATCCATTCATTTTCTGATATGTTGATGTCTTTGTCCAGCGTGAAGTTTGTGTAAAGTTCCAAGTTGTATGATCTGAAGTCTTTCGTCTTCTTCTTCCACTGCAGCAGCAGCAGCAGCTTCACCTTCAATCACACATACCCAGAGGAAAGAAACTTTAAAGAAACACATAAAAGTCACTGTCACGCTGACAAGTTTTTTTGAGCACTGTGTGAAATTAAGCTGCCTGTCTGATGAATCAGATGTCTCCTGTGGCTGCTCCATCATCGCACACAATTTACAGCATGTCGGGCGCCGCGTCTTCGTTTAACGTAATAATATGCAAGGGATTAAACTAGACGGCTGTTTTCCAGAGTTGCTTTCAAGATGCCATGCTTTTTATTGCCCATTCAACCTCAAACTTCGGACCTCTCTGCTCTTGACCTCCCAACTGTTGGTTAATAAAATCCAAGTGACTCAAAGGCCCAGCTCTACACCTCCAAGTGCTGGGAAAGTGGACATTTTGACAAACTTTTTTTTTTTGTCTGCCGATAAGGATGATTCAAGGTTACTTTATGACTTCAAAAAAAAAAAAATGAAAAGAGTGAAATTATCCCCAGCAACAGGATCCGACCGATCGAACGAGCCTGAACAAAAGGAGTGAAAGTGTGCAAGGTGGTATTTAGAGTTTCAGTCATGTGTTACATCACACCTGCTGCATTGTGCAAGTAGACGGCACATCTGACTGCGATGATCAGTGTGGGAGTACATTTGTCACCCACGAAACCCGGTTGCATAACTTTTATAACAAGTGAAGACGTCCTTAATAAACTAATCGTTACCTGAAAGTTTTTTTAGAAGTTGCGCAAACGATGCGGTTTGAGGACACGGTTGTGTGGAGAACGTTCTGGCTTTTCAGCTTATTCCGCCTCTATTCACACAGGTAGAATGCATCGGCTCTGTCTCATTTACAGTTTCTCTGCTTTAAAATCACAGTGTCGCAATGTTCTCACAATGTAATGTCTTGTAACAAGGAGAAGGACACGGGGTTTGCAAGGTAAAAATGAGACGGTATGGGAATCAAGGTGAATAAAGCAGAAATTGAAGAATATCTCAGGTTGGCTCTGGACAGGGAGCTTAGGCGTAGTTGGGCTGAAAATACAGTCACATAGTCTCGGCTAAATAAATAGATTCAACGCAAGTGCACTTGAATATCTGCGCCATTCCTCGCATCACATCGCATCACATGCACCCAGCGCACTGCTTGCGGCAGGGCTATTGAGGCCACTCCCTCTACGTGCATTCTTCAGTCACGTGCACGGATGATCTGAAGAAGATCTGGAGCGTCAAGGCCCTGCTTTTGAGACCAAAGAAACACAAGATTGCTGCGGCCACACATCTGATGTGCGGTGTCAATGTTTGACTTGAAGACATTCAATGAGAATGCCTTTATACTATGAAAAGAAGCTAGCTAGCATTGTGTCATGTTTTGATGAGGGCCTTTATTCAACATCCAATGAAATTAAGTATTTGGTCATTTTCTGTCAGTTCTAAGAATTAAACTATAAATGTGTGCGTTTTTTTTATTGTATCATCTTGCATGAAGAAAGAGTTTGTAATTATTTATGCATATGATACAGTGAGTTTAAATCACCTGGCTTCCCAGTAAAATTCCTATAATTCCCATGGAAAGTGTTTCAGTTGGAAATATTTCCAAAACTCTGCAGCCTAACTTCTCATGGAAAGCTTCAAGAATTTTTTTTTTTTAGCTCCTTTACAACCTTGCCCTGAACACCTACATAGTGAGCTGGCAGACCTGATGAAAGACTGTGTAACTGCCGCCGATCCGGAAAGGACAGGTGTGGTCTCACAAGAGGGCGAAGGGCAGGCAACCAAAGACCCAGCCAGGCAACAGTGCCAATGGTCGGGGTGGGGGCGCCAGCGGGGCCTATTCAAGTCATCGAACCGCATGGGTGGTTCTGAAAGCAGCACCTTAAGGTAGAAAACCGACATATAGCGTTGCTTTAATGTCGCACAACCGCAGAATCTCTCACCGCCAAACACGAGTCGTGATGCAAATCTAAACAAATTCAGCTCGGGATATACATTACCCAGAGTCCCCGGCGAGAGCAAGCCTGGCAGCTTCTGAAGTGGGAAGCGAATCTTTGAGGAGAACACAGCCTCCCGTATTCATTCCGCTCCGGGGCACAACGGCGAGCCGGTGCGGCCTCGCATCTGAAGTGACAATCCTGACAGAATAAAAAGTAACGGCAAAACCCTAAACAGTGCGCAGCCGATCTGACAAACATTTAGATGCTATCTCCCAGTTACAGCGGTGCTGGTGGTGGGAGGGGAAGAAAGAAGGAGAAGAAGGAGGAGGAGGGGAAAAAAAAACGCTTCCGCTCCCACCGCACCAGTGTAGCCAGTGGCAACACCAGCCAGACATGTAATCCCTTTGGACAAGAGAACACCTCATCAAACACGGGCTCGGAATCAAAGTAATTGACAAAAAAAATAATGAATAGGGCAGCGAGGAGAAGCGGGCACGTTTAGAATCGGGGTAAAGGCCTCAACCGCTTGTGCCGCCCAAGTCAACAACAAAGTTAGGGTGGTCAAAGTAAAAAAACAAAACAAAACAAAAAAAACACACACATATATATATATATATATATATATATATATATATATATATATATATATATATACATATATATATACATATATATATATATATATCCATTCGCACATTTTCCAATAAAAGTATCGAAACAATGTTGTTGCTGCCTTGGTCGACGTGTTTGTTCACAGACTCGTTTTATGGTGTTTATTGGTGTAAACAACCAAGAGCTGGGGCTGAAACAGCTTCACACATACATCCCTTATTTATACTCGGCTTGTTAGCCGTCTCCTAGCGTGCACTTCGAAGAGACAATTGGCTAAACTGCTTTTCCTTTGTCTCCCTTCCGTCCCCTCTGGGCGAGACACGGTTTCCGGCAGTGGACTTCATCATATCGACGGCCCAGTTTTGCCGATGCGATGATGTCCAGGACGTTGCGGAGATCATTCTTGTGCTGCGGCCTTGATCCTGGTTGCATATCCATTTTCATGTCTGAACCCCCCCCCGGCCCCTCAAACCACGGCAGTGTGTCAGAAAGGATGAACCAAAACTTTAATGAGGTCAAGCACGCAGCCAAGACAGGGATTCTAAGGGGGCTCACCCCCCTGGAGACATTCCGCCTATTTAAAAGCAATTTTCTGCCATTTTTACAATAGATTTGCATATTTTAAGCTCGCCACCGCCTCAGAAATTGAGTTATTGTGCAAAAAAACCTTTTTTTCTCTCCCATCACACCGGTGGTTGGAGGTTCTGTTGGTGGCTTAAAAAATTCCCCTAATTCCTGTTGGCACCTCTCTCTGCGTATGTTCTCATCGTGGATTCAGGCACTTCACAAGGTGTGCGCCAGGTTTCTGACAAAAATATGCTACATTGGCAGGCTAAATACAGTTTGCTACGCCCAACACCAGGAAGTGGAATCCTCCTGGGAGCCGAGTGAAAGAACATGAAGATAGTCCCCGGGAGGAAAAACCCCTTGAAGCGGTATTTCTTCAGCAGAGTGACATTTCCAGCTAATGGTTTCCTTCAGACTTAATTCGATCAACATAAACGGCAGCTTTAAATACAAATCAAACTTGAATTCAACCTTTGTCTTACCAGGAAACTGGATTAAAAGACACTCTTATAAAAGAAATAGTGGTGACCTGGCAAAAGGGAAATGCAGACAGTATTTTTCGCAATAGTGGGACAACCAGTGCGAGATCAACATCTTGCGGCTTCAATGGAAGTTATGCACCTGACTGGCAGAAGAAGAATTGTCATTTTCTGATGTAGATAAATGATATTAAATGATATAACTTCTGTTTGCAACAAGAGCAAATGTGCAAAGAAAACTGATTTATTATGAGTGTTATTTGGCTTCATGGCAAACGGCTTACGACCACAGCAATAACCACACTTCACCAACTTTTTTGAAATATATATATTTTTTTCTGCTTTAAAACTACGTTATCCACATTTGTATGGCTTCTCTATTGTGTAAATTGACGGTGGTAATTGCACAGCAAATACACTTGTCTGTCTTCACAAGGTTCACAGGTGGTATAACTCTGGTTAAACCACAAAACACAGAGACGTCCTCGTGTGCTTAATTAGCAGTGGGTGAACTTTTTCCACTGGGTCTCGAGGAGATGCGATGTCACGCTACTTGATCCAAACACATGACAAACTCCCTGACAACCGCCTTGTCAGGGAGCCAGAAAGTTTAGGTGCAAAATCTGTTAGGCCCATTTTAAAAAGGTCTGATAATGACCAAACCAATCAGCGCCCTAAGAGCATAGCAAGCAGCACTTATGGGCAGGGCAAAGACAGAAGGAAGCCTCAGCAGTTTTAATGTGGATCCCAGAGCCATCCTTTGAGTTCCACCTCATCAACGCGTCACCTGGAGCTGCGGCACTCAACAAAACACGGCAAGGTTCATTGTGGTTGGATGTGCAGACGGCACGATTCAGGGACGTTCCACTTGTTTGTGGTGAAAAGCACTGTGGAGTCTGACAAGGTCTGCCGCTACCGCCAGCCCGTGTCTGCCTCCCTCTGTGGCACAGCGGAGTTGATGCCGACTCTCCGAGAAATGCTCGGCCAACACTGTCGCCTCATTTGCCTCAATTTACCCCGGAAACGGGTAGATGGGCTCCGATCAATGAGAGGTGTGCAGGAAAAACATAAGTAATAGTGTTTTCCACATCAAAAAAGAGGCCAAATGAAAGCCGTCAAGCAGCCATTGGTCAAATCAGGTTGGCAGAAGTAGAATAGCTCATCAATATTGCGCGGCCTCATCTTGTTCCCATAATACGATATTAATTCCAAAGTGGACAGATGGCGCCATTCGCATGTCTCGCAGCACTCTTAGGGATCAGGCAACAATTTTGCACTTCACTGCAACCGTCTCATAAGAAGGTCAGCCATTAATTTATGCGCCACTTTAAAAGCCTTTTCATGTATTATGAAATTAATTTTAGAAAAGGGAGGCTCGCACGGGCTCCACACTCGTCACCCCCGACCAGCCACGGCCAAATTACCATATTTACCAGTTTCACACCGGGAAACAGGGGGAAACAATCGGGCCGTTTAGCATCAGGATCCGACTTCATTCTCCTCGGCACACAAGGCGGCCGTGCCTGGGAATTAAAGGAAGAAAAAAAAAAAAAACACCACATTGACCTTGACTTGTCCTTTCAGCTCCGTGTGGCAGCACCTATGTGGGAGAAATGATGAGGACTTGAGCTCATTGTCATCAGAGGGAAATGTTTAGGGGATCGTTCACATCTCTGACTTAATGACCCGTACTGAAATCTTATGAGAGTCACTTTTGTGGCATAAAAATTGCTGGACAAAGCCGTAAAACCAATGACCTGTTTTGTTACTTAATGAGCAGCTCGGCTGTGAAAAAAAGGTTGAAGCGCTCTAATTTCTTGGCCCCGCCCCTGGAGTATAAACTTTTGTTGTGTGGCAAAAAAAAAAAAAAAAACGTAAATACGTAGCCCTGTTATTTAGTATTTTTTTTTTTCCCCCCCGTTTAATTGCAAGCCACTTAATTGGCGTTTAAGGCCGGACAATTGCACAAATCTTCAAGTAATACGGCCGACAGTCCCATTATCAATTCCCCTGTTATAAAAGCCATATGCAAGGTGGGATATTGTGCCGGTCATTGTGGTCCGGCGCTGCGAGTGTCTTCCATAATATTGTACCTGCTAATCTCAGCGGGGTATTAAAAATGGGAATGATTGGTATGCAGCCTTAATGTGGGAGAGTTAAGAGTTAGGGGTGAGGGGGAGAGGAGGCAGGAAGGAGAAGAGAAGAGAAGAGGAAGATATAAAACCAACCAGGGGAAAAATTAATATGAGGCAAGGTAGTGGAACTGATAGTGTTCTATAATGTGCCGTCCGCGAGATTGGAGGGAGAAGAGAGAGCGGCAAATATTAGGCGATGAAAGTTGGTAGATTGTTTGGAAGCTTTTCTTTGAGCACAACAGAAGACTTGGCCCAGGGAATCCTATATTCTGGGGAGGCTTTGCAGATATTCGCCGTGCTGTTTTCTGAAAACACCATAAACACAATGAATTAGTTTTTCCTCCCACCATTTCTTGCTCAGTTTCCACACTTAAAAAAAGGAAAAAAAAAAAAAAAGAAGAGGAATAGATTAAGGCCCACAATGAAGCCGTACGTCCAGGTGAGAAGTAATTACGCATTCCGCCCCATCCCTGCAAATCCATAATCGTTAACATCTGCGCTGGCTTACTTTATCGAACTATTTCGCCCATGTATTGTCCACTTATCCTCGTTAACTCCACTTTGGCCAGCTCAGCACGGATCGAAGGAGAGACGGAAATAATAAAATGAGGCAGAGGCGCGGAGCGAGAGGAGCCGCGTCGCCAAACATTTGCAAAGTGAAACAATTCAATCCTGTTGCTGGGTTTCAGGCGCCGTGACGCCGCAGCGGCAACTTACCTGCATTTTTATTTTTTTTACTCCTCTCAGGTAAGTCTTTATTTGTTTTTGAATGTTTAATTTCTATCAATAGATTTGCTGTCCACTTGCGTAACGTCTTGAAATAATATCTATAATTGCTCCTTTATTGATCGGACGAGGACAAGATAGCAGCTGCACACGTGGGTGCTGGGAATAGTTGATAGCTGATATTAAAAGCTCATTAGGAGTCACATTGACCTTGTCCCTGTTACAATGCTAAAGCTCCTGGACTGATGTGCATGTACGCCTGTGCCGATTTATGAGTATTTGTGCTGGCTGCATAAACAAACCCAGCGAGTTCCTCGACATTGGTGTCAGCTACGCAGTGTGAAATGCAACCGGAGGGCAGGCGAGACATCTTTTTTTTTTTTTTTTCTTTCTTTGTTTTGACTGAAGAAGTAGTTTAAAGAACTCAGCGTGTTTAGTTTTGGGATTTTTCCATTTGGGGCTGCCGTGCACTTTTAATTATCCCCCCAAATCCTCAGCAGACCTTCAGATAACAGCGTTTCTAGCTCCTGTGTTTGAAGCCTCCTGCAGAAACACTCTAGCTTCCAGCTAAAACTGATACAGTGAGGGACCCTCCACACAAGACTAAAACACACTGATCTGTGTGTTCTCCACTCCTCCGTGACATCACAACGTGCTGCCCTCCATATTGATGCAGTCTAGTGCAACAATTCTGAAAAAAAAAAAAAAGAAGTAAAGAACGAACTTTCCTCAATTCAGGCCCGAGCCTCCCATTGCTGTTCGAAACACAGGTGAAGGGAATTGTGCATTAACTCGAACGTGACTTGAAAGTCGACGTCCGCTCTTCCTGTAAATGTGACGGCGAGCACTTTGTGTGTGTGTGTTTTTTTTTATTGAAAAGGTAGGACGAGAAAAAAAAAAATCACCTTGCACGCTTGTATTTACCTTGAAACACGTTTATTTTTTTCCCGCACAAAGCAGCTGCAGCGACGGCGCGAAGGTCACAGCACCGCCGAGTGCTGCACATACACGTGTTAGCGTGTCTGTATTTGTTTCCGAGGCTGCTCTGCGTCACGCCAACAGTCAGCATTGGCAGCCCTCTTTGTTTGCCTGTGACCTTGACCGGCCAGTTTGATTGTCTCATCCTTTAAAGGCGCAGTTGCACAACGGGAAAGTAAACGTGGGGGCAGGCGGGGGGTAAGTGACCGTAACTTCGTCACAACAAATCAAAAGCGCAGAACGCATTCATCTCCTTTCGCCGCCTGATCTCAAATCAAATGATCTCGGCTGCGCTCACAAATAATTCAGAGGTGTTTTGTTTGTCTTTTTTTTCCCCCTTGTGTTTCCTTGGTATCGCGCCTCGGAATAGCAATCTAGTAATAAAACTTTAAAAATACAGGGATCTGACCTTTGGGAAGTACAGAGTACAGAGATACTTTGATGTTACACTACTTTGATGTGGGTGCAACGATGAGCGTCAGAACGCACAAACAAACGGCTGTAGCTCGGCCTGCTGTTCTGTTAATGTTCCGCCATGACAGCTGCTCCTTCTCTCAAAGATATATTTTTTTTCCAGGTTATCGAGGTTAACATTGCACCTATACTTTCACCTGCCATTTTTTAGTTAATAGCCAATCCACGTTGTGTGTTGGTGTTTCACAAACTGCTGCTCGTCTTTGGGGGATGTTCCACAACGTCACCGACATCCCCGGGGTTCAAAGAAAATGACCTGAAAACGAAGAAAATATCCAAGGAGCAGCAGCAGCTCAAGGGTCAGAGGTCAGAATGTTCAACGGGAACTTTTGCATTTACTTTGTTCACTCTTCAAATTGTCTCTGTTCTGCTTCAGCTTTTCTCATCTCGGACACGCCAGGGCTATTTTATTTTTTTGGGGAGCTGTGCTGGGCTCCACTTGGAGAAATTGATCTCTTCTCATGTGGAAACTCGGGAATCCAGTGGTCGTCCCTTTGTGGGTCACAAACCTGACATGCATTGTGGGAGATGAAGTTTGTGGTCAATGCGGCATAGGCTTTTATTTCGAGACAACGATTCCACTTTCCAGCACTCTGACTTTGACGTGAGTGGCGTAATACACTTTTTCTCTGCCAGGCAAAAGTTCACCTCGGTTCATCTCGGAAGATATTTTTTAGCCGGCGTGCACCTCCGCGCTTCTCAAATTACCTCTCGAAATACAGACAAACAGGCTTTGACATAAACAAGTGCATGCATTCACATTTCAGGGACCGTCAACGACCCCCACTTCTCCCTCCTCCTCTGGCAGGTGACCACAGCCATAACTGGAATATTATTTACCGGGTGGCAATGCCGGAGTTAATGTTGCAAAAATTTCCTTTCTCCACTCGGATTCCGGCTCTAATGAGGCTTTGCTGATACAGCGCTGATGGCTCAGCGCCTCTGGAAGAATGTCAGACACCGTCCTCTACATTCCGGTGTGCCGTCATCGCCGTCATTTAGCATTTCCGTCACATTGCGCCGGAGAAAGCGGCGACCGTGGCGAAGAGGGAGCGAAAGGAGCCGATGAGAAATGGGCCTCGCAATGCGGAAATTGGCTCAAAGTGCGCTCGGCCGGCCTGAGAGCCAGAGTGCGGGCCGGAATCGGCCCCTTCCGAGCTCTCTGCACCGGCCAGTCCATTGATTTTAATGTCACTTCAGTGATCAGAGTGGCCGCTAGCCGCTAGCCGCATTGCATACCATCAAAAGCCATGTTGAAATACCGCTGTGGCTGAGAAAGTCGCTTCCCTGTTTTTTACGTGCTTTTAAGGAGCTTCTGATCCACCGTCCACTTTCAGACACATGGCAGGAAGTGGCAGAGTAAAAGCAAAGACACAATCTCAGGTCGCCTAACTCAGTGTTTTTCAACTACTGTGCCAGGTCACACTAGCGTAAAAAATATCATTCCATTGTGGAGTGACTGTGCTTAAAAATGAATGTGAGCCTATTTTCCTGCCTCGATTCTTCCCATGACATCAGCTATGTGAGCATCTAAATAGGCCCAGATTTCACACTGAAGAGACTATATAGTCACTATTAGGCTAAAACGTGTCATTTTATAATATTTTCGGTTGGTAGTTTGTCATGATTTACATTTTTTCAATGTAAGAAATCTGCCGTGGCTCAAAAGACGGTTGAAAAACACTGGCATAACTCATGGAAATGCCTCTACTTGTTCAGCTGGGTCCGTCGTCATCGTCAGCGACAACCTCCGAGTCCGTCGGGAGGGTCGGCGAAGACGCAGAGTGACATCGCAAATGAATGAGGAAAAAATAAATAAATAAGGACGTTTCCTGGCGAGAAGTTCGATCGGGAGAGAGTTTTTCTCTTCCCGCTGCACATTTAGGCGCGCTCTCCATCGCGCCTTCCTCGTCCCTGATTAACTGTGACATTTCATTTTTCTATTCGCCCGCCTCTCATCAAATCCTTCTGAGGACGGCAGGCGTCTCTGTGCTTAAATCCTAATCCTGCCTGCGCGTGTGGCGCAGGAAGTTCAAAGACAGACGGCTCCCGTCGCCGCGTGTGAGATTTTTTTTTCTTCCAACAGTGAATTGTCATTTTTGAGCAAGGGGAAGGGGTAGGGGGGCTGTTTTTCAAACTATGTTACAAAATAAAACTAGAATCAAGTGTTTACAGAATTCATCCAATCCCCCGGCCAGTGATTGATGGAAACAATTATATGAAAGAAAGAAAAAAATCCTGCCTGTATATCCCAGTTTAAAAATGATAAGTTTGCAAATCTATTAGAGCCATATTGAATTCAAAAAGTCATGAAATTTGCACAGGATTTAATTATGAAGAGGTCTGATCCGCCACTGATAAAAAAACGGCCCGATTACGTGCTCTATTAATCTGGATTTTTTTTCTCTCCCCTCCAGAACATCCCAGATTGTGCCGCTGCCTCTCCTCTCGCCGCCTTTGATGGCTGTTTGCGCCGCGACGCAGACAGGAAGCGTTCAAATAAAGCAACTTAACGCCATTTCCCCGAGGCTCCGGCAACTTTTACCTGCTGGGATCTGTCAGAAGCATTTAAGATGTTAGCTTTAGCGCTTCATAGAGAATTATGCATGGGAGTTTTTTATTTTATTTTATTTTTCCCCCCCTCTCCAACAGCGCGGGCTTAACATCACACGGACCCTAAAACATCCATGTTAAATAGTCGTCAAGATTAACACTGCCAAACATGTTTACATATATCGCCCGAGGAGCGTCGGCGTTATTGGGTCCATGCGACTTGATGTTGCTCTGATGAAAAAAAAAACGGTCAAATCTTTCATCTTTCCTCAAAAAAATCCCTTCTTTTTCATGTTGTCCTGATGGAGGGGGCATGGATGGGGGGATGCTTGTTGCCAACGAGAGCGGTTTCTGCCTTGAGACGACTTCTCGTGTTGAAGTTTGGGAGGTTTTATACTCGGAGATCATTTTTTTTCTCCCTTCCTTCAGACAGGTTTAATTTATATTCTTGTAATAAAGTTTAAAACCCATAAAAAACCATAACTGTCAGCAAGGATGTGTGTGTGTGTGTGCATGCATGTGTGTGTGTGTGTGTGTGTGTGTGTGTTTGTGTGATGTTCACACATCCCCCTGAAAACGACCCCCCCCCCCGCCTCATATCCCCAAAAGCCATCATCAGAACTGTTTGTGAGCTGCATTGTCTTTGTCATTAGTCATAGATTTCTATAAATATTCAATCAGCTTGACAAGCAGCCAAACAACAAGTTAAAAAGAAATAAATAATAACTAAAAATTCTCACCAGAGAAGCTCCATTATTTATTCCTCTGGCCTCTTATAATTTTATATTTATTTTTTTAGTTATTATTATTATTCGGAAATCACTCCTCTCTCATTTTGTTTCATGTCGTGCCTGCCTGAAACCTCCCCCGACCTCCCCTCCAACACCCCCCCTAGCCCCCTTCCCCCTTTGCAAAACAGCAGCAACCGCTCATGAATTTAGTCATAATCGGCTGCATTGTGCTGCGCTTCTGAACGCCGATGCTGCAGCCGCAAAGCTGACGGCAACCATCAGATGTATACAGAGAGATATTTGGTTTACTGGGACGCTGGAAACAGCGGCTCTCTATTAATATTTGACATGCAGATGGGGGAAAAAAACAAGTAAAAGAAGAAAATCACAAGGGCTCGGTTGAAATTTTCTATCACAACAGATTTCTTTCTTTCTTTTTTTTTTGCGTTGGAAAGTGGATCTCGACGTGTCTTTCAGGAATGACGGGCTGGCAGGCGCCGGTTGGGCTCCTGGATTTGGTGTTTGCGGCCTGTGAGACCGCAGGTTGGCGCCCTTGGATTTGTCAACAGACGTTCAAGCGCTGCAATCTTAACATTTGACGGATGCAATGTTAAGATTCTCATTTTTAACTTGTGCTGTAAACTGGGACTGAACAACAAGTGCCGCGGCTGGTCAAGGGCAACTTAAAAGTGCAGACACGCTGACTGCTGTTTTTTTTTTTTTAACCAAGCAAGAAAATACATAAACACTCGAACGAAAGTAAGTGTATGAAAAGTGTTTGTTTTTTTTTCCTCGGCTGAACAGCTGACAACGAGGAACGAGGAAAACTGATTCACATTTCACCAACGTTAAACATTTTCTTCTAGCAGTGCGAGTCCCTGAAACACGGCCGCAGTTTGACGTACGTCTTTTGTCCTCTGCGGGAAACAGCGACCGTGCCAGTATTTGCCCTTGTGTCCCGTGTGAGATCTGTTCCGGAATCAGCCGGGTACAAACCACAGCCCATTGTGTCAGCGTGATGTGCAGCCTCGCAGGTCATTAGTTCCTGACCGTGTCGTCGCTCTTATTCAAAAAACCATGTTCCTTCCATCACTCAGCCCATTTAAGCTCCATTTTCAAGAGTAATTTTTTTTTTTCTTTTTCTTTTTTTTTTGGGGGGGAGGAGGGTGATGAATTGGCGCCAATAGTGGCACTTCAATCAGGGCTGGTTTTCTGTAATACGTCGGGAAATGAAAAGGGGGACAAAATGATATGGAAATAAATCACATTTTTCTACTTGATCAAAACCACAGTCCGAGCCACGGCTCTCTGCCTTGAGTCAATTACTCATTACACACAGCTATTGACCTTTCTTCTAACAGGAAGTTCAGTGAATATCTGCGCGCGGATTGTAATTGACAAGATGTCTCTTTTAATAGAAAAATGCCCACGTTTCCTCACAAGTTAATTATAAATTCAATGGCGCGCCCAACAGCCTCAACCGCTGGGAAAGGTTAGCCAAGACATTTGTACCTGCCAGGCTGCACATACATGAGCACTTAATTCATTTCTGACGGGGTGGCCCATTAACACGGGCACCTCGATGCCATTTAATACTTGGCGGTGTCACAATTTGAAAATCCCAGAGTCAAATACAAAAGATAATTCTGCGCAGGTGGCACGGAAATAGACACACTCAAGTGATTTGGACGCGCCGGGGCTAAGTGAGCCCGTCAGCTGAGATCGTGCCGTACAGGAAGTGAGGGAGGTGTAATCACGGAGCTGTAAGTTCTTTTCTTTTTTTTTTTTTTTCTTTTGATTTGAACGCAGTCTCGTGTTACGGGGCAGTTCAGAGGAGGCAGCGCATCAATCAGCAGCCGGAGGGAGGGAAAAAAAGGAAACATGACAAGTTCCCGCAATCACGCATATACACCACACACGCAAATCTGCCCTTTTGTTTGCCCTCCTCTGAACTCTGCTCATCATCTACGGAGCTCCGCAGCAGGTTCAATTGTGTGCAAACTCCCTGGAAAGAAGCTCATTTTTTATTATCTGTCAGAAGCCTTTCGCACATCCTGACACCTAAACTCCAGGGGTGTCTGGATATTTCTTAGAAACACCCCCCTGCACCCCACCACCCCATCCCCATCGCATCAGACAGCTGTAAAGTGAGGCTGATGGGAAAGACAAGGAGGTGATGGTTCGGGCATGGCTGCGTCAAAACACACACACATACACACACAGCGGACAAAGGCAGTGGCGAAGAACAGTTACGCACCCCGGTATGGATTTAACGATTCTGACAGGCAAATAACTATTGTCTGGCCTTGTTTCCATCCGTCTGTTTTCTCTCAGCGTATATCCTGGTGCACTCATGGTCGCCGTGCTGCTGCAGCCAATCCCGGCTGTCTCGGGACGGAGGCGGAGTTACATCCTGGACAGGTGTGTAACTGTGCCTGTCTCTGTGGAACTGTAGGAGGAAGCCTGGAGAGAAGAAAATCCCTCCACCCGGGAATCGAACCCGCAACCTTCTAGCTGTGGGGCGAAATCAGTGCGAAATCACTGCTTCGCTTTGTTGACACAGCTTCCATCATAACTACATATAAGAGATGTTTTGGTTTTTTTTAAGTTTGTCAGAAGTACAAATGAAAGTGACGCATGAACACAATGTGAACAGAGAAATCAAATCAGGCGGTGGCCGGGGCTAAATTATTCTGACCTTGTCAGTAGGTGGCGCGGTGAGTAACAATGTCGCAACTCGGCTGGAGTACAATGTAGACGAGGTAGTGGTTACAAAGTGGGCAGGAGACAGGCGGTCGCCATGGCGACATCCAATTTGGCAAATTGAAGTTGGCGTTGGTGAGACTCTTTCATGAATGAGTCCATGGAATGTTTTGGTCTCCGCCGCTGCTGCCGCCACTGCTGCTGCTGCTGCTGCTGTTGCTGTTGTTGCTGTTGTTGTTGTTGCCAGCAGAGTTCTGGCGCGTGGGACTGAGGAAATGACGAGACTCTTCACATCACATTCAGTAGGTCACAACTTCATCAACAAATGCGATTCTGCCTCCCACTTTTGCGCATTTGCTCTTTTCTTTGCTTCAGCAACAGCCAAATCAAGCGTGAAAACAAACAACAAAGTAAAAAAAAAAAAAAATTTCCCCCCCAAAAATCTGATGAAACACAAAAAGTGTATAGAAATGAGAAATTAACAAATCAATCAAAAGCAGTGTCCCAAAACTCCTTCTCTGTGTAGCGAAAAGTGAAAAAATGTTTCCTGACCCTGGTTGGTTACATTCAGCATGGACGACAGATACATACAAGCCACATTAGGAAATGAAAACATGAACCATCTGTTTTCTTTTTCTTTTTTTGAACCTCTTCAACAGGAGCGGTGCTGTCATTCTTCATCATTTTTCTTCGGGGGACCTGCTTTGACGCGGCGGAGCCTTTATGGCAAATGCTCCAGCAGACGTGAATTGGCCTGTAAAAGCGTTGGGCCGCCTTTTGCTTTCCACACTGTAAAATCCCATTCTGCCTTATCAGAAATCCCGCTGATAGATATCCTTGTCAACCTGCAGCTATAATTCATCCATGCGATGTGAGCAGTGCTCCCGTCGCTTTTTTTTTTTTTCTTTTCCTTTTTCTTTCTTTTTTTTCCCCACGTCACGGCACAATGTGGTGGTTTACCTTTCAGGCGATAATTTTGATATCTGGAGAAAATTCTGGCTGCCACATGAATCAAAGGGAGAGGGAAAAGTGTAATTCATTTTGGTTTTGATAGCTGCATTTGTGACACAGATAGAGGCGAGACAGCGCGGGCCAGCGGCTATCTCTGTTTGTATATATATATATATATATATATATATATATATGTACATATATATATATATATATATATATATATATATGTTTTATATATGGGGGAAAAAAAACACCTTTTATGACATATTAACACACTTCAACCCTCCCACTAAACCTATAGACCTGGATAAAAATAACCCATGATGCAACGCTGCACTTAGAACCGCGGCTTTCATAGCGAGGTCAAGCAGACCCGTGGGACTCTGCAGGGTTCCAGGTGGTCTAAAACAAACCAATGGGAACCAAATTAATCTTCGCTTTAACGCCGGTTTGACTCACCGCTTTGGTCCGGGGTGTTTTTATTGCACAATTTTTTTATGTCCGAAAAAAACATCCCGGCCCCAGACCGTCAACATCGAATTCAGGAGCAGAGTCTAATTTCGACGGGAGATGTGAAAACGTTTCAAGTCCACGACCACCCTGAGTTCTGCTTCTCCTGGTCCAAAAGGTTACGGGGGCTCGACGGAGGAACAAAAACATTCGGCTGATTGGAAATGCGAATCCTGAACCCCGCTGTTCTGCACTGATGAAAAGACTGGAGTTCAGAAGAGGGGGAGGAAAAAAAAAAAACCCACAGGAGTTCATGCATCAATCATGCCACGCATCAGGCCATGGCACGGAGATGTGTGGTCTGCTTTGTGCCCACCCCTCCACCCCCGTGGCACATATTTGGACACTTGATAAAAGAGAAGCCGTGACTCTGTGCCACAGTATTGCAAACACCTCTGCCTGTGAGGAGCGTCCATGGGAAGAAGTTTGTTTTTGTGTTTTTTTTAAGAAAAAGAAAATACCAGGATTGGGCTTCTCTTTGGCAGCGACCAGGTTGGCCGTCGTCAGGAACGAGCAGATCATCAGAGTGTGTCAGATGTTTTAGAGATAAAGCCAGAGGGGCCAGGCTGAGATGCTTTAGACACGTCCACTGGAGGGACAGTGAATATATCGGTAGAAGGACGTCAAGGTTGGAGGGTCGGCAGGCAGGAGGTCTAGAAGGGGACCAAAGAAAGAGGAGATTTCAGGAACGAGGCCGTGAAGTTAGTAGGTGTGAGAAGAAGAAGAAGAAGAAGAAGAAGAAGAAGAAGAAGAAGAAAAAGAAGAAGAAGACGACTCGAGCAATAGAGAGGCTTGTATTAGCACCCTCAACCAACAGGGATGTCCAGGTCTTTAGCACAGCAGATGGTGGATGTTTGCGTCAAAGTAAAATTATTTGAGAGTTTTGACAAGAAAAGTCAGAGTCGTTGTCACCCACTTCAACTGCACAGCAGCTGGTTCGGCATCTATTTTAGGATGCCTGACTGATCCAAAGGGTTTGCTTCCCGATCCTTGTTCATGTCATCTAATTTCATATAATGTGACTGGCCATGCAAATAATTCACTGATGTCGGTGTATGCCGCTGTGCTCCATGATTAAAAGTATGGAAAAAGATAATTTGCCAAGTTTCAACGTTAATTACCAAGTTGTTATTCATTAGTGGACCTATAGGGGGCGTGGCAGAGAGCTAATCCAACGTTTCATAGTCCACTTCAGCAATAATTGAATCTTAATTGTCTGCTTACGAGGCGACACCACAGCCTGTTACGAAAGCGCAAGAACAACCGATCCTCTCTCACTGTGCCACGTTTTTCTTCCTTGTCAATTACCACCAATCACACATATATTAGTTTTGAATTGAAAAATGTAGAAAATACAAAATGCATCCATTCTATTTTTCAGCGCTCAACTTGAGATTAAAAAAACAACCCCGTGGGTCCTCCAAAATAATTTAGCCAAGCACAGCACGAGGTAGCTTCCCATGTAACTATTAATATTCTGAAAGTGAAGATTGGCTTGTTTGGCGGCAGGTCTTGTCCGCTCGTGAGTGAAGTTGGCACTGGCAGTGATCGACCGAGAGAATAATAAAAGCATGTAAATGTACACTGTCTTGTAAACGCGTGCGCCATGTGTAGTTCCGGTGACGGAGACGCAAGCAAAAGGATTTTACATCCCGGGGAAAATGTTTTTCTCGGGACGTTTGATGAGTTTCAGCGGGCGGCTACCTGTCGGCAGAGCGAGGAGCTGGCCGACAGGTTTAAAACGACGCACACCTGCCAAGTAAACTCGACAACAGCCAGGTTTGGAGCAGATTGGGGAGACAACGCGGCATTTTTTGGTTTTCAAGTTTTTTTTTTAGTTTTCCTCTTTTTTTTTGTTTTTTGTTTTAGGTCTCGCCAGAGAAATCAAACTTTTGTTTTGCTCCGCGCTCAGGGAAAACTCTGGAACGGCATCTCCGGGGAAGTTGCGGAAACCTCCCCGCACACTTTTCCCTCTTCATTACCCGACCAGCTGCTGTTCCTAATGAGCCCGAAGCCAGTCCCTCACTTGCTTATTTCCACGAGTGTCGAGCAACTACTGACACACATTATCAGCCGGCCATCAAATTAGCCGCTGTTGCATGTTCCCCTTCTTCTTTTTTTTTTTTCCTCCTTCCTGATGCCCCATTACAACTCTTTTACTCGATTTCAATTTTTTTACGGTTCGAGGGTATTTCACCTGTTGTTGTCGCTCCGTCTTCTCGTTGCCGCTCTCTGCGGTTGCGAGGGGCGAACTCTCGAAGGGCGGATAAAGGTTGGAGCGATACATCTGAACTATCTGTCATATCGCGCCGAGATGGAAATCGCAGGCAGTCGGCGGGTCTGCGGCGACACAAAGGGCACGTCCTCATCTGTACGACTTGGAAGTTTGCAGCGGGAGCGCCGACAGCCGAGCCCATTTATCCCCGGAGTCGTCGCCGCCGCCGCCGCCCTCACCGTCACTGGAGTCTTGGAAATAATCAGCGTCGGCCTCTGACAAGGTGCTGCAGGTGTAGATTAGCTCCCACTCAGATTAGTGTCTCATGAATCCTCGCAGATAAAGTGCGCGTCGCGACGCCAAGCGAGTGGAACTGCTCGTGGCGCGGCAGCGGAGAATTACTCCCCTGATGTATCGCATTAATATGTGATAAACAACCTTGCATTAGATTACAATAAATAATTCACTGCCCTTCAGAGGATGTGATATGTGCCTTCGCAGATTATTTACAGCTTTGAAATTATTCTTTTAATCTCGTGCAGCAGGGCTGCCAAGGTGAACCTGGAGTAAATAATGCATGGCAAAAAGTTTATTTCCTCCGTATATTCTCTTTTTTGTGTCGGGCTGTGATTTCTGTTGTTTTTCTCTTAAAAAGAGAGACTGGAGAATGTTGGATGGAGCGCACTTCTTTCTGTTTTTACTTGTCTGCATGTGTGTGTTTGTGGGCTTTGTTTTCTGGTTTCTTCTTGTTGTTTTTTTTTCTCCCAATCAAGTTTGTGATAATTTGAGGGCTATTTAGTATTCTTCGGAGGAACGCTGCCAGGTTCACGCCTGGTCCAAATGTAAGCAGCAGAGAGTAGAAAGCAGAATACAGAAGACTCCCTCAAAGGGAAACTTTTGACAGCATATACTAGAAGGTGATAGCTGAGCTTCCTGCTGCGCCGCGTTGCAACACAGGAACAAAAGCAAAAAAATATCACCAAAATATTCCACTACCCCCAATGTCGGTGCACGAATTGCAATCAGAAGATAATCGCAGTAAAACAGGAGAAGAATGAAGTTTGGAGAAAAGAAATGCGATTGCTACCAGTTGGGTTTTAATTCATTAATTTAATTTGAATAAATTCATTTATTTGTAAATTCATATTTATACAGGGCACAGGATATTGTAATTTTCCCATTAAGAGCACCGTCTCTCTCACAACAAGGTCTTTTATCCCCCTGCTGTTTCAGCAGTGCCTCCATCAATTCATCAATGTTTTGTAAAACTGAAAGTAATGTTGATAACAATGATGGAACTAATGATATCGATGCCGTTGTCTTCCTGATTACAGGGGGCCCGGTGAAAAAAACAAAACAAAAAAACAGCTGCTGCTTAGCAACATCTCCTCATCTCACGGCTCCCCCTGCAGATATCATGAGCCGCGTTTTTCATCGTTATCTGAGAGCGTGTTAGCGAAACTCAGCTAATTGAGTCATTATTGTCATTTGCATTTGTAGGTCAGGCTCAGCAACCTGAGCAGAGAGTGCCACGTGGGGGGAAGAGAGAGAGAGAGAAAAAAAAAAAAAAGACCCTGACTGCACAGCCGCGTAATGAAAGACAGTCAGTCAGTCGATTAAATGTGTGACACCATGTTCAAATGTCCCCATTGCAGTCTAAATGGAAACGATAAAGACTCGACTTTCAGAAAGAAAAAAAGCGTCAGGAGGTCAACAGATCATTTCACGCCAAGTGTTTTTGTTGCGGCTGGTTGTGACTCTCGGATCGCTGTTGACAACAAATAACAAAATCTAATTAAGCTAGTAATCGATGTGCTCACGTTAAATCAAATCCCTGACGCAAGAGAAATTGTTTACCGCCCGAGACGGCGGCGTTTTCCTTCCCAGCCATGATCATCAGGGGCCGACTGGTCTCCCGTGTTTTGACAACAACCCAAATGTTTACCACCACGCTGTGTTAACCCTCAACATGTATTGAGCTGCAGCAATTTCACGTTTTTTTTTTACATGCATGCACGGTGTGAACGTTTCTGCCTGGACTTCCTCCAGGAAATGTTTTAATGTGTTCAAGTGCCCTTTGAGCACACAATCACGCGCTGCTTAAAATGTCCAGTTGCTCGTGAACACAAACAGCCAATCAGCCAACCGCAGTGCAGCAACTCAGTGCATTTAGGTACGTGGTGAAAAGGACTTGGTGCGAGCATCAGAGAGCAAAAAGGGGACTAAAGTGACTTCACGACATCGGTCCCAAATAGAGAAAACATCCAGTGTGCGGCAGCAATTGTGTGGAGGAAAACGCCTTGTCGGTGTCCGGAGTCAGAGGTCAGAATGGGGAGACTGATTGGAAACCGTAGAGAGTCAATGGGAAGGTATGCAACCACTGGTCTCTGATCGAGTGAGGAGTTCCTAATAAAGTGGCCTGAGAGTGTTTTTGAACCTCTCGCCTGCTTTACCTTCTGCACCTGCTGCCTGCAGTCATTTCCCCGCTACGGCCATATGTTGCTAGATTGGCATGTTACCTTAATCATTGTAATTTTTCACCATGACTGCAGCCTCAAACTATACAAATAAATAGATCATGGATTCCAGTTATATTTGTACATTTCTATCATTTCTTTCTGGTAGCTGAGAGCAAAACAGCCAATGAAAACAATTTCCGTGTGTCAGTCAGAATCATTTTTGTAACCGCTGAAGCTAATAACCCAATGCAAACGGTAAATACAAACAATGGATCATTGAATTTTTTTTTTCTTCCTGCACCAGACTTTTGACGTTCATCATAAAACCAACAGCCTCCAATTTGACTGACAGCTAATATCAAGCTGAGGCTCCAGGGCCGCCGCAGCCTTGGGCCAGCCCGCAGTTCCCACATCACCCGCCCCTTGAATCTGAAAGGCAAAGCACCTTTACTGTCGTCACTTTTGTCTGTTTTTTTTTTTCTTCCTGTTGTCGCGCAGCCACCGCGGTTGTTTGGCGCCTTAAGCTACTGGATTTTAACTTGAGGAAACAGTGCTGCCACGTTTCAACCCTTTTCAGATGGAGGGATTAGAGTGTTAACGCCTGAGGATTACAGCCGATGCTCCGTCAGCACTTCCCTGTGTGTAGTCGTTTTGCGTGCGCATTACGAGTGTCGCCTCCCTCCTTCCAGGAATCAACACGGCGGCAACAGAGGTTTTTATTGTTTTATTTCCTTAGATTTGCGAAGGCAAAGAACGACGGAGCCTTGCTTCCAGGGCAGCGTTCTGTTGCTCCTGCGAGACATCAAGTGTGCGATTGTCATTTCAAATCATCTTTTTAGAGGTTTATTATTATGTGTGTGTATATATATATATATATATATATATATATATATATATATATATATATATATGTATATATATTTTTTTTTTTATACAGTTTCAGTTACAGTTTTAGGCATGTTTTTTCTCTTTGGAATAAAAAATAAGAAGCGATTGTAGTGTCAAACTTTGTTTCCATACTTCCACTTTCTAGGCTCCTCTTAACTTTTGCTTATTGAATAATTCTTTTTCACTCAGTCACTCATCACTCTCTCATTGGCCTTGGAGCCACGTGCTTCTTATTGGGCTACATTCACTCCTCAAACGGTGTCACTGGTCTCACAGTGGAGCGGGAATGTGGACCTTCACCCTCCTCATCCTCCACCCTGATGCACCTCAAGTTAGCTGAGCAGGACTTGGACACCTGCAACCGTGTGCGTCTGCCAGTGCACAGTCTGCTGATTATGTTAAAAAAAAAAAAAAAAAAAAAAAAAAGTGATGACAAAACATGCACTTGATTAATAGCCGATAAGTGGATTGACTCCAGGGTAATGAGGAGAGTAGCTACTGCAGGACTGCACATCATGATTTATTTCTTCATCCTCCCTTCTGCTGTGTTTACCAAGTTCACAGCCTGATCCCGCCCATCCCGTCATGTTACGGAAGGCAAGGAACTGAAGTCATCCTCTGGAAGGACCCATTCACACCAGCGCTGATTTGAACCGCATGAGTTTTAATGCAGTCTGTTGGTTTGAATGCAGGTGCGAGTCTTCATGCATCTTTTGTTGTTTTTTTTCCTGTGTTGCCGAGTGGAGGAGTTAGAAACGTCAGCGTAACGTGTCACTGGAGACAAAGGTGGATTTACGATCTACAGGGATGCCTCCTATGTTGTTCAGCTAACATTGTTTGACCGTACAGATCACGCACAGGCCACTAGCGTCTAGCGGCAAGATGTACGGAAACTATCAGTAGGCGTTATGCACACTGTAGGAGAAATTGCAGGGGATTCGCCTGCATCGTTCAACCGACGGACTGACCTAGAAGTGAACAAGGTTCTGTGCACACAACTTTTGCTTACAATTCAAGGATTCAAGGAAACTTTATTGTCATACCATTTTGCAACAGCGCGAAATTAGGACTCCCAGAGTAGGCCTGGATAAATTAAAAATAAAAGTACAGTACAGAAAGGCCGACTATCAGGTGCATGTTTTGCAGCGATGCAAGTTATGCAGTGGCTCCCACACTGCAAAACTTGCTCTGAGTTTGTGCAGCGTTAAGTGTTTCCATTTGCACCTCACACAGTCATGCAGATTTAAAATGCATGAAGAACACAGTGCCTTTGAATGAGGTCCAGGTTTTTGCCGCCCTGTGGTGCCGTCACTTTCTCGTTGTTTCAAGTCAGCAGAGTGCCACCAACGCCGACTGACAGCGCATCATTAGGACCAACCGTGGACGTGAATGCATTTGCGGACAAAGGTTATAAATGCTTTTGGAAAACAGGAATTAACGTCCTGGCTTTGCACCAGACATCTTTGCTGATTGGTTAAGTTTGTGTGACTTTTTTTCTTCTTCTCTTTTTTTTTCGACGCCAAACCATTACAATTAAGCACCGCTCAGTCTGACAAACGATCAATAAAACAACAACATGGTGCTCCGCAGCTATATCGCTGACAATCCAATCACGATGACCAATGGAAGCAACACAACCCTCAAATTTTGTTTTGGTGGTTTTAACGGACCTTGTGGAGCCATTTTGTGCGTGTGTGTGTGTTTGTGCGTGCGCGTAGACCTATTTCTCCCACTTGGAGGGGAAACAGGAAACACAATATCCCAGCGGATCAGTTTTTGTGCAGCCAGCACACACTTTGAATTTGCAAATAGAAAATGACGTAAAAGCTAACAAACGTTTGCAACTTGTAGATGATTTACTTTGCTATTCTACTTTTGCTAGTGTGGCTACTCGCCTATTCACCTATAAAATAATTGATGGACGTCCACATGAAGCTTCTACCGTGATACCAAGAGACCAAATTGCTTCTGTTTCAGTCAATCGCCATACATCTGATCGCCCTAACACAGGAAAAATAAACACACAAACCATTTGTAAATCTTAAATATCATCAATATTGGTAGAATTGATATATAGATGAAAACTGGTTGGGAAGTTTGAAGTTACGGTTTTGATTAACAACAAGTAAGACTCGTGACTACAGTCATTTAACCACACAATACATCATGATTCTGAGAATCTGGGACAAACTGAGAACTGGGTTTTTTATTTGAAAAATAAAAAGTGTGAGTGGATAAGTGAAAAAACACAACAACCTAGAAACCTCAGACAAAACTGTTGCAGAGAGCAGCAGCAACACCTGGGACAAAAATAAATAAATAAATAAACTCTTAGAATAAAATGGAAGATAATCTTCCCTTTGTAGTCCTCGCTTATTAAATGTTATAGTTAACCAATGTATGGTTTTTCTTTGGTTTGACTAGGAAATAAGCAGAAGCTTTAGCTATGAACAGTCACATTTGGACTTTGACACAAACATACGCATGTACATGCTGCAGCCTGTTAGCCTAGTCTGCTATTGATGGAACAATTACGCACACCCGGCTTTGATATGTCATTCATTAACCACTGTTGTCAAGCATACACATCCTTTGGCAACACTAATTAATTACTAACCTCTCGTATTCACCCCTGCGTAGTCGCGTGTCTCGTTCATCCACTCATATATATTTTTTTTTTTCCTGAACGTAACGGCGTACACATTCCCAATGAGGGGATCATGTTGCCACTGTGAGCCGGTGGGAAGCTTATATGAATGTTAATTCGGTGCTCGGCGCATAATGGAAGGTTATTCTCTCAAGTCAAAGGTTGCACGTACGATGAGGCTCAGACAAGAGGGGGAATATTCAGCCTGAAACGCGCTGCGTTCTCCAGCAGATTGTGGATTTTTTTTGTTCTTGCTGTTGTGTTTTTCCGCGAGCTGCGAGGCGCGTCTCCTTTGCGGTAAAGTTGCCTTTGACTCGGAGGAATGGGGTTTGACAATTTTGTGAACTGACTCGCGCAATGCAGCAGCAGCAGCCGCCGCCAGACAAGGCCTCGAAATCTCCACAAGACAATTTGCTTGCCTTATAAAGAGTAGAATGGTCACATCTCCAAGGGCTTGACTCTTCACCGTAACCCCTCCCACCAGTGCCAAAAAACTGATGACACAGTAATCTACGGGGAAACTCCGGAGCTCAGCATTTTTCGCTGCGCCGCTGGAATTTGACGGTAGCTTTTCACGGCGTGACAATGCAGCGCTGAGGCGTCAAGGATCCGTAGAGGCGGCAGAGAGGGTCTATCTCATCCATCCTGGTTGCATGAGGGCGTCTTTTGTCATTCGAGCTCCTCTTTCAAATGTCATTTCAAGACAGAGCGACCAATCAATTACCTACTGTGGTCTTCAATTATCGAATCATTTTGTTGCTGTTTATTAACATTTCATCAGTGTTTTCCTCAATAAGTCAGAGGTCTTTCAGTAAAAAGTAAACTTATTGTGATTGTATTTTTTCATAGAAGGGGGGGTCTTGACTTTATTACTTCTCACATAAAAAAGATTTAAAGTTAGATTAAATCATTAGCGTTGGCAGTAACAGTTATATTCTCTACAATATTATTTGCTTGTGTCGGTATTTTTTTATCGTCTACCGATTTCTTCCCCCTGGAGGATTTGGTCCATGGCCATACTTAGTTGGAATACTTAGTTGAACTCTGACTTAAACGATTCTTAAATTTGTTCCTCCTTGTCTTTTTCAGCATTTATAGATTTCATTTTTCTCTCTCTTACAGAGCTTCCACTCTGGCCCTTATTCTTTTTCAATCCGTGCCGACATTGAGCCGCTGCTACTGATTTAAATCACAGAATTTCCCTGCTGAATTACACAAAGGAGGATCAATGTTTGACGCATGCTAAAGTGAAATTTTCCCGTCTCTCCTTCACAGTTGCTGCCAGGATAAGACGACTGACGGCAATATTCATACAATTTCCAAGTACAAACACGGCTAAGCTGCTAAGCTGATGATTGGTGTGGGAACACAGTATGTAAGCAAATGACTTTGAGGGGCAGGGGAAGGGGTCCCGCTGATTTCTCAATTATACTTTCTCCTCGGGCTGGGAAAAGTCAAAAAGATAAATAAATAAATAAAATAAACTGCGTCATTTATAGTCAGCTGGGCGGGACCAAACGCCTACCCCGAGGTATCGTCTAGGGAAAGGGTGAAGTCGAAGCGACTTGGAGGAAAACCGAGGTCACGCAAAATAATTAAGGTGGCGACAACTGAACACAACGGCAATTCGCTGTAGAGGAGACGGTGAAGCTTTAGTGGTGCACAGACAGCATGACATGCAGATCTGATGCTGATGACCTTGACATCAACGTTGGTATTAGTATCATACCGGCAGGAACGGATCAATGCTCGATATAAAGAGAATAACCATGTATTGCAGCCTCTTGACTCAGCAGATGGGGGCAACATTGAGGGTTTTGCTCTGCAGGTGATAGCAGAGGAAGAAAAAAGTCTGGAATTATCATTAAAATGACTGAAAACACACAGAAGTGTTACTTTTACAGGTCTCAAGTATCGGTATTGATATCAGAATCCACTTGTTTGATAATTAGGCGTACTTGGTATTGAATAAAAAATGTGACACACTACTGTCACACGTGCACACTGTGTTTTCAGTAGCTTCTGCAATGCACGTCGTGGGACTAGATCCATAAATCAGATGCCTCCAAACGCCACGTAGGCGCGAGCGAGCAGCTGTTAAAAACTAAAACAACACACTTTAAACTTGTCCCGCTTTTCTCTTCTTTCTTTTTTTTCTCTTTCCCTTTTTCATTGCTGTTGTTTTCATCAGGCTTCTCAAGCGGCGCCGCCATATGTGCTGGGAGCAGACCTGCGAAAATTTGAACTAATGTTTTAAACATGCTACGCACACTGTAATAAACATCGGCATTTGCATTCACACCGCAGTGATAAGTAGGTTACCCCGGAATAGGAATGCATCCTCTGCGGCGCACCATTGTTGTTAAATACTTAATGGTGCTGCCAGTATCTTCAAGGAGCACCTGTCCCGTTGTTTTGTTAGGCTGATTAGAGTGTGGAAGAGCTGCGGGGAGAGGGAATCAATAGGGAGCGGCGCGTTAAGTCAACTCCGCGTGAGCGCACTTCCGCGCGCCATATTTGTTTCTGCGCGGGGAAAAAATGGCCCCGTGAGTGCGTTTTCAGCCATTATCTCATCAGGAGCCTAAGACAAAGAAAGACGCTATCTGGCTGAGTGATTATGCAGCCCGCGGATCTCCATCCACGGCAATATTAACTCAATCCCAGCGCCTTACCTGCATGGAGATTTTTTTTTGTTTGTTTGTTTTAAAAAAAGGCTGTTCTGCCTGTGTCCTGTGACACTCGCCGCTGTGTCGAACCTGCACGCCACCCAGCTGAGTTATTATCGCGACTGCAAGGAAGCGCTCGCGCTCTCAGCGGTGCATTTGCGTGGACGGAGCCAACCGCTGAGCCCGTTGACTCACTCCACTGAACTCACTCAGACAGTCATCACGTCACGATGTCTGGATATGCACGGACTGAATTGCGAACGTTGGGAACGTATCATTATTAATAGTATTATTATTTTTGCTGCGATTGCATTAATGGGGAACGTTACTCAAAAATGTTTCATCATGTTCTAATTGTCACGTCCGTTTTTTTTGTAAATCAGCTTCGGTTTTTGTCGTCTTTTACATGCACAATTTCCACACTCCTTGGGTCATTTGCCACGTAAACAAGATTTCCCTAATCAGGACATTAAATGCAAACAGTTCCAGTACAACACATTACCACACAGTGCATGAGCTTTGGTGTGAAAATAAATAGTCATACATTTTTCAGGACTTATAACATATCCACTTCACTAGTTACGCTAGCAGGCCATTAAATACGCTTAATTCCGAGAAAACACACAGAGAAATGTTCAGGACCTTATGTACTTAGTCACAGTAGAGGTTAAAAAACAAACGTGGGCAGAAAATCCAGCCTGTTGTTCATGGTTTTTGTCACAGTAAGAGGTAGTTCTGCTGTCATGTGAAAAGGTCTGGTGCCGTTCAGCGGCTGCACAGACTGCGGGACATGTCAAAGAATAACCATATAAAGTAAAAAAGATAAAGGAAACAAGAACCTTCCTCTTGTTGCTGGAATTAGATGGTTGTGGTGACTTCCGAGACGGATGCTACATCTGCGAGATGGACACTCCCATTATTTTCAATTTGTTGGAGAGAAGGAGAAGAAGCGTAATAGTCAAGTGCAATCTAACGCGAGGTGCGGCGGAAACTCGGCGGTGAGAAATAGCACTTTAGGTTTTTCATTATATTGCCGTCTAACTCTACTTTGTTTTCTACGAAAGAATGGCGAGATTTTCACTGATATTCGCTGTATCGCTCTCATAACCAACCACATATTCATACTTTCAGTTTTCTGCTTCAGTCAATGTGACGCCTTTTGTTATGTATTGAGCTGCAGCATGAGCCCAGACTGTACCTATTACTGCATTAAACTGTGAGCAGCCTCAAGGACTGCTGAAGCACGACACCTTCCACCGCATAAATAATGACTGAGGTGCAATAAACTGCATTTTGGAATGACACGTCAAACTTCCACAGTTATTTTTGTGGAAAGAAAACACGTAATTGCCTAGGGTTTTCATTCCGACGTAGTGATCTGATATACAGATCCCCACCACTTTATTAGGTACACTGTTGTCATGCCTGGTGAATGCATGTTTTGATCGTAAGCACTGGGTTTTTTTTGCACTGTTGGGCAAGACACTGAACCCTAAATTGCTGCCAATGGAGCTGGCAGTGCCTTGCATGGCAGCAGCCACCCATTGCTGAATGAGTGTGTCAGTGAATGAGAGGCCATTGTAAAGCACTTTGGGGGACTGTGAAGGTGCTGGAAAGCACTATATAAGTGCAGTCCATTTACCATTTACCATTGTGATAGATTTGTTTTTTTTATTAAGATCTAACTTGTAAGTGAGACAGTTTTCAAGAATATTGAAGCCAGATTGAAAAGTGGCTTGAACTTCAAATAGGTCATATTGTGACGTATAGATGAGAGTATCATCTGCGTACAGTTAAGACATTAACATCACCTTCCTGATACTCACTTTGAACTTTCAGCCAGTCAAGTTCCTCATATCTTAATGCCTACTTGCGTACATATTTGTGTTACTGAGTATACAGCTCACTTGCTACTATTAAGGTATAACCCACAATTAATGTTCTTAATTTATTCATACGTAAGGTGTCTGTATAGAAAATACACAGAACCAAGGCAAAGCCCAGCGGCGTCCACAACAAAAAACCTTTGCGTCTTTGTAATTGTTGTGTTTTAACAGCCGCCGCAAAAGTTTGGACGTCACATGCACAAAGTCGCCCAAACGGAATCTTTTTCCTTACATGTCGCCTCGCATTAATCCCCCCCCCCCAAAAAAAAGGCTTTCATCTCAACTCCAGCCATGTGTAGAGACACATGTTTGTAGCATCGTTAACAGATCAAAATATCAGTCAAGTGTACGAGACGTGCCGAGCGCGGCGACGCACAAATCAAAGACTTGGCGGAAAGTACCTGTCATTCTCCCCCTGTGAAGGGTGTGGGAGTTCTCTCCTTCCCCGCCGAGCCCTCGTCTATTTTCAGTGATGTCGTTTCCAAGCCAGCAATCACATAATTAAGGCCCTTCATCATATTTATTCATCCTCAAAGGTTCCTGACAGCCTACAACTGTTTCCCACCCCCACTGCTAAACCTTAGACAAATACGTGCACCCTCGGCAGTATTGTGATGATTTGATGCATGCTGTTTGCGGCTGGATTCTCATTAGAACAAAATAACTCGCTTCAGCCGCATTTTGACATCCTAATGAAGAGATGAATGGTGTTTTTTTTTTTTGTTGTTGTTTTCTTTATTATTAATTACTTGTGTTATTTCAAGCGACGCCCTATAAAATTGAGCAGGTTGCTGGGCCAGGTTGTCAGAGTTCAACCTCAGCAGTCAAAACCTGTTTCAGTGTTTTCAGCCCCGCACTCGACGAGCTGGAAAAAGGGCCTCAAAAGGAAACGAAGAAGTCATCATTAATGTATAATTCCTGCATCCCAACAGAGTAATACGCTATCATTGTGCCTGTTATTAAAAGTTTATAAGTCTGCATCTCTGGCCACTTTAAGAGCTTTAATGAATTATTTAGGGGGCTCGGAGGAGAAATGTAAAGCCAAGCGGATCATCTTCGCTCCTCACTGTTGTATGGTGTCCATCTGAGGCCCTTCTGCATGTGAAATATTAAACCTAGTTTATGATAAATTCTGAGAGGGTCCCCCGCAGTAGCAGCAGCAGCAGCAGCAGCAGCCTGCTGAAATCTGTGCATCTTTTATGTCTGAGTGCTGTGAAAACCAAAGGATGGCAGTATGTGAGAATGTCTTTCCATTTCAGGGTCAAGCTCAGGAAGTTTTATTGAAGTGAAATGACAGCATGAAATTTTCTTTTATATATAAGTTGAATGTGTTTAGAATTATTTTCTTTTTATGGTGCATATGGATATGAAATACGTGAACACTCACTGCCATTTCTTTCACACACACCACTCACTATATAGTGAGGAGCTGCGCATGGTTGATTTTTCTGCAAGATCCATATCGGCCTTTTTACATGCCGCCGCTTAAGTGGCAACAGAACAGAACAATAACACGGTCGTAGATGTTGGATCGAAGCCGCGAAAGCCGCCTCAGCTCTGTTTCAGTGCGGCACTTCAATCATCTGTGAAGCCATCAGAGGGAAGGCCTCATTTATACAAGCAAATGTAAACAAATTAAAACCCAAAGAGCAAGTTTGATATAATTAATCTGCACAGATCAGAGGGAAAAGAAAAAGCTGCAGAGGCGGCGCTAATGACTGCTGGCTAAGTGACGAGATAGATATGCAAAGTTTAAGAATGGGAGCGGGTTCACTTCCAGTTTTCCAGTCCAGTGTGCCGCCGCTCTGGCAGCTAGGCAGGCTGCCAGTGCAAATTCATGAGGGTTGTTGTGTCATTAACAAACAAGCCCCACACAGCTCCATTCTTTGCCTCCTACAATTTAAAACACAAGACGGGGGCGCGTGCCAATGGCAGCAGAGGGATTCCTGCCAGATGCAGCACAATGAGGGAAGTGCTAGTGATGAACTTCAAAGAAACAGCTGGGATCATCTGTCTATATATCTATCTATCTATCTATCTATCTATCTATCTCTATCTGGTATTTTTGTCTCAGGCTTTGGTCATCATACTTTTTTATTTCTCAAGCTTTTCACAACGCAAAGCAGAAGTACAGGAAGCCGTAATGGGTCACGTGACCATCGGTTGACCCACTGGACTGGAGTTCATTAAGTTGTCATCTAGACTGGGTCTCCAAATTGATTGAGTGCTTTATTTGTTTCTTGCTTTTTTTTTTACTATGAAAGGAACAAACCAGAGATTTGTACACAAATAGTTTCTCATGAAAAGTTTCTGAGTCGTCAAGATCATTCTAGAAGCAAAGATTTGAGATTGTCTTCTAGTCTACTGAGGTTGTCTTTATTACAGATAGTAAAAAAAAAAAAAAATGTTATCTGTGCGTAAATCAATTGAGTGTAATTAAATGTCACCTAAGTTGGTGCTGAGCTGTCTCCTGAAACTGCATTTTGAAAAGTCAATAGGGAAACTTTGGTATATATATATATATATATATTTTGAAAACTCAATAGGAAAACTTTGGTATATATATATATATATATATATATATATATATATATATATATATATATACATATGTATATATATACACACACACAATTTTCAATTTTATCAAATAAGCAAAAACAGCCACACAAAAGACTTAAAACTCGAAAGAAACAACAAACAAAACAAAGTCTGCTGTCTGAAATAAGTTGTGCTCACCTCGTGTGCCGGCTCAGTGTTAGCCGTGATGATGACTGACATTCACATAAGCGCACAAGTCAGGCCCCTTCCTGAGCATCAGGCTTAATTAGATGTGTGCACTCGAGGTGAGGAATGAAGTTGTGTTTAAGAGTGAGACTGTTAGCGGGTGGCTCCGGGATCCCCGGCCCCCTCGGCCATTACCTGAGGGACTCCCCTCCTAAGACACAGGAGGTGAAAAAGTCTATTGATTGTCCTCAGGAGGATCATAGCAGGCTGCCTGCTGCACTGGACATCTTGTTGAGGCTCAGTGGCTCACGGTGAAAATGAATTGGCCAACCCTGCACTTGAGTGGGAATTTCAGAATAGGACCACGGCAACCTAACAAGCCAATCACAAGAGCCAATTAGGGCCGAGGCTTTGCTTTGGGGATACAGAGATTTCTGGGCTCGGGGAAGTGATTCCAGCCATGGCCCTGGCGCATAACCTGGAGGAGAAATCCACTGTTGTATTGCAGGAGAGCAAACTGGCTGGAGATCAATCTCACCAGCGGACCGAATCAGATTTCCCCCTTGGTCCAGTGTGCATGGGCTGAATGCAACATTACTTTTCCTAACGTAGTGTTTTGACAACTTTCCAAGGCTCGTCAATTGGGTGTTCACCATGCGTGTTCTTGGATTCATAGTTGGTGTGCTTCCCTTTTTTTATTTTTATTTTTTTCAGAGTGTTGTATGGAAGGGTATGGAAAAAAAAACAAAGAGACAAAACCTAAAGCTGCGTGGCTTTTCAAGCCGCGATTTCAATTCATGCTGGTCTCATGTTTATTTTTATCCCACTAATTTTCCACTCACCGCATCATAACATTTGGCCAAATTCTGTGAGGTTTTGTGCATTTTCCCTCAAGCACCGAGTTATATATTTTGAACAGTTTCTCAAGGGTTTTAACCAGTCACTTCTGCAAGCGCCTGGCCTTGTGAATATATGTGACATCTTCTCAGGGACCTTGCATCTCTTCACCTTGGATGCCTGAAGCAAAAAAAGTGAGGAGACTGAAAGAGTAGTTTTGCAAGTGTTTGTGTGTGTGCGCGCGTGTGTGTGTGTGTGTGCGTGCGTGCGTGCATGTGATTGTATCAGGGCATTGTGGGGACCTTTGCAAGTTTTTAACATTTTTGAAAAATGATGATTTGGCCTCTCCTCACACCTCTATCAGTAACTCTTAGGTTGAAGGCTTAAATGCTGAGGCAAGTTATGAATGACAGTTTGACAAAAAAAAGAAAAAAAAAGAAAATTAATTGGTACAACTGTCCTCTTGTGTTTACGTGTCCGCAAGTGTTGGATAAATATAATGAAGAGTCTTAAAGTGCAATAAACTCCGAAAGAGACCACAATAAATTAAAAAATCCATAATTGAAAAATGTCAATATCTGAATTACAGCTAAAAATAATACAGATTGAAAGGGAAAGCTGTAAACCTCAACACCTACATGTCAGCAAGGTAAAATGTACAACCTTACTTCAATTAACTTATTTTGCCGTTAATAGAGGTGTGTGTATAAATCTGTACTTAAACTGTGCTCACAAGTGTGTTGCGATTTGAAATTCAGCAAAACTCTTATACTTGCACTTGGTTTACAAACTTAAAAGGCCCCAACGTTTTTGTTTTGCTTTGCTTTTTGTTTTTTTCTTGTTGCTGTCTGGCTGAATGTCCTCCAAATATCTCAAAGACTGTTGCAGTCTGTTGTATCTTGTTGGCTGCATTACTGGGAACCTGCTGTGAAGGTTTCATTGCTGAGTTGCTGCAATTTGTTTCAGTCTCTCGCTAGATAGGCAACTGAAGCCCATTTTGTGCAGAAGCAGCGGAGTGGTTTCTCCACTGTTACTTGAGTCCGAGCAAACAATGCTATTTAAACAGATTTCCCCCCACCTCACTTTTACATTACAGGACAGTGCATTGTGAATACAACTTTATAACTATGTAACTTTAGTAAAGCCAACAACAATTCGGTCCACTTCCAAATTTCAACATCTTGCGGAGGCAGCCATGTTTTTTTTGTTTTGTTTTGTTTTTTTAAGTAGTCAAAATTCACACTTCATGAGTATCACAGATAACCGTGCCAGGCTGGGCTCCTGGACCAGGCCACAGTGTTGCATATCTGCTCACTAATTTATTTATTTTTTAAATCATTTTTTATTGCTGTTCCCATCTGAATAAATCCCAAATTAAAATGTGAGAGAACCACAGTATAGGGCCAAGACAACACATGCAGCCTAAAGCAAAGTAGAATAAGACCCTTGTTTGATGGAGCCAGTTCAGACGGATCCAGGCTAACCTCACAGCCCACCTACTCTCTAATCCCAGATACAGGTGGAGGCAAGTGCTCACCTACTCTGCAGAAATTCCACAAGGCCAGCTAAACCTACCTAGAAGTGAGCACCCAGTCAACGCAAACATTTCTCTCGACAAAACCACAAGCAATTTTTCTGCATCAGCAAATCCAAATATTGGTTTCTCTACACCAACACCAAAGCTTTTTTCTTTCTTTTTTTCTGTTTTTGCCTGCAGATGTTATTGGCTTTGGAGCAGCAGTTTGAGTTTCAAGGGGGAGGGAGGCTTTTCACGAGTGTTGCATTGCTAGCATGTGATACTCCTCTTTAGTGGCTGCTTAATTGAGTGCCATCACAGCAATTGAGCTGCAAAACTCTTTGGTTGCTTCAACTGTGATGAATGGGCTTAATTAATCTTAATCTTAATCAACCTGGTTGCTGCACGGAGAAATATCAAGAGCATCAAGATGACATGCTCTTTGTTAACCATAATTTGGAATATTTAATCATCATCACTTTCATGTTCCTAAAAGCCACTTTCGTTTTTCATTCTGGGAAGGTGAGATAAATTTGCTTGGCCCCTTGCAGACGTTTTATTTGAAACTAGGATGAGATATTTGCCGTTTAATAATCTAAGGTCTACCTGGAAACGGCCCTAGGACAACAGATGCCAAACTGTGATAAGAAGCCCCCTCCAATGAAAAAAACAAAAAGAAGAAACAAACAAAAAAAAAAAAGAAAAAGCCCAAACCAAATCTGATTCACAAGCCAATACGCTTTGAAAAAAATTGCAGGGAGGATGAAAGAAGCATATGAGGACAGAAAGCAAACACGGAGCAGCAGGTAGGACAGCAAGACAAAAACCTCCACAATGCTCAAGTGACAGCTAAATTACAGCGTGAGAGAGAAAGAGAGAGAGAGAGAGCAGGAGGAGGGAGAGGGGGCACTTTTAAAGTTTTGACAGCTCACAAGTGAGTGGCTAAAGGAGAGTGTGACAGCTATGTGAATTGATGAAGTGGAGATTGAGCCATGATGGGAAGCTCCACTTGACTTAGAGGTCAGGCGTGTAGAGATAATCCTCCCTACAATATAAATGAACTCCTTACTATGAAATTGTGAGACTAAATTCTGCAAAAGAAGGATGTACTGAATACATATATATATATATATATATATATATATATATATATATATATATATATATATATATATATATATACATATATATATATATATGTATATATATATATATATATATATATATATATATACACACATATTTATATGTGTGTGTGTGTGTGTGTGTGTGTGTGTGTGTGAGGAGAGAGAGAGAGAGAGACAGCGAGAGAGAGAGAAGCCAAATTATGACTAATTAAAACTTCAAAGTTCCAGTTTGCATTGTGCATTGTTTTATGGAAAATATTAATCGTCACTCTGTGCTTCCCCTATTAAAAGTCAATATATTTCCAGATTTCAGAACTGAGGGTAAGGCGGCTTCAGAGCTGGGATTTAGAAATGACTTTTCCCATCAAACGCCAACACTTCACTCTGTGTGAGAAAAAAGAGAGCAAACCTTCGTAAGGAGTGTACACCAAAAGGAATGCATTCGTGCAAGTGTAATAAGTTTCAATGTCAGACGAAAGTGAAATAAAATCATCAGCATCAAGAAGAAGTCAATGAGGATATTCATTACCATTTTATTTGTTGAACCTTTTGTCTTGGAAGTTCACTTTTGGTGTACTGGTGTACTGATTCTAATTGGATCAGTGGAATTCCTGTGATCCCATTAGGAACCTCAGTCAGGTTTGAATATTCTTTTCGGGTGGCCCTCTGCAGTGTGGAAAGGATGGCTTTTACCTCCCACACTGTAAGACACGAGCCTTAGTGGTGACACTCCACTTGTGACTCATCCAGCTTATTAACTCTGCATATATACTTCACGTCAAAGCAAATCCCCAGAATTGGTGACGGCACAAATCAAAAGGACAGATTACAGCGTTCAGCACGACCCGTGCGGCCCAGTTACAATGTGGCCTCAGTTAATCTGCCAAAGGTCCACCAAATATCCATCCATCCCCAACACAAGCAAGGGAATTGTGAGGTGTATGGATTCCTACATAAATCTTTCTTCCCAAAAGCTTCCTTCAGAAGACATGTTTGTTTCTTGGACTACGATGCCAGATTTAACGCCCACGGATACAGATACAGGTGACTCCATCGACTCTTGAGTATGATTTGGCTCTGCTCAGCAAGTTATTGGGGCAATCAAAGTAGGGGTTCAGTGGACTGGACTGCTCGTGACCTTGTTCATTATGGCTTTATTGTAATCTGTTGTATTGGAAGTCCAGGTTGGGAGCACTTTGGATTTCCTTTGATTCAAAAACTATCTATCCAAGTTATTGAACATATGAAGTGGAGAAAAAGGTCACATATTCTCCTCTCAGAGTTAAGAGCCTGTTCTATCTGAAAGTCTTACCCTTGTGAGTTTTCAAAAAGGCACCAACTCTAAGATTATTCAAAGTTATCTATTTTTTTTTTTTCTTCCTGAGATCAACTTGGGCTTTGCGGTGTTCCAAATTCACCTGTTAAAGTTTCAAGGATTTATTTTCACACAATATAAAGAACTATAAAGACTGCTCTGAAGAGTTTTTGCAAGTCCGCCGAAATGATGCAAACCTGAACGCCCCCACAAAACATTAGAGTGCACATTTTCTAAAAGAATCGGGTTTTCCACTCCTCTTCACTGACCAGCTTTCAGGATACGGTGAAGAGCTGCAGCCCACAGGGTACATGAGCTGAATTATCGTCATTTGTGAAGCATTTGCTAAATTTCAGCAGCAATGCGTACACACGGTGCGTCCTGGGTAGACAGTGTGACCCGCCGAGCCCCATTTAACCAGTTTATCTCAAAACATTGGAAATGTTGACGCTGCAGCTCCCCTCCATCTTCACCGGTCCTCTGCAAGTTCGCCCTTTGATTCCCCAATGAGATATTTTTTACGTAACTCTATTTATTTTGCTAGACGTTCCATTCCTCATTGGTCAAGCTGCCTCCCTCTGAGTTTCCCCGTGTCCTGCAGATGTTCATTAGTCAAGAGAGTTGAACCGGTCCCTCCAACCCACCCACCTCCCACCGCTCCTGATCTCCAATTAGTGTCTGTAAGAGCAGTTTCGCTGGCGTTGTATCACACTGGCTGTCAGCGTGCTGCATAAGTGTTCAAGCTATTGTTTAGGGATGCCTGGAAGCTCAACCGCGCGGGTGCCGAGCGTAACAAAGTTAAGTTCTCGACGCAGCGGGTCGGATCACAGCCTGAGTCGGTTGCCGCGTGTCGTCTGCGCCCGCTACACTTTTTCCTGTGTTGCTGAAGATGTAGCTGTGTGAGGGCGAAAAGCCCTCCCACCTTGAGGAAACCAAGAAGAAGAAAATCCAATCTTCCTGTCCTGGTGGGCCTGCACTTTCTGCTAATGTTTAAATGCCCCTGCCTATTTACTGCTGATGCAAAAACAGCACACAGATTTACCATGTAAAAAAGAGAAATTGGTGGTAAATATTGTTTTCAGCTGACTGGCGCCTTCATGTTCGCAAAGAAAACCGTCAAACTGCAGGGCCAGTCCCATCCACTCTGGTCATAGTTCAGTCACAGCAGAAAAGCAGCATCCACTGCTCCAATCCATGTAGATTAAATCACCCCAAGAAGAAAAAAGAGAAAATTCAATATTGCTTATCATATATATATATATATATATATATATATATCCATGGACAAACAAAATTAAACGATAAATGCGCTCTTTTCACTGCGCCGATCCTCAACTGGGGTACAACATAGGGAGTAAAACTGACGCGAGTCGTTTCCATGCCAGAATATCATTCCACTGGTGGTGGTTGTCGAATATTGAGTAGCTGCTGGCTGAGCTTGCACCGCAGCTCTCCTGTGATCATGTGACTCCAGCTGCTCCGTTCTCCGTGGGGCCTCGTGGCTGGCGCTTCAGAAATGTGCGCGAGGGCGACGGCCCCTACCGTCGATTGGCCCAGAGTCACTCTGCAGCCGTTTTGTGGCGCTTTATATGGAAAACGAGGCCAAAAGCTACCAACTAAATATCTAGTTAAGAGGGGAGAAAAATGAAAAGAAAAAAAGAAAACGACACAGAGCAAAGAGGGTTTCTTTTAATGGTCCACTACACTGTACTACAACTACACCCACTAATTTACCCTACTAAGTAACTTCAAACGGTGTGCACCCCCCCGTCAAGTGTCATCCCAATTGCCAATTATTCTTGAGTGCAAGTGTCTTCTGACACTTCCTCACACCCGATGACTGCGCCGAGGTGACACGCTGACCACACGCCACACTGTGTGACTGCGCATCTTCTCCTCTGATCTGGCTTCAACGCCCGCCGCAGTACTGCGAGAGCGGCGAAGCGCGAGCGCCTCCGAAAACATTTCTCCTTCTGCGCCACCATTTATTAAACTGTTTTTGTCTGGGGGGGTACACGGGAGAGGGGTTTTTTTTTTGCTTTTTGTCCACATATAAGATAGCAATTATAAAGGAGTCTGGGTCGTCTGGCTCCACGTGAGGCGTCTGTTTAGCGAGCGCTCGCTGTGCACCCTGCTTGTCGGCCCTCGGTACAAAGCAATAACCAACCGCAATTAATAAGCCACAGCGCCGCCAGTGCAAACGGAGCATTTTTGTTGGCTTAAGAGGTTCTCCAGAAGAGCAGCGTCACACTTAGTCATTTTTGAAACAACGCCGACGTGATAAAATCACGACTCCCACCTTTCGCTGTGCCAGGCCAGAAAGTTCCTTAACTACCACCTGATTCTGGCGAGTCGAGGACTTGCCAGCCTGCAGGCTAACAGTTTGGAACTGACCACGTGTTGTCAGACTCGTCCAGTTTATTGCACGGGGGGGGGGGGGGGTTGGTGGAGGCTCATGTGGAAGAGAGATATCCCCGCACTGCCCATGCCTGCTGGGAGACTCGCCTCCATCGCCTAAGCAAAGGTAAGCACACCTTTGGCCGAGACGTTCAATAAACCCGCAGAAAAACACAGCAGCCTCAGAAATGAATCAGCCCCAGGTGCTCCCCTGGCGTCGGCAGCTCCGGGTACC
This sequence comes from Nelusetta ayraudi, assembly GCF_046127955.1. Classification (NCBI taxonomy): domain Eukaryota; kingdom Metazoa; phylum Chordata; class Actinopteri; order Tetraodontiformes; family Monacanthidae; genus Nelusetta; species Nelusetta ayraudi. Next base: position 2,107,674 of record NW_027466140.1, on the reverse strand, counting down.
ACAGCCGCGGACGGAACCGTTAGAGGAGAAAGCAGGTAGATTTAATGTGCGCCGACACACTGAAGCGGCGTTTTGCTGCTTTCATGCGTCGCACATCGACAGATTGTTTCAAACACTAACTCATCAGGATGCACACTAAAGACAAGATGGTTGCAAAAATAGCGCGTGTAGGTGCAAAAGTGCTCCACTGAAAATAAAATCTCCTCAGGCACAACTGTCATGCACCTTCTTGTGTGTCTTCACAATGCACTCGGCTGACTACAGTATGTCTTTTAAACACTGTCTTCCAACAGTGTAAAGACAGGCCCCCGTCATTGGCATATAGGAGGCAGGGATGCTGGTTACACAAACACTTCGGCAGCATCAATACCTGCATTCCGCATTCAACATTTCTTGGTGCCGCACGTTTATTTTCCTTTTTTTTTTTTTTTCTTTTCTCCATCCTCCGGGATGCTGTCTCAAATCTTCTTAACTTAAAAATAGAATTCGGCATGGGTCATCTGGGAGACGGAAATGTGTGAAGTGCTGCTGTCAGAGGCACGTTACACTGACAATTTGCCACAGACTGACAGTTGAAATAGCCAGCTGAAGGAACGAACCATGACACGGAACAACTGTGGTGGAGGGCGTTTGTTTTTCGAGCATCACACAGATTGTGCCAGGACGTAGCTGGGCTTGCTTTGTCCCCATTTGTTACACAACTCCACTTGACAGCAGTTGCTCAGCGGAGGTTTTTGTCGGAACGTATACACATCCCAACATGGGAGAAGCAATGACAAACATTATCTGGTACCATAAAGGGAATCTTGCAACATAACACTGAGGACATCACTAGCAGAAGGGGATATTTGCCAATTCCTCCAGAGAGTCTAGGACGATGTTACTGCAGTAAAAAGCAAAGGAAGGGGTTTAATATTGCCATAGTTTTCCAACAACTATTTCAATGGAGGTGGGAAACTTCGAAATCCAGACCAAAACTAAGGCAAACTGCAGTTTCTTTCACTATTATGGCTGCTATGTATGTTATAATTCCTCAGACTCCAGTTTTCCAGGCAGACATAAAGAATCATACTTGTTTATGCACGTATGCAGCAGAGGATGGGATGAAGTTGCATTGAAATAACTACCTTAGAAAGTATGAGAGGACACTTTCACATGATATGGATGTAGAGTTTAGTGAGAACAGGGTGGAGGACAAAATCCACTCTGCGACCCGAGGACTCCGTCACGCTAACCCCAGTACATTTTTCTTGATTAGGGCATTTGTCTGAGGGGGCGGGACCCGACTCTCACCTAATTAGCCGGCTGCTAGCCAAAGTGATAAAGCTCACTCACAGCTCATATGAGTGGGACAGTGAGCAGGGGAGTAAAGTGCAAGCACAGTCTCATATTTCTTTCCGGGTCCTTCGGAGTCAGAGATAGTGGTAGCACAGCCCGGCCCGTATACGGCAGCCTTTCACTGTTTCGAGCTCTTAACTGAAAACGAGAATGAAGCACTGAGTTTGCGTCACGCTATTGTCACTGCAGTTGGTGCATTGTGTTGGACAATTGCAATGTTTAGAGCAAAATGTAAATGAAAGTCCAAAGAGTTTTACACTGGCTTGCTGTAGCTAACGCGCTTACATAGACTTAATCAGCTGGAAAACGTCTGCCAAAAATAGACAGTATTTGTGTGAATTGTGTTTGGGTTTGTCACAAATCACAGACAATGAAGTGCACAACAAATGTTTTTGATTCACTTTGCTTGCATGTAAAGGTGTGAATAGTTTCTAAATTAAGAAGAAAAAAAAAAAATGTTTTTAAAATGCTTGTTTGAACCCCAGATACCCTAGCTTCCTCGTATAGTCCAAAGTCATGCACATTAGGACTAAATGGCAACTCTACGTTTCCAAGGTGTGGGTGGTTGTTTCTCTCTCTGTTTTCCCCCCCGCAATAAACTGTCTACTTGTCCAGGGTGTGCGCCACCTTCACCCCACAATAGGACAGCTGGGATAGACTCCACCCACCCCTGAAACCCCGGAGGCAGAGCAAGTGTTTCACTGAACCCAGGTCAGACGTTCACTCTCTGCAGGGACTCACCTTCAACACCTCATGCAGCAAAAACTTCAAACATCGCTCAGTCCTCCCCTACTTACCTGTCAAATTTTCCCATCTCTGATACCTCCATGCAGTCCCGCCTCCCGTTTCCACCAGGTACTTGGGAGGACACCTAATTGAGTTTCCAGGACGGCCGGCGCAGCTGCTCCCACCCCACACTGTATAACTCTGTATAACTAGCTGCGGTTATTCTACCACTCTGTCCTTTTGCTGGGCTCCCTCCAGCGCCTCCCTCCACAGCGCTCGCAGTCGAATCAGCAGAACTGATTCGGGGAGCTGTGGTCCTCGACGTCAAGTCAAGGCTTTCCAGAGGGGAAACGTTGCTGTGTCCCGCTGTCCCTCCTCAACCCTGACTTTAAAAGCCGAGGTTCTGGTCTCTTGTTTTGAGCTTCAGCAGCAGCCGTCCGGCCTCCTGCCATACAAGTTGATCTTTTTTTTTTTTTTTTTGTGTGTGTGATTTTTCTTTTTTTTCAAAGTTTTGTTTATTTTCATGGTTCTTGTGTCCCTCTTGCTTTATTTTCCTGACTACGTCTGCAAGCTTCCACAGCCGTGTCAGCACCTTCACAGACCTTGTGCCACTGGAGTTCTGCAGCCTGACAAAACATGCTGGAGGTGTTACCGCCTCTGGGACCGTGCACAACTGCGGCCGCTGTACATAAGTAGTCTCGGCAGGCTTCCTCCCCCTCCAGAAATGGCACATACTAAATCAATTAATGGGGTATTCCGGTGTGTTTTTTTTTTTTTTTTTAAGTAGTACTCATCGATACTAAGTATGTTATCCACTTGAGGTTGCAGTCAGGTTTGCAGCTGATGCATGGCTGCAGATTTGCAAAATGTTCTCTCTAATTTAAAACAACAACAACAACAACAACAACAACAACAGCAGCCCTAACACAAGTGTTTCCTCCGAACTGTCATTTTTTTTTTGCAGTATTCTATGATGCAACGTTGGAAGAAAAAAAAAAAGAAAAAAAGAAAGAAAGAAAGAAAGAAGCATTTTGTTATTTCGCCCGAGGCGCACTGATCATCACTTTGTCCGGAATGGAGGCTGTCTAAGGATAAAACAACATGCTGTATTTTTCACATATGGTGTACTTTCAAACCGGCATCAGTGCTTTCCGCGCTCAACGAGCCCCTCTCAACTCAGGTAAATGCCTGTTGTACGCAATTTCACCACCTCGCTGGAGCTGTGAGTGACTCCACCGTGAGAAAAGGAAGGTAGCCAACAGAGCTATCTTCAACTTCACACAGTCATCAGAGAGATTGTGTGTGCTGAGAATAAGTCAGTGTTTATATTGACAGCAGGTTGTTTTGCATGGAGGCCACCACATTGCTCAGAAAGGACAGACAACAATACCAAACCCACCTCATGTGTAGTGTAAATCAGCTTTTTACATCTTTCTTTTTTCTTCCCATTGTGATTTTGGAATGGAATTTCTGACTCTGGTGTCTTATTGAAATTCTAAATACACACATAATGCATGTAAATGGTAAATGGACTGCACTTATATAGCACTTTCCAGCACCTTCACTGTACCTCAAAGTGCTATACAATGGCCTCTCATTCACCCATTCACTCACACACCCCTAATACACCAATGGGTGGCTGTTGCCATGCAAGGTACTGCCAGCCTCATTGGGAGAAATGTGGACAGTCAGAGCCGGGAATTGAACCGCCAACCATTCGGCCAGCTCAACCAACTGAGCCACAGCTGCCCCACAAAACATCTGGACTAGGTGCATTTTAGTCACATCTACAGTAGAATGTAATTTTTTTTTAGCATCTGTCTTTCAGAGGGAAGTGAATTCAAGGACTGCCTCAAGTTATTGCTTCTCCATGTTTACAAATCTATATGCTGTTATTTACACACTTGCTAGGTTTTACATTTCTCAACCCCTCACCACTCCCTCCTCCCATAACCCCCACCCACTCGCACAAAACTTTAATCAAGGGATTAGTGATAACTGTGCATCTGCTGAAGGCGTTTTTTTTTTTTTTTTTTCTTCTTCTTTTTCTTTCTTTCTTTTCAGATCAGGTTCAAGCGAGTGCAAAATTTTCTTTGAGGAGATTCGCTGAAGCAAGAGCACCAAGCTCTGCGCCCTTCCTGCCCGGTGAAGAGGCACCACATACAATTTACCCTGTGTGAGTCTGTGTGTGTGTGCACGCGTGTGTGTGTGTGGATTATCCAAACTTTGTTGTTGACCACGAAGGCAAGTCAATCTTGTTATCGCGTTCACACCAACATCTCGCCCAACAAAAGACTTTTCCTGGAGCTTTTTGCCACGGTTCAATCCTAATAGTCTTAGCCGCATTAGACTGTGAACAGACACAAAAGGAAGATTGCTCTTCCCACTCCCACAATTACAAAAAGATTAGGGGCATACCACAAATCCACTGCATGACTACAACAGGTGAGGCAAGCTGAGTGCGCCTCCTCTGCAGAACAAAGGAGTCGCAGACAAAGATGTCGAGAGCGTTCGTTCCTCCCTCTCTGAGAGAGATGTCACAACACACTGATTTGTGTTCCTATTTTTATCACATAAAATGGCAAAAAACTAAAAATGACAAAGACCAGTACTTTAAAATAAAGGAAAGAAAAACACCTGAAAACATGTTATGCAGGAGGGTATGAACACCGGCTTCAGAAAGATCATTACGCTACAGATTGTTAATTCATTTGCTCCTCGGGGATTTGCCTTGATTTATTCACAGCCGTGTCCCTTGTGTGCGTCTTCATCCGCACCTTTCTGCATCCTGAATATGGGCCAGCGAAGACACGTTCCTTATTGATGGTGTTTTCTTCTCGGGTTCACGCTTTATTGCTAAAGTTTTGCAACTTTGCTCCAATTAGGTTCTGTAATTCCTATATTATCATGTTTAATGCCTAATAATTAAGCTGTCAATGTGATCAATATGACTTGTGACAGAGATCAGCATTAGCGGGACAGAAGCCTCTGCACATTAAAATGCTGGTCTGGGTCTTACAGTTGTAACCATAGTAACAGGACTGAAGTGATGGGATGGGATCTTTTAATAGTATCATTGAGGTGACATGGCATATACCTAATTTCATTAGTATACACGGTGATTACTTTTTTTTTGCAACTGAAGTGCTATGCAGAGACACTTGCAGCCTAACGTTTTAGCTTTGCCACATAGGATTTTGAAATGCAGCCATCCTACAAACTGTGTTCCCATGCCAACATTTAGGTGTATAATATTCAAAAGGTTTGCAACATATCAGTCTGTGAATTCTGCATCCATTCATCCATGCTCATTCACCACTTATCCATCACACTGGAGGTGGATGAGGAAGCACATTCCCAGCTACAATGGTACCAAGGCTGGGTGCATGGGGACACGTTGGCGGTTCATCACAGGGTTATCGTACAGTATGGAGACAAACAAACTCTTGTGCAGTCCAACCATCTACAGTTAGAGTTGCTAATGAGGCTGGGTACACACCAAATCTGGCTCTGCTCTGAAAACTGGCCTTTCATTTGGCCTGTCGCATTCCAGCTTTCCTATGACCAAAAAAGAGAAGCAAAGCAAATTGGGAGACTTACCAGCGTCCTGGTCTTCCAGTGATCTGACACGAGCATTAATATAGTAGACCACCATGTCACACTGCAGCAGCCGTTAAGTCTTCCAACTATCTACCCACAAATAGGAATACAGGGGACCATGCAACTAAGTTCTTGGCCTCTGTGCTGCAGCCAGTCTGCTTTCAAGGCAGTGCCAGATTTGGGTTGAATGCAGCCTTCAGGGGAACCCTCAATACCTGGCGAGGAACCCAGACACTGGGAGAACATACAAACACCACCAAATTGGATCCAAAACCTTCTTCCTTTCTGGCTACACTGCACCAAAGGGATCTACAATTGTACCTTTTTTCATATATAACCGTTTATGGATTAAATTGGAACTATTGAAACTGTGAGTTTTCATGTTGGAACTCCAACTCCAGCATTTTAAGTACATTTACACTTCAATTTCTATTCTACTTTCTATTTAAGTCGGATGAAAGGATCTTTATTTAAAGAACGTTACCTCAGTTACCGTAATAAAAACTTGTTTTTCATCACTGGTAAATTTTCAGAACAATCACAATTCTCTAACAAGTTACAAATATGGCCCTTTGTCTAATGTTGTACAGCAACAAAGAAATAATGAGCATGATGACTTTCAGCTCAAAAATAGAGGATTTTCATTATTTATTTGCTGAAAAGAAATCAAGAAAATCAAATTAAGAAAAGTGAGGGTTTTACTTGGAGGTTTTGCTAAAGGCATGAAAGTGCGATCATTAGAGTTTGTGCAGCTGGGAGTGTGTGAAAGGAGGATCAAACTCATGCAGCATGTTGCCGCTTGAAACCGTCACAGAGCAGAGACGTGCTCTAATTCAATAGAGGGAACTGGCATAGCCCAGGTAGCAGGGTTTGCGATGCACAGAATCATATCGTCAACATATGGTACATTGAAGCCAAAAACTGCAACTTGTCACAGTGTGCATAGACGCATGCGAGTGGAAATAAAACATGTTGCTTGCTATACTGAACCGGTGTTGCGTTGGAGTTCATGTTTTGTTTCAACAGTGTCAGTCCACGGCCGTGGCTGTGTGTGTGCACGTGTGTGCGCGTGTGTGTGTGTGTGTGTGTGTGTGGAGGGGGGGAGTGGTGCACTCCGGCAGAATAGTCTGAGTGGAGATGAATTGACACATTAGTGCCGGGGCTCTTTAACGATTTGTCAAAGGAAATTAGAGCGACTGCTCCTCGTGATGGCGCCGCATTGGAAAGTAACTGGGGAGAATAATTCAGTCTCAATTCATTTTGCGCTGAAGGCAGGTCAGAGTTGAATTGCACCATTTGGCTTTGGAAACTAATGCCCATGCATATCTTGATTGCCTCAACAAAAGCGCGGGGTGGCCTTTATGGGTCCTTCAGGATGTGTGTGTGTGTGTGTGTGTGTGTGGGTACTCAGCCACTAATGCTCATTGCTGAATATGATCACTGACAGCTATAACCTTAAGGCACTTTTAGCACCAGCAGCAACCATTATTTGGTTATTACGTTCAACAATGTTGTCTAATGGCTAGCCTGTCGTAGCTGCCTCAGTGTGTCGCCTCACTCGGGGAGGCAGTTGCTGACAACTTTGTTTCACCGCGCTGAATATTTTATAAATAAATAATGTGGAATTGGTGAAAAGCTCACGATTGGCTTCCCCATCTCTCTCCAGCTCCAGCTCGGGGGCCTTTGCCTCGCTCTGTGGATAACTTTCTAACTGCACACACACACACACACACACACACACACACACACGCACATATTTTAGCTCTAATGATTGTAGCTGTAGATGGGATAGACTCACCGTAATGCTGTGACGACGTCCTGACATGCAAGGCTGTTGAACTCTTGAGGACCCTTCTTCTTATGCTGCTCCCTCCTGGAGCCGCACCAAAAGACCAGTGGTGGTCAAATCCTGCATACCGAGATGATGCCCAATCCCACAACTGGTGGCAGCGCGGCTTAAAACTGCGTTACACGCTCCGACCTGTGCAACCTCCGAACCACGTATCCCAGTTTAAAATAACCATTACTGTGCATGCCTCCCTGTTGCTGTTTTCTCAGCTAAAGTGTGAGGTCGGAAGTCAGCTTCCTGCTAGTTTGATGGAGAGCCAATCCAGAACCTTGACAAGTATAAGGAATTATCTAGAATGACTAAATAATTCGGTCAACCTCGATCAGCCTCCTCCTGTCCACCCACAAGTCTGTAGTGCAGGTGGTGGAAGGCTGCCACCTGTCCCTCAAAATACAGATTCAGAAATTGGGCCATGAATGTCGGCAACAGTGGGATTGGTACTCACTGTAAGTGACACTATGGATTCACGTTTTCCATTTTCTTCTGTGGTTTTACATCCACCAGAGATTGCGTGGGAGTCGACAGTAAACAGCAACACAGGCTTGATTTTAATGCAAATTAGGACAATTCGAAATACGGGACAAACCTTGTCCTGTATTGATTCAAATTGAGCCTTATTTAATCTTGCATCAAGAATTTGAGGGACGGGTAAGTCAGCATCTTGTATCTCTACTCTGAGGTGGCGAGTGGTCGCACTTACCTAATACCGACTCAAAGGCCCCACGTGATCCAGATGTGTATAGCTATCGACCCGGAGAATCACTTTGGCGACCTATAAATCATCACCACTTCACGCGTCTGTTATAATCAACATTCAGCGGGCAATCAAATTGCTTTGCTCAGAGTCTGAAAATGGGCCCGTGCGTGCAACTCGAAATGAACATCAAATCACTGTGAGCCGCCCTCACTTAACAGTCAGAACTCGCTGGTGGTCGCGCTAACTGGCCCAGTAATTGGTCATTTTATGATCTGTTTAGTTTTTGCTCCATGCATTATTGACCAGCTTCAGTAGAAGTAAACAGCCCCCCACCCACCCACGCACCCACCTCCAACGCTGCGTGGAAGTCTCTCTAACTATCTGCAGTACAGACACTGAGAAGGAATTCATATCTATCCGCACCACAAAACCTCAAAAATCAGATAATTCCTGCCAGCAACTGTAAAATGTGCTCAATTTGTGAGTAACAAACACGACAAATAAACACATGACAAAAATGTTGTTATTTCTGACTGTATCCACAGCCCATGACAATAAAACACCTATTACCTCTGATTAGTTGTTTTGTCTGCTTATTTATTATTCTTTATTATTTAATTTGTCGCGGCAGAAAACACAAAATTTTGTCGCGAGCGCAGATGAAACACAAAAGACTTCCATCACGGTGATGTTGAACTATTGGCTCTCCTGCTGTGAAGAGGTAAAATACCCTCCATTATGTCTGAATGATGCTTGACTTAACGGCGAGCTTGCAGAGATCATTGTCTAGTTCCCTTTATGATTTAGAGGATAAACATTTTATATTAGTCATAATTTTGGACAAGCCATGTAACACATCTCGTTAAAGGTTTAGTCGCTTCGACTGATCCTTTGTGGAAAATGAACCAATGAACCCTTTATAGGGCACTCACTGAAATATTGAAAAAGTTTCCTGCTGTGTTAACAGGAGATATAAGAAGATAATTTCACTTTAGGGACTTTTAAAAGTTTTTTCAGTTTTAGGCTAAATAAGAGCCAAAGGAGTTGCGGTGTACTCGTGCTTGCCCATTTTCTCGTGGATATTTTAAAAAAAATGATAAGAGAAGGAGCATAAAGATCAGTTGTTATTAAGTAATTAATTTCCATTCAAACATTTGGACATTACGAGTGGGGAAATATCATAGTGTGAAAACAGCTTCAGCAAGTCAATGAGTGAAACCAATGACGCAAAACTCAAAGAAGGAAGTGCAGATGATGCAGATGATGCAGATGATGCAGGTGCTTACATTGCTAATTGGCCGGAACTTTCTAATGCGGTGTTGCTGGATTTTACAGCTTGCTTCCAATTTGTAGCAGACCAGTTTTGTTTTGCTTGCCTAAATTGAGATCCTCTGTGTCACATTATGTTTTTGTTGTTTTTTGGGTTTTTTTTTTTCCCCTGAGCCATTGGATACACACAACACAAAAATATGCCTGTTTGCAGGCCCAGCGGAGAAGGAAAATAGAGGTAAATAAAGAATCTCAGAAATGGGTGCAGGGGTTGGACACAGCGCCTTTGCAGCCCACATCAAGGTTATCGTCTTCTGAGAACCGGCGGAGAGACAGCTGGATGTCGGCGGCAGGCAGGCGCTGCGTGCCGAGGAGGCAGGGAGCCATCACCGCCGTCATCGCCGCTGCTATACCGTGAGATCCCCAGATCGGCTGCGGACGATGCGCTTGTACGGCAGCATGCCACATTCCACAGGGACGGGCTCTCAAGGCGAGCCTGCAGATCCTGTTGGTGGAAGACACCTCAGTGGAAGGAAACTAATAGAAGCGCGTCACCGGCTGCGATGAGGCACATCTGGGCTCCAGCAGAGCAACTGCCTGACGTTCACCTTCAAAATCTCACGGCCTGAATGCAGCAGCGCCGCCTCCATTACCTCCAATTGTGAGCCACGGTTGAATTAAAAGCGGCATGGTCCAAGATCATTGTTTTATCCTGGCAATTTTGAATTGGGTTGACGGGATTTTTTTTTTTTAAGAACCCTTCATACAACTTTCAGTGTATTTGTGTGCTGTGGTGGCCGATCTACTCTGTTCTGCGAGGCACAAATCAGATCTCTCACACATCGCTTCCAGCTGTTATCACAGCCACCAAATGTAAAATTTGCTCAAAGGTGAGGAACTGAAAAACACAACAAGAATGTTGTGTTATCTCTCATTGTATTCACAGCAGCGCGGTGCCAGTGGCAGTGAAAAGCTTGTTTGTGTTTGGTGTAGATCTTATTGGTATTATATTGTATTATCCGCCGTACACATTGATTTATGATATTTGTATTTTATATGTCTCACAGTAAATTGTTAAATGTTTGGGGACTGGTTTTCTTCCTGGGCCTCGCAGATGTTTTCCGCAACTGCACATGGGAAACACGTCTTGCAGGCTGGAGCCATTTTAAAAGGTGCTTTGGCATCTGTTCATTAAAAGTCCAGATAATAGAAATTCCAATCATTCAGTGAACGGTCCCGAAAAGAGAAATGTCAGAGTGGTTTGGACTTGGGAACTTGGGAATAAGAATGACTAGAATGGAGTAGGTGCCAACCAAAGCTGTTCTGTTTGGATGGTCTTTGTTTATTTAATTATTTTTCCAATGTGCTGGGCTAATTTAACATTATAAATAATTAATTTCCTAAAGATAATAAATAAATAAATGTTTAATTGATCAGACGTCCATTACACCTGGGGGTGGAAATAGCTGTTTTCCGTGCTTATTTATTATGCTTCATTACTTAATTTGTCGCGGCAGAAAATGCAAAGTGCCTTCGCGAGCAGTGAGGAAATACAAAAGAGTTAATTGGTGCGAACATGCACCAATGGCTCATTTTCACCCCAACTTGAAAGCGATAGCCCGGACCCTCCCCGAGACTCCGCACACTCTGCCTTGGAGGGGATACCGTTTTAATTTCGGTGAGAGCTCAATTATGCCAAACTGAGAAACACAAAATGTCTTTGTGGAATTTATACATATTTTGCAAGTTGTGATTAAAAACCCGTCCAGGGCAAAGATAGAATAACTTTCATGCTATTTTTTGCTGGTTGTTTCATCTCAGGCTCAGCCAATGTTTGGTCAGACGACTTGACGTTCAGCCCAACATCAATTTTTTTGTTGTTTGTTTTTTGGTAAAAGATTCCCATAAATAATCAATTCATTGAGCAGATTAAGGGATTTGCGGTTGCGTGGTATTAGATGTGCACAAATCCCAAAAAAGCGGAACACCGCTAGGCGCCAGGCAGGGTGTTTAGGTGTAAAATGCTTCTTTTTTTAAACTTCAGTCAGCTGCAAACAGCTAAAAATATAAATGAGCGTTTATATTACCTGTCATTCTCATATTTATAGCCTGGAGGCATTTCAAGGCATTTTTGGGAGACTTTGCTCTCGTTTTTGCCCTCTTCCTTAATTTCTTGACCCCGGGAAAAGAAAGCGTTGAGATTATTTCCTTCCACCGCCTGTTCCCCTTGTCAGCGTTGTCTCCACTGCCGCCGCTGCCATCGCCCGCGGCTGCAGCGTGGTCCGTGATTTCACGGGTGCATCACGCAGCCCTCTCTGTTTATTGGCAGTTCTTTTAAATTAAAAGCCCCATATCTGGCTGTCAAGCGCTCGTCTCTCCCTCGTGGCAAGAAAGTCATCAACTATTTTAAGTGACGACGCAGCTTCTTCCTGCAAACGTCTGCCAATGACAAATCTGCATTAAAAATTTCAAAGCGGCGACGGGTTTTGTTTGGTGAGACATATTTGCCCAACCCGGGTGCAACTTTTGCCTTGTGCATGCACGCCGAGCATTATAATCTCTGGGATAAGTGCTTTGTTTTGGTTTTTCTAAATAATTCTTCCATATACTAGACTATCGCACAAAAAGTTGCTTTGACTTTGGGAGATTAAACTTTTTTTTTTGTCTGTGATCTTTCTGCGCAGTTTTAAGCCCCTATTATTCCACACAGTCTAGCCTACAGTACACTGAGATTACACTGGCAGACTCTCACAGTGGGGCTAAAGCCTACAGGAAAGTCATAACGCCGTTCGGATTCATCGGCAGACCCTCTTTTCTGACGCTATCTGCTTAACGGCACCCTTTTTGTTTTGGTGCATTAAAAACCTCGGGAATAAAACGAACACCTTGTCGTTTCCTTCCTCACTCTAACAGCAATAAAACAGACGGCGTGTGAGGAAAAGGCGGGGCGGAGGAGAGTGCACGCTTATTTGTTCATTTACTCCATTATGGGGAGACATAAAAATTAGATAGAAGAATTTTCGTGTCGGCGAAACATTTTATGCCCAGTGGCAGAATTGATGAGCAGAAGAGGAATTTAATAGAGAGGTTTTCTAAACACTGTTGGTGTCCTTATTATGTTGCCATTTCATCGCGCAATCAAAACGTGCCTTTAATAAAACGCGAAAGCCAGAGTGCGGCAGCATCCTTGGAGAAGCATCGCTGTGGCGTCGGCGCCCTTTGGGCCAAATGTCTGATTTTTCAGCCCAACGTGTTTCTGCAGAGAGCTTTTCAATGTCGAGCCAGCGGAAGAGGAGAAGGCGGACATTTCTGTGGACTTTTTCTAATAGGCGGGCCACTCCGGTTATTGCTTAAAGAGATTTAAAAAAAAAAAAAAAAAAAAAGAATTTGACACACAATGTGGGACCTTCACAGTTGAATGACTTCCGTTCTTTAAGGTTAAATGAAGAGGACGCTGTGGAAAACAAGATATTAATGTATAATTGTCCCTCGGTGCCTCCGCTCGGGCAGCGCGCTCAAAGCAACGCGCTGCCATGGAAACAACTCAATCAGAAGACACAATAAGGACACGGGAGGGAACACGGTAAAGTCGTGTAATTTATCTTCGCACAAATCAAGGTGGCTCGCTGCACGCCGGTGTGCACAGGTCAAAAATAGACTTTTTTTTTTTTTCATAATGTGCAGCCCTCCTTTGACCGGTACACGGAGCTTCTCGCGCTACTAATTTAGCTTTGCGCGTGCGTCTCTGGCCTTACATATCAAACACATCGCACAACCGAGGGACTAACAACCTGCTGCCAGACCGCAGATAGCAATTATCGGGTCCCGTGATCGCCGCTCACAGTAACACACAGACACCGCAGTCCTCCGCCGTTTTATTAGCGAGACAAAGAGGGACGCGTCGTTTTGCCGTGTTTTGTGCAGCATTAAACGCACGCTGGGAGATAAAAACCGGCGTGCATATTAACAATGGGGACTTTGGAAGGATCGCCGTGCAATCGGGAATCTCTCTGCACCAGAGGCTTTATTTTTTATTTTATTTTTTTTTCCCAGCACACACGCGCTTTCAATTCCCCCCAGAATGTACAGCCGACTTACCATATTAATGCACAAATTGGGTTATCCTTCTTTCAAGGTCTCCGGCCCTAAATTAATATGACATTTTTGGCAAGCAAACCGAAATGGCTTTTAAAAGAATTTAATAAAAAGCATAGCTGATGAAATTAGCTAATGCCCATTGACATTTTATCCTAAGCATTATAAGACACACCGGATCCACTGGTCATATTCCCCTTGATTTTCCCCGACGCCGGCGTCTAATAGATTTGCAATTTGATTTGCAGGTGAAAAGTTGATCCCACGGTCAGGTGCGGCGGCAATGTTCGCTCGGAGGCGGGTGATGATGCACACGGCCCTGCCTGCGAGCCATAGAAATTAGAAGGGATTAAATGGCAAGTGCATTTGGAGATCCGCGGCAGGGGAACGAGATCCCCGGGTGAGTCTGGCCTTGACGGGGTGACGGGCTGCGTTCACACCGCCAACCGTTTCAGCCAAATCCTGTTCATTTGCTCGCAAAACTCCACTTCACGTGATGAACTTTGGTTCAAAGAGGCAAATCTTGGTACTCTGGAAAATATTAAAGTGAACTGAGCGCAGGAAGCAGTGTCCTGGCATTGACAAAAACGCGAGTGAGGTCTCTCGTTCACGTCATTGTCCGCAATTTCTGGTGCAGCGCCACTACAGGCGAGGGGGAGGAACACATGAATTATCCTCACAAAAGCAGATCTGGGACTTGCTGCTGAAAGGCCGCAGCGCGACCTGAAGGGACGTCATGGAACGGTCGGTCGCGGAGGACGATTAAGAAAAAATAAAAAATAAATAAAAAAGCGGTCTACTCTCGTCTTCGTTTGTGCGCGACGGCAATTACCGAAACGTCTGTTAATCTCCACGCACAAGAAAAAAAATATAAAAAAAACAACAACTGCAACAAAAAGTGGTACAAATCGTCTTGGTTGCTTTATACCGCACGTCAACTATAATGATGGGGGCGCGAACACACACACGCACGCACACACACACACACACACACACACACACACACACACACACACACACACAGACAGACAGAAGATTCCAACAGACAAGAGACCGTACGTCTCGGTAAACCCACGAGAGCGGCAGCCTGTGGAACAGAGCGGCTTCCACTTTCATGTGCCTCTCTGTGTTCTCTCTGCGGCTGTTGGGTAACATCGCCAGTAAATTTGCCATTAAAATGGCAGCAAGAGCCGCAGCTTTAGCTTCGGCTCATCGGCCCCATTTGTAGAGTCGTCACGACGGTTTTTTGCGTGACGGCAAAAAAAAAAAGGCTCGGCTTTGGTTTTTTTTTTTCCTTTGAGCAGCGTTGTTGTTGCTCAAACAGGGATGAAAGGTTCATCAAAAAAGAAAAAAAGATGACACTCGGTGGCTTGTTTACTGTTGTTTTAACGTGATTAGATGGCTGAAATCTATATGCAGAAGGATTCCCACTGATGAAGGGCAGCGGCTTGTTGGTTCATTATTGCAGAGATCTGGCACCAGTGTTTGTCTCATGTTGCATGCGTTCTGCTTTTCTGGCGTTCAAAAGGGTTTCTTTTGGTTCTCGGCAGTTAGAAGCCGAGTGACGCGACGTGTCAATGTGATCCTACTAGGCCAACGCGTTTTTGACAGTATTTAAAGCAACTTTAACATTAATCTTGTCATCTCGTCCTAAGAGGAGGACATTTCTCCCTTTTCTTCCCACACAGAGAGCTTATTAAAGTTCAGTTGTATGGTTTGCTGACTTCAAGCCTTCAAAGGTTTTGACAACTCTTCCCCAAAAACCTGATTCCCGTCAACGCCTCACCGAGGTCCAATTAGCGAGACGGGGAAGGCTGCTCCTTCATACAGTGCAAAAAAAAAAAAAAGGCTTTATTAAAACACACACACACAAATGTACGTATCCGTCTTGAGTATGTCCAAGGGGAAACATTAAAAAAGAATAATAATTTCAGGAGAATTGGGCAGAGTCAAAAACACCAAATACATTTAAGGAGAGTCTGTGAGAAGAGAGATCAGCTGCCAGTTTGGCTGTGAACTGAGTGTTCCAAGGATTTTGTTTTGCCGACCTGCTGAGTTTAATTATGAATAAACGATTATTCAGGTTTACAAAAAAAAAAATAGTTCTGGCATAAAAATGCAGCTAAAGAGCTTTTGGCAGACGCCATCAAAATATTTTGACAAAACAACTTTATTTTTTTGAGGATAGTTCACATCTTTCACACCTTTTTTTATGTATCATTTTTTGTTGGTTTGATGTTCAAACAAAATCACTTTAAATCATGTTTTGTTTTGTGTTTTCCTAAATGAAACATTGATGGTGTTTCTGGCCTGGACCTCATAAAGGTACAAAGTGCCAAAAGTGTAAACAGCAAAGCCCCTGAATTGCTGCAAAGCGTCATTGGTAAACTTATTTTGAAACGCTGAGCTACAATCTGACGTTTATTACTGGCAAAGGCTGCGTGTGCTTTAGTCAGAAGTCACTTAGCGAGCTGCTGTACTTAACAAGTTCAAGCTAAAAGCACTGCCATTTGAAGACCTGGTGAAAACACACTGTTGACAGTCTTTTTATTTAACAGGCACATTTCCCAGCTTGTGATGTGGTTCTGGCTCCCCTTTCCCATGGATATCAGCAAGGTGCATCATCCTGTAACATTAATTATTCACAAAGTAAGTCTTTGGCTGAACGGCGGCGCATCGTTAAATATCACAACCAGTTTGTTTTCATGTGTCAAACGTAAGCAAGGTCTCACTCGGCAACTCAGGCAAGATACATATTGTTCACTGCTCACTGCTCACTTAAGTATGTATGTCGACGACCTGTTGTGCACTGTGTGTGGAAGTAGCCTCAGCATCTGAGCTGGAAAAAACCTCCTAATGTAGAAGAAGCAACTGGAAATAAGTGGCGGTCACATGTAGAATTAAAATGTTTTCCCCACATTGTTTGTTTGACGATATTATCTTAAGAATTTTAGGATTATCCAAAAAAACACACCAGATCTCCAGTAAATGGCATTTTTAGCCCTGTGCTTGCAGCCGCTTGCAATGTAGCATTCTTCGCCGGGCCGTACATGTGTTTGGAAGGGGGACTAAGACAAAACAAGGCAACCAGCATTCAGAAGTGGGTGAGCAAGTGAAACAATAGAGAACAAAAAGCATGAGTTATTGTTATGAAACAGCCATCCATCCTCCTCTGCCTTCCTGAGGTCGGGTGCTGCAGGACAGCAGGCCTGTCAGCCTGAGCCAAGCCTCCATTCTTAGCAGCAGCATCCTCCAGCTCCTCCTGTGAGACCCTGAGAGGCTCCCAGGCGAGTCGGAGGGTGTTGCGCGTCCACCCCGGGGCCTGCGCCAGGACGGACGTGCCTGCAACACCTTTCAGGAGAGGCGTCCTGATCTGATGCCAGAACCACCTACAGCCAAGTCCAAGGGGGCACATACAGAGAATGTCAATATTAGAGAGGGACTATCACCTACAGACAGTGATTCCTTTCCCTTTGTTCTGTGTTCCGTCAGATAGAATAGATAGTAATAGCTGCTGCTTTAACCTGCAGTTACTTTTAGAGACATGGTTAAATGTCCCTTAATTGCAAAGACAGACGGGGCTGTAGACACACGTGCGCTCGGATGAGCCAGTAACCAGCCAATCGTGCTGGAGCTCTGTGCGACTCTTGTAGAACAAGACAACACATAATTAACAGCAGTCGTGGAAACCGAGGCGCCCTAAGAACTGCTATTATGGCCCGTGTTCGCTCATGCATCCCCAATGAGGTGGAGTGTCACCAGGGAGGCAATAAGCGGCGGAAATAAGTGACGTAAAGAACGAATCTCGACCTGTGAAGACTCCAGCGCAGGCAGCCGCTTCCTTTCAAGTGCCATAAAACACCTTATTTAAAATACAGGCATTTTTTTAAAAGGCGAATAAGAAGAAAAATCTCAGCATGTCATTTTTTGTTTGTTCTTTTACCTGAAACACTGCGTGATGAGGTTCTGATACCAGTGCAAAATTCACTACTGACTTGCTTCAGTTGAGTGTTAGTTTTTAATATTGTATTATTTAATACATAGTACGCATCTGCATAGAAAAGCAGATCCCGTGGCCACAAGCAGTCAATCCAAATTGTTTCACAAATATGTAAATGTCCAACCTGGAAGGCAAAAACAAAACTCAACACAACATTGAAAAAATGAGAATGAAAACGGTCAAAAACTGGGAGTGAACTTTAAACAGCGTTGCTTTGTACCACTACAAATGGGCAAACAGATTTAGGCAGGTTTGCTACATTGGACCAACGTCATGATAGAATTTTATCAGCTGAAGTTGACTTTCACTCACGGATCTTGAATATATTATATTAAACTATTACACAGGTATGTAAAACCACACCACCATCCGTCCGTCCTCCCAGTGCAAAACAAGCTGCAGTCAATCCACATTTTTGTAAAAATTACACTGGAACGTGATTAGCCAACACTGGCTGCCATAGGAGCAGGAGCCCGGAAAACCCTTATGGAGCCTGCAGTTTCTCACAGTCGCGATGCCACTGGTGCGAACAAAGTACAACACAAAGAAAAATGTATAGAGAGACGGGAGGGAACAAACACAGAAGATAAAGGGCCCTGGGCAAACGTCTGTTTTACAGCGCCTGAGCCTGTGGGTGGTTGCTGGCAAGATGCTCGACAAATGACAGCGCACGCTTGATTGTTCCGAGGCTCCGAGGGCACGAGCCTCGGAAACGTGCGCGGCCGTCGCGCGCCACATTTCTTCGCCCGTCCGCGGCTGACCGGCCGAGAGCCGCCTCAATCAGAGCAGAGAGCGGATCCCATTTCCATAAATACACTCGAGTTAGCTCGGGGTCAGCCGTGGGTCAATAAAAGGTGTGTTTGTTTGCCGGGCTGTCTGGGGGGCGCGAGGGATGAGGGATTTTCACAGTTTGTAACAAGACAGGTCGGCCATCTCCGCCTCGACCTACGGGGGATCACGTTCCTCAGCCTCGGCGAGACAAGAGGGGGGCGGAAAAATATTTAAATTCTTCCAACATCTGGTGAAAAAGAAAAAAAAAAAAAGCCATAACGGGGAATTTTTGTATTAAGACTCCGGTGTGCTTCAAAGAGAACGTGCCTTTGACAAATCCACTCCCTCAAGGCCTGATTTTTGATTGCCAGTCGAACAAAAGAGCGGAGGAGACGTCTGCGCCAACCAAAAATATCAGATTGCATATTTCCAGCGAGCTAGCCCGCCGCCAACGCCAGTCGCAGAAATGGTGTAAAGCCACCAAAAAAAAAAAAAAAAAAAAAATCAAGTGCATGGAGATGAAGCTTTGTAAAACCCCTTTTGTGCAAAGGCTCACTAGGAAAAAAAATACATTGCACCAAATCATTTAATGCTGTACAGCAGCGGAAAGATTCAACCAGCTCGCCATGGTTTCCCCGAACTTTGCTGCTCCTGCGCCTTTTCTTTTATGACCTGGCAAAGGTTCTGCATACATTCTCCCTCCAGTGGCTCATTTACACCCATGTTGTTGCAATATACACACACAAAAAAAGAAAATACTGCAGAAAAGCTCTGAGGCATTTGGCAACGACATATGGAGAGAAGGGCTCAGTGTGCACAATTCCAAAAGTAGAATCTTTTGCAACTGTATCCGAGTGCAGATTGGCGGTCGGGTCCAATCAAACTGCATCGTTTTCCGGGGGGTTAAAAAAGTTGATGCTCTTTTATTTCATTTACATTAGTTAACATCTTGCCAGTCTTGCTAGCAACTGAAAGGCTGCAATCTAGGTCACACGCTGATGTGCTAACGAACCTCCAATGACCAGCCAGGCTTCTTCAACCAATTCAATAGGGGTTTCTATTGATTCTTTAATCAGCCAGTTTCTTTTATTGATAAAGATGCTGGCAGTGTGAGGGTGAGACGGGTTCTGACTGAAGAAGAAGCAGTCATGAGTCGTCAACAGTGGTTGCTGCTCCGGAGCTGCTTCAAACGTACGTGAATAAACTCCACACTGGAATGAGATTCAGCTGATGGTTCAGCACGCTGCCTTCCAGCTCTTCAAATGCTGTCGTTGGGCTCTTCACTGGGTGGATGGTGTCATATATCCAAAGGTCTTATGGAAGTCTACCCGTCCATCCGTCCACTCATCAGTCACTCGGCTGCACCGTCTCACAATATTCCGCTCACATTTCCCAAAAGCTGGCTTCGAATCTTCGATTCCATACAACACAAATTGGAAAAAAAAAAATATCCAGGGCGAGAGGCTTTGATGCCGTACTGACCGGATTAATATTATTCGGCCTGTGTCTATCAGTGTCTCCGGTGGTGTGTCGGCATATCGCCTGCAGTGGCCTGAGGTGGAGAATTACCCATCGAGCGGCCAGGTTGCTCGCCGCCGCCTCGCCCTGAATCATTCGCTCTCCCTTATTGGACACGCTCCTCAAAATTGTTATCCTCCCCCCTACGTCTGTATGATAGTCACACAGGGCAAGATACATGCATGAGTGCACCAGCCCGGCTCCTCTGCCACATCTGTATGTTCACCAGTGGTGGTGGTGGTAGTGGTGGGGGTGGGGGAGGGGCTCAGATGTGTAGATGAAGCAGACGCTGCAGCCCCTGTCAGAGTTCCCTCGGGGAAAGCTCCGGCAGCCACCCTGTGGAAAAAAAAAGAAAAAAAAAAAGTGCCAGAGCACATCTGTGTCCCAGCAGGTGCTCGGCGCTCCCATGATAGATTGTTGCGCCGGCTTTTATTTATTTATTTATTTATTTGTTTGTTTGGTTGTTTATTTATTTCCCCCCACCCCCCTCGCGCACACCCTGGAATGCCGTCTTTGCGCATTACAATGCGGCCCAAGCGTTGAATAGAGGCCAGGCCAGAAAGAGAAATCAAGAAACAAAAGCATCTTGTGTGTGAGTCTGGGGGATCCAGTCCAGGGCAAAAGTAGGGGGTAAAAAAAAGAGGAAATCCCAGTTGGTGATCATGATCGATTCTCTGTCCTGGTTTCCCCCGTTAAGAATGAAATAAGCAAATATGTCCCGCCCTCCTCTTTGATACATCTGAATCATATGACGGTGCTGCGTCAGGATTTTTTTTTTTTCTTCAGACTCTCAGGACAAAGTGTAAACACTCTTTAGATTCCCTCCCCCCCACTGGAAAAGGACAAAACAAGGATAGCCAAATGTCATCCCGCCTCTCATCAATATTCTGTGCCGCCATGCGCCAATATCATCAGAGATAAGCCAGCGCGGAGTAATTGCAAAGATAACTTTCATTTAAGCGAGCTCTAATACTTGTATGTGTCCCTTAATTGTGGATGCGCTCTGCAGAACGTGGCCGACCTTCGCCTGCCCTGCTGCCTATCAGATCAGAGTCGTGTTTGACAGTATCTGTCCGGAGAAGTGATGATGACGGTGTCTGAACTTTTATCGTCGTTATTATTATCACTCAATCAACATTAACAAAATATCTATAACAATAAAAAAAAAAAACACATAGAACTTGATTTGAAGGGCCCAACGGCAGTTTATTTTATGTTTAGCAAACGCTGGTGAAACTTTTTCCTTACTGTCTAAATTTGAAGCCTTCTGAAATAACACATTTACCTGGGAAAAAAAAAAAATGACAGTCAGACACCAACAGATTTCATTAACAATTAACAGCACAAGTTCTGAGGGCAAGAATAGCAGCTGTGCGTCGAGTCACATAAAATGTGAAATATGAATTAATCAAATGGCTTGAAAGGATGGCAGTGGACTTCGATAATGCAACTGCAACTAGCTATATATATATATATGAGTGTTTGTGTGTGTGTATTTTTTTTTCCTTTTTTAGGAAGGCATGTGCTTCATGCACAAGACAAAAAAAAAGACAAAAATGCTCCAAATTAGAGAAACAAAGCGCTGGATAGTCTCGAGTGGAGATCTCAGAAAGAGCCCCTGAAAAACAGAATATCAAGAGAAAAAAAGAGAAAAAAAAACAGATTTGCAAACGATGCATTTCTGTCACAGAAAAAGAGCGAGCGCACAACAATGCAGATGTTTGCTCTCAATAATTCAAATGTCTATGCATAATTTCAGCCGGAGCCCTGGTGCCAAGTAGACTCCCCCCTGGGGAGGCGGAGCCCAGGGCTTTGCCGCGCTGCCGCAGAGAGGGGGGTGGGGCCTCAGCGGCAGCAGATGTGCTGCAGCAGGCGGCGAGGTGCTTTAAATTAGCGGCGGAGACCGGAGTGACCGTTAAACGCGTCGTCGGGACCTCACGGCCAAAATGCGGCTCGCTGGCGGGAGGGAAAAGTAAAGCTGGAAATTTGCAATTTGGCTTTATTGCCATAAATGACTTTTGAAAACGTATCCGGCAGCTGCTCCTTCAATTCATTTGAGATATAATTTTCCTTTATTGATCGCCGCGGGGCGAGCGATCCGGTGCAGGTGCTAAGTGACAGACAAAATACAGCAGATAGTTTTGGGTGAAGAAGGAAAAAAAAAAAATAAGACTGAGCGGCACCGCCGTCTACAGACAAACACGACAACATGGGTGAGCGTCAGTGAACGCACAATTAAGAACTTGCACAAAACAGCCACGGAACACACAGATTACAACATGAATCTCTCTGGGTTTTTTTCTTTCTTTTTAAAAGGATTCACTTAGATAATACGTTTTCCATGTCCCGTCTCATTCAGATGGTCCGGCGCTGTGAGTCCTCTCATCAAATATAAATGGTGCTGCGCAAAAGCATAAAAAAGCTGTTTTGACTCTCTGCGGTCTCAACGAAACGAAACAAGAGGTATTTTGCAAAGCGGGGGAAAAAAAAAAGGAAATGTCGACACGGAAAGGTTGATGCTTAAATCAGTGGTAATAACTACTTGTAAGTTAGGTTCTTGAAACACTGACCTGAGACTTTGTTTGTCTGTCATCTGAAACCACTGTGCTCGGCCCAGCACAAGTACAAGTTGTTTCAGGAAGCAGCAAACTATGAGCGTTCCTGCACGAGTTTGTAAACAGAGGGCTGAAAACGAAAAAAAAGAAATACATAAAATGTGTAGCTGGCAAAACTGTGCGGCTGGTAAAACGAAATGCATTAGACTTCAGCTCGCAGGTCGATGCAAGTGTGTCGTTTACGAGCTCGGCCGTCCCACTTTGAAGCCTTTTGGCTTTGCGAGGCGGCCCGGCTTCGCTCCACTCCACCTCCAGGTCTGAGGAGAAACACGGCGCGTGTTTGCGCGTCTGAATCCTCCCCTCCCTCCCCCGGCCTTCTGCCATCCCCCCCACCCTCACCCCCACCCCCACCCCCACTCCCTCCTTTAACTTGTCTGGGCTTTGATTTCTTGACATATTCCCTCGCTGCTTTTTTGCTTCAGTGCTCGGCGCTCCGCGTGTTGTCTCCCGTCTCCTTGTGTTCGTCTCCCCATCTCATCCCACGTGTGCTTCCAGGCAGCGCGCTGGCTCACAGCCTGTTTTCCATAAAGATAACACCGCCGCGGTTAACAGATGGTGTATAAACGCTCTCGCCGCGAAGCGCTATTGACTCGTACTGCGGGAGATGGCGAGAGATTGCTCGTGGCGCTGAGTTTTAACGTTAGAAAGCCTGACTCGTCGCGCAGCCTACGTGGGATGTGTCCCGCTTCACAGCGAAGTTTGCCTTCCTGAAAACGATCAATCAATAGATTGATCATTTTATCCAGTGCCAACCTTCACTGACGGAGAGACTTCCACTCCGTGGACGCCCACGGTTGCCATGGATTCCAGTGTGAAATGCGGAAGAACAGAAGAAAAACACAACATCGCATTGTCGTTTGGCCTCCGTGACACTCGCCGGCCACGTTATTCGGTTCACCTCGCAGGCGCCAGGTACTGGTTTGGTTTTCTGATTTCCAGTTGCCTTTCCATGGTCTCCAGTCAATTTGCCCTTTTTTGACCTCTGACCCCCGACATCAACCAGGCATTTTCCTCCACACCGCCGCCGCTGCGGCTCACTCAGTATTTTTCTCTCTTTGAGATCATTCTCTGTAAACCCTGCGGACGGTTGCGATGATGTGAAAATCCCAGAAGATCAGCGGTGAAACCCTCGGACCGAAAACCATCTTAGCCACATTCAGAGTCACTTCAGTCCCCTTTCTTCTCTTTTCCGGAGCTCACTTTGAACCGCAAGCCGTCTTCACCACGTCTGCATCCCAACATGCTGCCATTCGATCGACTGATTGGCTACATTTGTTACCAAACACATGAGCATTGCCCCTAATAGAGTAGCCAACAAACATCATGTTAGAAATCATGTGTTTGTACGTCTTTCACCCGCCAAAACTGTTGTTTTATTGCACACGTCACCACAGCCGCGGCGGAGGTTCGCGACTTCTGACGGAAACTGGACTGAATCTACGACTCGGCTGCGACATTTTGACTCGGCTCAAGTTGTTGCGAGTTAATTCAAAGTGTTGCTGAGCTGCCTGTCAGAGATTCTGTCTTGATAAATCTCCCGGTTATTCCTAAATCAATATGGAGGCCGGGGTTGCGGCGGAGAAACCTTTATAATCCTCGCCCTCAGCGCTTCTGTTGCGCTCGGGCCAATTTCACTGGGGTTTTATCATTTGAACCTGACAGTTTGCAGTATGTTTTTGGTGGACCCAATCCATTTTGTTTGATACCGCTCTTAGCCCGCATCCGGGAAGTATCATAAAGTAGAAGAATCTGAGTTAGGTGTCAAAAGGAAACATTTTTGTGTTTCCTCCCATTTTTTCTGCGTTGAATGATCTCTGCAACTCTAATCTGGAAGACGAAATGTCAAATGGACGAAGCCGCTATAGGGAAACTCCTGATTTCCATTCAGAGCTCCTTTTACTCACATAAATGGAAGGTTGTGAGTTTCTGCGGGGGCCGTCATTTCAATCAATTTCCTCTCTGCGCTTTACTCTTATGTAGAAGGGAAAAAAAGAAAGAACGCTATCTTGCTAAATGTCAGCATCCGACAACCCTCCATCTCCTCCGTGTCATATAGATTATTTGCAATCTGCCGTAGCAGGTTTGCATGTCTTTAAGGGCCGGCAGAGTGAATACCAGCGAGACGCGTTGTTAGCGGCGGCGGCCTGTCTTGTCGGGCTGCCGCAGACAGAAGCAATTCGAGGGAGGCTTCCGCTCGGCTGGCGGAGGGGTGGACGTGTGGTATGGGAGGGGTTGTGGTGGTGGGGGGTGCGGGCAGGCTGGCGGGGCGGCGCCAAATGAGTGAAGGATCAGCCCGGCAACAGTTAAGGCGAGGCCTCGGGGACGCGTGTAAAATTGGATCTGCCATTTTCTGAAAAATGTGCTGTTGATTTGATACTTTTCAAGTCCGGGCTTTGTTCCTGAGGATGTCCGTAATGGTTGATGAAGACAAATTACCGCCGCTTCCGTCTAAGGAGGAGAGGAGAAGGAGGAGGGGGAGGAGGTAGAGGAGGAGGAGGAGGAGGAGTGAGTTGAGGAGGCAGAGGAAGGAAACAGTTCTCGGGGGAGTCCCATCATCCTATACGTTCAGGGAAGACGGTGGCGCAGCACAACAGAAGGCGTGTGAAAAGGCCAGCGTTGGGTTTATTCGGACGTCCTCCGGGGCCGAACTCTCGGTGCGGTCCGCCGTCTTCTAAACGGAGAGAATTTAGCTCCATGATGAGAACGGCACGAGAACTTCGATTAATGAAAGGGGAAAAAAAATAAATAAATACAAGCTTTCCACCCTTGCACAGGCTCAGCAGCTCAGCCCCGTTCAAGCTGCTTTATTAGCTATGCAAGGGCAAACAAACACATTTGGCAACACTTTGAAAAACACCCGAGCTGCACCCGGTCATACCACTAGAAGTAGTTTTTTTTTTTTGACTGCTTTGACTCCGAAATTAACCGCATCGCGCTGTTGAAAAGGATTCAGCTCCCTTTAAAGAAGCCCAGTGAGCCTGTTGGGGCTGAAGGGCCGACAATATTCAGCGGCCGGCCGCTCAGAAGAAGCTCACGCAAACAAGAGTATTTTTAGGCTCTGTTGCTGTTTCCGGCGGCGCTGGTTGCTGGTTGCTGCTAGTGCCGGTGTCTGCATTGCCGCTCGTACTGGTGGCTGACAGCCCTATTGACATTTTCTATGGTGATTTCCGCGAGCTCACTGTATTAGAGCCGCGCGGGGCTTCCGACCGAGTCGGCGGGCGGGCTGCATGTGCGAGAAGAGAGAGTCCCCGGAGCTTCTGTTTACCAACCAAGTCGGATTTGCCGCTCTCATACGCAGCCAGGCTGGAGCTGAGCTACCCAGCAACCCCCTCCAGTGTCCCTCCCTAGCCACCACCAACATACACACACACACGCATTCACACCCTTTAGGCTTTCATTTGGTTGCTCCTCCTCAGTCTACTTTTTTTTTTCCCTTTCGCCAGAATCTGTTCAGAAACTTTCCACACTGCAGGCTTTTTATGTAAATTGTATGCTACATAAAAGGGTTGTACACAGTTACAAGCCAAACCTTAAAAAAAAAAAAAAATGAAAAAAAATGAAAAACAGCAGAGAGGCACTTCAAACGGAATTAGTTTAGTCCCAAAATAATAAAATTGATGGGGGATGGTGGGTGGGTGGGACTGGTGCTCTCACAAATTGAAGGTGCTGATGTTGAGAGGTAGTTTTTTTTTTTTTTTTTTTTTAAACAACGACAGATCAGAACCGTTTTATTTGCTGAGCAAAAGTGAAATTTCTTTGCATCAAAATGTAATAAATGTGGGTTTTTTTTGTGCATCAATATGATTGAAGAGCTGAAGCACAAGACAAGGTTTTGTTGTGCAGATTATGTTTATATTTACACCATTTTTTGGCAACTTTGAAATTGCCAAAGGATTTTTTTTATTCCTCAGCATTCACAAATAAATGTGTTTTTGGATGTTGTTTTTGGATGATGATTATGATTATAAAGAAAACAATCCAAAGAATAGACTAAAAATGGAACGCAGCTCCTCAGGGAAGCAACTTCTCACGGCTGATTACGTTTGTCAATAATTTCAGTCAGTGGCTGATGGAAAGATGCAACGTTGTACTCATGCATTTTTTAATGATCTACTGAAGGGCTCACATGAGACAGTTTAAAGTAAATTATTATTACTTTTTAACAAATATGGCGGGCCCTGCGGAACAATTCCTAAATACTTTGGATCCATATTGTCAATAGCTGACAGAAATACTCCTTATAGACCGCATTCTAACTTGACCAATCAGATTTGTTGCTGCTAGTTTGGAGCCAGTGGCAACGCTGGCTGTGTGCTGCCACCTGGTCGCTAGCCGCTAGGCACCGTGGTGATGAATGCTCTTTGAAAAACAAGTTTTTCAAAGAGAGAAAGCTTTTAGTGATTCTTTCATTTCAAGTGTCATCAGGTCATTTTTTTTTTTTTTTTAAAGCAAATCTCTGTCACGGCCATTGATCAGGCCCCGTGGCAGCCTCTTCTTCTTTGGTGGCAGTCACTTCCTGGTGGTGTATCAACTTGTCAGCAACGCTTCTCTCACCTCTTTCTCAAAGGGAATCTGATTATAGCTGGTTTAAAATTAAAGCCGATTCAAAACGTTTTTGACGGGAGGTTGGCAAGATGGATCAGCAAGATCCCCGAGTTGAAACGTGAGCGAGCCAACAATGTCAGTTCTAGATGTGTTTTGAAAAGACGATTATTGCCGTGACGACATGCCCATTTGAGATCCGAGACTTGGCCTCTGCTGTGATTGTGAGAAATAAACGCGTTCCCTGTAACGGAAGCAAACGGCACAATGCCGCAAATCAATCCCGCACGCAGCCGGCTTTGTTTGTCGCTTGGCAGCCAATATTTTAGCATTTAACTCGGCAACACAAAACTTGGCTGCGTGTTTACACGTCCCGGCCTCCCTATTTGCCCTCATTATAAGAGGTCTGACCTGCCAACACCTACAAAGCGAAAACGAAAAAAAAAACATCAAGTCAACATCAACAATCAGCGCAACACATCGACGGTGGCAGCACACCAAACACGGAAACAGGACGAAAACCGATAGCATCTTCCCCATTATCCTCATTCCAGTTATAATTGTGATGCCTTGGCGAGAAGATCCTGAATCTACAGCGAGCGGCGGTCTTGGCGCGCATGTCTGGCAGGTGGCCACAGACCTGGCGGTCCGACATACGACTTCCCACATCGCTACAACACTGTGGAGAATAAATTACTCCCCGTCTTTTCGCAGCAGAAAGGTGCGCTTGATGGCGTGCTGGCTCTCTTTCCAAAAATCCGCTTCCTCTCTCTCTCTCTCTTTCTCTCTGTCTCCCTCTCTCTCTCTGATGCTGACGCTCTCAGCTGATGAGTCACTGGTTGTCACTTCCAGCTGCAGTCAGGCTCTCCAGACATGAAATCAATACTCCACATTTTTCCCTCTGATGGACACATACTGGGGAGGATGTGTGTGTGTGCGTGTGCGTGTGCGGGGGTGTGTGTGTGGGGGTGGCGGGGGGGGGTGCTCCCTCCATCCCTCACCCATCCACCTTTTTCTTATCCGGAATGCACTTGATCGAGTTCCATTTAGATTGCTAATGTGACTGATGGGTCGTCGCGGGCGGCGAGCTCCACAGGGGGGCGACGTCCATGATCTTTGCGGCGAAGACCTCCTCCTGACGGACACCGTTTTTTTTTCTCCCCCGCCAGCGTGTTTTAAAAGCCTCTTCCTCCTCACGCTTCCTCCCCCATTAGCTCCTCTTCCCTGAGGTCTGACTCGGCGCCTCCCCGCCACATTCCACCTCTGCTGCGCGTTTAATAGGCTGTGGCGTTAAAACAAAAGGGGACAATTTGAGCAATCTCTCATTGGTAATGAGCGCGGCGACGTCAGGCGGCATGCAGCGGTACGAGTCTTAAGTCTCAGCCAGATAAACTGCAAAAAGAAGTCTCATTGTCTCAGGCAGGTATTCACCGCAGCAGCCGGCACTGTGGGATGAAACTGTCATTTCTTTTTTGTGTCGGTAGTTCGTTTTCAGGGTTTTTTTGTGTTGTTGTTTTTTGACAAATGTGCTAATCAAGGCGCATGTTTGGCTTGTTTCTAAGACCACTCTTTTTTTTTCTTTAATGACAATACACACAAATCAAATGTAGCTCTAAAAACTGACTAACTTGTGGTCACAGCTGAAGCAACAGCCTGCAGTTCTTCTACCTCACAGTTGCTGTTTTAAAATTATTTCTAAAAAAAAACCTGATGTTAGTTTTTTTTGTTTTCACTGTAAAGTATTAAAACGTGTGTGGGCCTCACACAGTAACCATGACAATGCATTGTGTGTGTGTGTGTGTGTGTGCGTGCGTGTGTGTGTTTGTTGTTTGGGGTGGGTGGGGACATCTACATGGGCGGGGTGGGCTTTGTTTTTAACTGTAAAGCACTTTGCGCTGCATTTTATTGTATGAAAAGTGCTCTCTAAATAAAGGTTTGATTGATTGATTGATTGATTGATTGATTTAGTATAACTCTCATAGAATTATAATGTATTTCAGAAACATCTAGAGAACCCAGCCAACCCTGCCATTGACACAGCTCCCCCACAGGCCTGCTGTGGGACTGTGCAACTGTGTTCGCCTGCCCTCTCCACGGCCTCTTCTCTTTACTGGTCGCACTGGTCTGTGTGTGTTGGTATTGATCGGGGCAGACACGAGGAAGTTGGGAAATTGAGAAAAAGAATATTTTAAAAGTATAATTTTCAAGCAGAAAAAACAACACTATAACTACAAGGAAGAAATATCTTCATCTAAACTCATCTGGCTGTCCTTTCACTTTATTAGCAATGAAATAATACACATTTTATTTCTGGTCATAATGCATTTCCTCATGCACCAACCAGCCCGGATGTTAAAACCAGCCATGATGAAAGTCAGGTCATATTGATCCTTCTTTCTGCTAAAGTGCAGTGTTCTGCTCGGGAATCTGATGAACGGCGTTTGGCCTTTTCACACTAACCACCGGCACAAAAGAGCCGAGCAGCTCGGAGACACGGTGCTGGAGCTGGAGCCGGCCTGGGTGAGACTCCGTACCCCAGTTAAAGCCTCTAATGTCACAAAGTGGTGTCATCGGTCGCCATAAACAGAGCAGGTCGCCATAAAAGAGCAGGAACGTCAACTCTGTTGTTATATCACACTTATTTATAGCTTATTGCAAAGTTATTTGAGCTTTTTAAAGCTGGGCTATTCATCACGTTTTCCACTTTTGAACAGTCTGGTACTTTCTGCTGACGCAGACGTTGGTGAAAATGTAAGCATACATTAAAATCACACTTATAGACTCTTTAAAACAAGCAAACAAACAAACAAAAACAAACAAAAACAAACAAAAACAAATCTGTATGCACTATTAACATAACTACAACTTCACCAAAAATCAGGTCACATCTTTTATGTGTTGTTTTACAACAATGGCACTTTTTACGCACATAATGACCAAGCTCTTAATTAAACCAAATAAATGAACGTGCATATTATAGTGCACTGTTCGTCCCAGCATGCTTTAAAAACAAACTGCAGAAGAAAAATGTGTTTGAGTGTGATTATCCTATCTG
Organism: Nelusetta ayraudi; assembly: GCF_046127955.1. NCBI lineage: Eukaryota > Metazoa > Chordata > Actinopteri > Tetraodontiformes > Monacanthidae > Nelusetta > Nelusetta ayraudi. The sequence goes on along the minus strand of NW_027466140.1, from coordinate 2,077,599 downwards.
CAACGTATTAAGATGCGTGGCCGAATGCAGCTAATGCCTATTGGGGGGGCTCAGTTGTTGCGTGTGGAATGTTTTGTGCGACTCCCACTCTGCGATTCGCTTCGCTCGAGTCAACTTACGTCGAGAGCGCAAAAAAAAAAAATGCACAGTGTGAGAGAAAAGCGGCCCTTCAATTTCCTCTTAGAGTTTTAATTACATGCGCACATGCGTACCATTAATTCCCGCGAATGAAATGCACAGCACAACAGCAGCCTCGAGTTCTGGCATAACAACATTCTGCAGATTTCATTGATGAAAAATGTGCTCATTTGTTCAGCGATGTCCTGACTGTGGAATCAGACCTGCTGCTGCTGCTGCTGCTGCCGCTGCTGCTGCTGTGTCTGTTGTGTTCCTGTTTGTGTCCCACTTCATTCCTGTCATCCTCACGTCTGTTAGATAAAGTCACATTTATGTGACTCATTAATCTCTGGTTGTTTGTATCGTTTTATGGAATAACGGCTTAGGGTTAGGAAAAGGTTTGGGTTGGGCACAAGAGAAAACAAAATAATAAAACATAATTCTTCAATAAATTGAACATGTAGGAACAGGCTTGTTCCACTGGAATAGAGGCATTTTTTTTTGTTCATTTAACTTGTTTTCTGACAAATAAATATTGTCAGAAAACAATGTAGGGCTGCATCGGAAAATTCAGACAATTGCACTGCATTGCGTAACTGAAACTGTGATATAAGAACTACAATAAAGACGCTGATTTGATCACACCAGCACAGATGATAAGAACGTATGGAAAAGAAAAGAAAAATCGGACGCTATATAAAGTGTTTGAAATTTAGAGGAGGCATGACTCAGGCATCAATTCTTCATTTTAAAATCCAGCGCATCCTTCTTGCCAAACTCCAACAAAAAGTGTTTATTTGATGCTGATGCTGCTAACGAGATTAGTGCAGTTTCGTCAGAACAATATGGAGCTTTCGAAAGAGCTCTGGGCTTTTTGGCTGACTTTGGCAATGTTTTTTTTTTTTCATTTCTTTTTTTTATTGTTTTTTTTTTTGGTTTAACACCATGCGGCTGAAATCGCCCCCAGCTGTGGATATGTGGCCTCTGGCTTAGAGCAGCAGATCTGCAGATCAGTGCACTCCAGACACTAGACAGACTACTCGTCGGTGTTTAGAGGCTAAAAAATACCAACTTTGTTTGAACTTGAACAAAATCAGGGCCGGGTTTGTCCGACATCATCAGCGTAGTTAGTGTGTGTTTGAATGTAATGTTTGAATGGAAATGTTTGAATCCAACAGCAGATCTGTGTGCTGCAGCCGTCACCTGCGGTGACGCTATTATTCTGGGAGCAAATTGCTGCCTCTTAAATGATAACATTTTCAAGGATGTTCCCTCTATTTGCGCTGGAACAAAGCCACCCTGTAATCTGCATGCCTCACAACAGCGTGACTTTATTTTACCCTCCTGAAAAATGTATAATCTATTATACATTCGGGTCAACGAGAGGCCTTCAAAGTCATTGCTTTCCGCTGTTTTTGAAATTCACCTAATGTTCCAGCTTTTACAAAACGTGTATTGCAGCAATGCCGAACACAGGCTGATTTAAAAGTAAATAAATAAATGAATAAAAATTGTAAATGCACCATACAAGAAACCTCCAGAAGCAAAGCTTGAGCAGCAACATCAGATAAAACCTATTTGGGATTTATTTATTTATTTTTTAAACCTCATTTCCAGACGAATTTCCCCAAAACGTTATTATATTTTTCTCAGTAGATTCTCCATTTGTTCACTCGGTTAAATCCCCTTTGGACATCCTGATCCTTCATTTTGCACAGATGAGATAAAGTTGTTTGTCTTGCGTCTCAATGTTCAGAAAGTCAGCCAGTGGTGCCTTGTCCCTGTATCGCCTTCCTACGATTTCTTACGAAAGAGTCACAAAAACACGCTATTAGCTTAAAAAATAATCAATTGTTTCAAATTGTGTCATTACTGTGCACAGCCATTCACATGACCAACCTCTTTGGTTTCCCCTTCAAATGGACACATTCATTCAAGATGAGCGAACGCGCGTGCGGACGCTTGAATTTCTCGCACGGGAAAAGGAAAAAAAAAAAGTTTTGCACTTGGCCTGTCCCTTTTTATTCAGCCTCCTTTCCCTCTTAAGCTGTCGGTGGCGGAGGAACATGAAGTCTCAGGAGTGCCGGGGAGATGTCTACACACATTGTCTTCGCCGTGCGGTGTCTTTGGCAAAGGAGGGGCGGCCACAGTTTACAAGGCCTGCCTTCAATTTTGCTCATCAAACAATGGCTGTGTACACAGCCCCATTCAAGGCAGGGAAAATGCAACACAACGTGACAAGAAAATCAAGCATTGGGCCATCTGGGGGAGGAAGAGTGCCAAATAATGACTCCTTAGTGATTATGGAGCCATTATTCTTTCTTCTCGCGTGCTGCAGCAATACAAGATGAAGGGGGGAAGGCGGCTGATGTATTGGTGTCACCTTATTTTACACTGACATTGGTTTGATTCTCCTCTGCTTGTGTCAATTGGACCAAAAAAATAAATATTTCCTTTTTCGATAAAAAAAAGAGACACGGATTGAAGGACAATGACTGACACACACACACACACACACACACACACACGCAGTAAAACGCACACCCTTAGCACGTTTCTGTAGCATTTATTTTCTGCTTGCTTTTGTTGTCACTGCGCCAGTCTTTCTCCTGACCTTACAAAGACTCGTCATTAAGATTGAAATCTCCGCCACATAAAATTTTATTTGAAATCAATTCAGTGACCTTCACCATCCTAATGGCACAGGCAGTTATCAAACATCTCCTGAGTTAAGGTATAGCTTTGAAAAAGAAAAAGAAACTTAAAGACTTTTGCATATTTATGTTGGGGTAATGAATCATTATACTGACTCATGAGTTATGATTTCTTGTCTCTAATACCTTGTTTACTCACCCATCCCGGCTACTGCTAGCTAAAGCTAGCGGCAAAGAAAGGAAAGAAATTAACCAATCGGAGTGGGTGGGGCTTGTGTGCGCATATAGATTTCTGCTCACTCGGGGTGATCCACTCCGTGACTCAGATGAATCCGAGAGCCGATTCTCTCAAGTGAGTGACTCGTATAAACGCAAGTCAGAGTTTCCCATAACTACTATTTCGTTTTAAATCTTGATTTAAATTGGCAATTACTTTTTTTAAAAGATCTTCAGCTCGTGTTCGTTTAACAAGACCTGCTTAATTGTTAAGGCAAGCATGAGTGGCAGGTGGGAATTGATTTCACTGAATGAACAATAAAAGGGGTGGGGGGGGGGGACAGAAAGAAAAATTGTTGTTGATGGCGTCGCCACAGGCTCCGTTTCCGAGCAGACAGATGGAAAGACACATCAGCACAGCAGGCGCTGCCGCTTTTATCAAACAAGCCACAAAGGCTGTTTTAGCAGTCACCTACTTCTAAGCCCAAAGAGTCTGAATTGGTGGAGTTCAGTCATCCGTCCTAAAAAGGAAATGTTGTCATGTCGCTATCAGTTGATACGCGCCAGACGCGTTTTTGGAGCCTCTTGTAATATTTTGTTTATTTTGAGCAGGATGTGACAGATAAAAGTGAGCCAGTGAAGCATTTGTTCCTTCCTGGCAAGTACAAATTGATCTAAAGTTGTTTCATTATGAGAAGCAGATGTGCGACGTTCGAGAAACGCAACGGAGGCTGAACAACCCCGACGAATGTGTCGCCGTTTTATGCAAAAGTCAACGTTGCGCTCACACGGTGCGCGCCGCCATTAATTGGCAATTCTCGTACAATGATCACATTTTCGGTTTGAGATATTTATGACAGCTGTTTTAACAACTGCTCGCAGCAGCTGTCGGATTGAAATAAACATTTGATTAATAAATTATTGTGACTGTTGATTCCCTGCAAAAAAAAAAACAAACAACTAAATAAATAAAGAGAAGCCCACGTTCTCGTGACTCCTGAAGAGAAAGCACGTGTGCGCTTGGAAACAAGCGGCCATCAGTGTGTCACGACCAGTTAGCAGCAGCACAGCACCTGTTAGCGGGTGAACAGGAGGCCGCAATACCAGAGTCAATCAACTCTGCGTCGTGTTTTGCACAATTAGTAGTTTTGTGCCAGGCAGGAACACAGATTCCAGCCGGTGCAACACTTTGTCCATCTATCGCTGATACAACACACACACACACACACACACACACACACACACACACACACACACACACACACACACACACACAACCAACAACGAGCATTAATTTGTGGCTGGGGATGTGTGAACTGACAATAAAAGTGGCTAATAGCGCTGGCTGCATTCTAATTGGATTGCCGCGAATGCACGTCAGTCAGTGTCGGCGGCTTCGTTAGCCTGGAAAATGTGGACGGATCCTCCCTGATCCAGCCTGTTTTCAGCCACACCGAGCACAATGTCAAGCAGGGGAAATAAACAAATCAGCAAATAAATGATAGTTTCCATTGGACTCGGGGTGGGTCAGCACAGATCGTGGGTCACAATTAGTGCATTTCCATGAAATGTCAAGTGAAATTTCCGCAAAACTTTTGAGAAGTAACTTGGAAAATGAAAAAAATACAATAAAATAAAATGCTAGTTTGCATTAAATTACCTGATGCGATCTAACGTGGACAAACTCAAACTCATACAGATCAGGTCACATGAGTTGATTGATTAGTTAATGTTAAGTCGATTCAGCCAACCGGTTTCTTTAAAACATTTGCAAGAGTTGAAACAGAAGAAAACCTTCTTAAAAAGGACTTTTGTACAACTTTGTCAGTCACCTTCGCTTTTACGGCGATACAAAGTCATTTTGGAATAGTTGATGTGAAGTAGTAGAGAGTCAGTCAGTTTATACCATATGAAGTAGATGAGGGTATATTTAGAGGGGGGGTGCTGGAGACTTGGTGTTAGACTTTGTTCTCGACTAGAAGCAGCCATTAGTTGGACACAATCACAAGTACAAAAGTGATTCTCGACTCTATTGCAGCGGTGTGAAAATGGGCTGTAATTGCAGCCAAAGGTCATTGTACAAGGAAATCCCATTTAATGGTCAAGTTACTTTCTACCTTTAAAACTTGATTCCATTAATTGAAAGGAACCCCCCACACACACACACACACACACACACACTCAGCCACTCACCCAAACATGTGGTTTGCGAGATGAAACAGAGACACAAAGGCAAGAATCTGGTGTTCCTGTGGAAAAATATCACATCAATGTCTTGCCACATTATTAAAAGCAACCGTTTTTCATCAAGTACTTACCTCTTGCTTTTGCCCATTACCATATTGTGTTCTGTGTTTGCTTTAACCTTAACCTGCAAAATAAACGCAATGTGCAGAATCTATAGAATGAAAAGCTCTTATGAAAGCCGTTGGTCCTCTCGGCAATTCATCATTCAGGTCCGAGTGGCAGCCGGCCGAGCTCCATATTCACACGCTGTAAAATGTACCAATGTCTTGCATTCATGCCGTGGTGAGTCCACTGTAGAGGGACAACAGATGCTGGGCTGTTCTCGCCTCTGCCCGGCTCTCCTTGAAATTGTCTCCTTTCACAGATTGATCCTTGAGGGAGGTGGAGAAAGAAAAGAGGAAAAGTTGAAAAAGACAGACAAGAAGACAAGGGACTACAGAGGATGCCTTAACTCATCGTGTTCTATCTCAGCGGTTGCCATGGATACAAATCCAGCCTGAATACATATAATGGAATGGTTTATCACCGTGTCTGCAGGTGTATGCTGATGTTTCCTTCACGGCAGAGGCTTCAGGGTTGAAGTTTCCTCTTGGTCGTCCGAGGGCTTCGCATGTTCCGACTCGGTCCTTCACCCCGCTCCCGAGACCACCGTTTCGTTGGTGATTACCAGCAGGTGTGAAATTGAGCATGAAGAGGAATGCAGGCCAGAGTTCACGCCGCCTCATGAATTCGCCGTGATCTTCAACAAACCTGACAGTTCTTGAGTCCTTCAGGCAGCAGATCTTGCGAAAGAACGTCTTCTCGCCTGACTTTGCCCCAGTTATTCATTTTTATACCCACCACGGAATAATTGTCTCATACTAGACACTTTTAAAATTGCGGGCAAGAAATCCTCTAAGTTTGAATTTGGACAGAGGAGTGAAAAAAAAAAATGCTTAGTTCCATTCACAGAATAACAAGATTATACTTTTGTCTTTATTTTAGGGATTTTGCAGAGCTTGCGTGCATCCAAAAGTGCTTTCGCTGCTGCACAATTCGAAAAATTACTATTCCAGTCCTACACACTGCTGGAACTATGTAAAATAACTTTCCACATAAATAAACAGAGGTCAAGAAAACTCCCTACCGGTGTCGCGAGAGTTCACCATACAAAAATATGGATCTGTTTTAGAACAAAACAACAACATCTTGATGCCAGAGAAGCTTTGTTGGAATTTCAGAGTTTCCCCCTCATTTGTTATGAAGATATTTATCCACACCAGTTACTTCATGGCTTCAGTTGTTCTCTTGTTTCTTTCTGTTATGAAGGGCTAAAAAAAAAAACGTTCAAAATTTTCATTTTGAAATGGATCCCGTTTGAGCTGGAGACGAAAAACAGTGTGTGAATTGAAGGCGTCATGTGGACGACATTGTTGTGGCAGGTCAGGCTGAAATCACAGCGGCCCAGGTTAGGATTGCCAGCGATTAATCTCAACCAGCGGCCAAACTTATTACATCGCCATTTGTTGTCGACGCCGATCAGACAGAGTGTAATCAGCCGCGACTCTGCGGCGGTAATCGTTTGACCTTTTTGCGTGACCATAACCCTTTACGACTTCCCGTTAGCCAGAATCTACTCGGGGCCATTTAGTGTCGAAACGCCCGTTCAATTCCCCCACAAAGCGGAAGGAAAAAGTGACAGTTTGATGGCCGGTGATCAGTAATTTTTTCGGCGCAGGTCAATGTGTGGCATCGATGTCCTTTAACTGCAGCCAGATTTATTTGTTCCCCCTCGATGGCTTGCGCGCTGATGAATGCGCGGCGACATGCAACTTTTTGGCACTTGGCAGATAATTGATGTCTGTTTTTATACCCCAGTCTCTTCAGAGAGGTATTTGACCTTTTTATGCAATGTCTTCTCTTACACTCAATTTGTTCTGGTCTCCTTCTAAAAGCGGCCTGTTGTCGTTTTTCTATCTTAAAATTATGATTTTAAAATTTGATGTTGTTGCTTCCCCCCCCAAAAAAAAAATCCTTAACTTGTAAATGGGAGAATGTCACCTCTTTCACTGAACACAGTGCCAAGATGACCTGCTAAAGGACCATGTAACTATGGTTGCCTACCCAGCATGCTTTGCTAGAGCATGCCAGTCTCTGCCTTGGCTGCACTGCTTTCTTCTCCTCCTCTTGAATGTCCACTTTGGCACCACTGAGGAACCTTCCTCCTGCCAGCAAAGACGTGTTGATGTTGGTGTGTGAAAAGGAGGAGTTCTGGGCAGGCAACCACGCAACACAGCCCTCCACTGGGCCATTTGGGGGCGCTGTGTAAATGTCTGGGTCGTCCTTCTTCATGTTAAAAGTCAATAACTACTTGCTACTACTACTACTACTATTACTACTACTACTATTACTACTACTAACTACTACTACTACTACTACTACTACTAATAATAATAATAATAATAATAATAATAATAATAATAATAATAATAAATGGTGCTGTGCTAATGCAGAGGCGTCATCATCTGTGTCAGAAGTCAGTAAACTTCAAATATGTGATTATATGTGATTTCTGAGGTACAGATAAACGTCCAGCACGCCTGCATGTGACATCATTGTACAGTACATATGTGAAGGCATGATCAAAGCTAAAGCTGTGATCTGCCCTTCAGGACCGGAACTACGTCTGTGTTTCTCTCTACAGGAAGTGGAATTTGTGATAATCCAATATATGTCATTGTACACGTTTTGTGATGGCTGAGCACTGTGACTCTGTCTCTGTCTGGTTGCAGGCAGCAGGAGAGGCGGCCGCGCGCAGCCCACCGTCACTCCTCCATCCCGGCGGCGCGTGAGAGCATCTCTTCAACGCAGTGCGGCTTTAAGAGCACCGGGGCTCTTAAATCTGCTGCTGGCTCCTCCCCCCGCCATGATGTCAGTCGGAGGGGAGAGCGAGAGAGGGAGAGAGAGAGAGAGAGAGAGAGGGAGAGAGCGAGGGGAGAGAGGTGGGCAGTGTTGAGGAACTGAGTTCATACAATACTACTGAGACATCCACAGCTTAGCAGACAGATACGCTGAACCGCCTCTCTCCCCGCTGCTGTAAGTGATGCCGCACCGAGGCGCACTTTGATCCAACTCCGTTGGGGGGCAATGCGCTCTTTGCATTCCTCCTTTAAGAACATTGCATTTTAGGCAGGGGGGGCGCGGTGGGGGCCACGCGTGCACAACAGTGATTCTGAGGAAACAAGTAGTGGTGAAATAAATCAACTGCGAGCTTCTAGTTTTTCCCCACCACCGCCACAACCACATTCTCCTCGCGCTCTTGGATTGAAGTTTTTTTTTTTGTTTTGTTTTTTTTTTTTGTGCCTTTTCCCCCCCCCTTCCTCTCCTTTTTCTTTACGCGCGAGTCAGGATGCACAGATCAGATGTGGCATCGGTGGGTTCTTTTTGTCCCCTTTTGCTGCGTGTAAAGTAAAGTGTGGATTTTAAAGCAAATGGTATAGGTTAGGGATTCAAAGTTCAAGAAAAAAAAAAAAAAAACACAAGCCTGGATCGAGCCGTATCTCCGCCGGTGGGATTTGGAGCCGAGGAATTACAGCGTCCGTTTCCAAGAAAGTTGAATCGCTGTGCTTCATTTTCTGCTTTTTTTTTCTCTCTCCTACTTTTCTCGTGAGGACCACGCGTCATTTTTTTTTTTTTTTTTTGTTAAAGCACATGGATAAGTTCTTGTAGTGGATGACCATTTTTTTCCCTGGTCTGCTCCTGATGAGGATCCTCGCGCTCCTGTTTCCCCGCCACACTTGTGCAGTTTGATGCGCGCGGCACTTCTTCCTCCTCATCCAAACCCGCGATGACTCTACGCGGAGGAAGCCAAGGTTGATTCTTTTTTTCCCCCTCTCCCTCCCTCCCCTTATCGGACTGCCAGAGCTCTAAAAACAGGTAAGATTTTGCCGCTGATCCGCGACTTTACTCTTGACACCCTTTGCTCAGTGGATGTTTAAATTAAAAATTTAAAAAAAAAATCGTGCTGGTGCGCGTTCGGAAAAAAATGCACGGCGCCGGGGCGAAATCAGTGCGGACCACATGCAAGCGCAGTCGCATCCCCAGAAATAACGGCGGGGATGAGCCGTGCCGGAGCCGCAGAGCGGCACTTTTTTAAGCACGACGTTGACTCGTTTCGATGCTCCGCACAGTCGTCAGACGAAAGAAAGACATAAAGAAACAGGCGCGTTCGTCAGTGTCTCCGGCAACGGTGCTTCTTGAACATCGGCTTCTTGGAGCTGTCGCTTCTTAAATGTGCAACGCGCAGCCGGTCACGACTCCGGGCGTTGTAATTATCATCCTTGTTTTCTGCTGCGCTTTTCTTTTTCGTTTTTCCTTGCTCCAAAGTGCTCTCTAGACAGATGGGCCTGTACTTTCCAGGCAGCAGTCGGTGAGGGGTTCCTGGGCAGCTTGTCCGCTCGGCTCGCTCGGTGCGTAGGTGCGCGGCGGCAGCGGCAGCAGCAGCAGCAGCAGCAGCGACAGCGGCTCCTGGTCAGTCAGAGAGCAGAACCTCGGGGCTGTTAAGTCAGTGAGCATTTCAAACACGCAACTCTGTCTAAATGAGTTAAATCCGCAATGGATGTGAGGTTAACATGCGCTGATTTCATTTCAACAGCCCCCTAATCAGATCCATATTTATTTATTTATTTATTTATTTATTTTTTATTCCACACTGCTTTTTTCCATCAGTCTATAAATGCAGAATCAACTCAGGCTACCTGAAGTCCATGTGGAATAAAACAAGACTGCACCTTTTCGCCCACACTTGCTTTTGAGATGCACCAGAGGCGAGATGAAGGCGATAATCCTGCTATTTGAGTGAGCCCAGTTTGAGCCCAGTAAGCAGCAACTGGCTTTATCTTGTCAGGAGACTGTGGCCACAAAGAGTTCTCACAAGAACCTGTAGTCTTAGAGATATACGCTTCCCGAGGTGCCACCGAGGGCCGTTCACTTGCTCCAAAAGTTTTCTCTTTCAGGTGCCGGGCAGCCACTACTGAAACGGCCAATCGAAATGCCGACATGCTGCCTGTGCACCATGTGAGAACACTGGTAAAAAAAAAAAATCACTAGAAGCCAATCTGGAGACATGTTGAGAAACTCTGAAGTGATCTGACCGCCAGCTTCACATGAAACGCTGAGCTAACTGGTGTGGAAACACATCTAACAGGACTAAAACATCGACACTTCAATCATATGATTAACTCTTATAATCTCTTATAACGACTTTACACAATTTTTAGGTTGGAAGCCTGCATTTTTTGGGGCAATTTGTGTGTTATCTGTGACCTGGCTGTTCGACCCGGCAAACTATAGTTATCATAATACAAACAATATTAATACCTGAAATAATGGCTTTCATTTTCACAAAGTGCTTGCACCGACTTGCGTGGACCGCCCTCTTGAGGTTTGTGAACACGGCCATGTGAATTAATCAGTTCGCTAATAGAAAGAGAAGCAGGCGACTAGCTACCACGTTAATGCACAAGTGCTGTACTGCGGAAATCAAGTCTGATTGAAAATGAACCTGTGGGAGAGCCGTGCGCCATTTCTAGGTTTTTCGCGCAAAGAAAAAACAAAACGTAAACAAAAAGCAAACGCGTTCCTTTCAGCGGGCAGGTGCACATTCACCTCCGATGAAATGCGCAGAAGCACCGACACGTGTGGAGCGCTTGCTGTCAGTTTCGCTCTCCCACATCGGCCGCAGTCTCAGTTAAAAGTTTCCCAGAGGAAACAACTTTTATTCCTCCCTTTCCGATTCAAGAGAATTTTGTCGCTGCAGCTTCAAAAAAAATAAAATAAAAAAAGGGAGTCGACTGATCCCCACAGAAACCTGGTCTGTCAGGCTGTCAGCGATCCTTACCGGGAAAAAGACTATCAAAAAGTGCAAGCAGTGTCGTCCTTTGAACAGCTCCCTTGGATCCGTGGGGCAATATTGACAGACGCAAGAAGCAGCCAGAGACTGGCTTTAAAGTTCGAGGGCTCCAATTGTCTCGGGTCCCAGCCTTTTGACCAACGGCTGCAGAGTTTTCAGCTGGTGGTACGCCGGGGGTGGGCGAAGGTGGGAGGAGGAGGAGCGGGGGGGTGGCAGACTCTCTCGCCGTTGCCTCCAGCGGCGGGTACAAACATGGGAAAAGGCCTTGTCCATCACGTCGTGTGTGTAAAGTGATCCAGGAGGCGGCCTGCTCCTCCCGGCTCCTCAGCCTCCCCGGGGTGGGGTGAGGTGGTGAGGGTGGTGAGGTGGGTGGGCTGGTGGGGGAGGCCGTGCTCCAGAGTTGTGCCTGCTGGATTCAGCGCCGCTGTCTGGGGCTCAAAATAGCATTTCAGGAGACGAGTGAAATGTAAGCAAAGGAGACACGCCGGCTGACACCCAGGATTTCTTTCTCCCTCTTTTCTTCTATATTCCCTCACCTGAGGCTTTCTCCCACCTCGCCGATTTCCTCGCGGACGGCTTTACTGTATAAAGAGCTGTAGCGAGCGAGAAGCCGCGCAGGTGTCAGCGGTCACGGCGAAGGAAGTCAGATGAGCACCGGGGGTGGGGAGGCGGCGGGTGGGGGAGTGATGGAAGTGAACGAGGCCCCACCAGGGCATCTTGCTCATGAAAAGATCCAATTTGTTAGTATTGGTAGAATTAGTCAAGGTGCACGTCCGCATTGTTAGCAACATTTTGCTCCCCAGTGCAACCTCCTGCATGGTCCACACTGCCCCCCCACCCCCACCCCCTTCACCCTCTTCACTCCCACAGTGGCACCTGTGCAAGTACAAATGCACTTTCATCCCTTATGTCCCGCCGCACGCCGCCGCCACTCACAGCGGAGCGGGGGAAAAAAAATCTAGATCAGGCTTTGATCTTTTCTTTTTTTTTTACCCCCCCCCCCAAACCCCACGTTGACGAATCGCATCCCATTTAAAGACGCAATTTAAACTTCATTATCCGACGAGCGGCGCTCAGCTCTGGCGATCATCGCTGCGCGGCAGCACGCACTCAGCGCGGGGGGGGGACAGGGACAAGGCGCTTCAAAGTGAAATGCGTCACTGTCACTAATGGGATATATCTCGTCAATATTTTGACAAGTTTGGCGCCGCCTCCTCGCCTTCACGTGGCACGCGACGGGGCCCTCGCGCTGATCAATGTCAGCCGTGTTGCCCCTCCGTCCAAGCGCTCCTTAATGAGTCTCGTGTGGCTGCTTTGTGGAAAGAAAAGAGAGGGGAGAAAAGAAAGGGAAAAAAGTCCTTCACGTGCCGCATTGCTGCCGTGCATTTGTTGCTCGCAGCTTAATTAAATTCTTATTTTTAATCAATTCCCTTTTGTCAGTGACGGGGGGTTCGGGAGGCGAGGGGGGGGGGGCGTTGCCGTTTCCAATTTGGAGAACCCCCGCAGTGCAGTTTAGGAGCCGTACCTTTGCCTGGATACTGTTGGGCTCATGCAAATGGATGGATGGCAAATTTCATGAAACAGAGGTAATGGAGCAGCTCCCGCCGAGGCACTCGCGCTCCCCTGTTACCCGAGGTAGGCGGCAGCAGCGGCAGGCAGCAGCCAGCAGCAGCAGCAAGCGGCCGCCTGTGTGATGGCTGTCACACACCTCTCGCCGCACCTCCAGTCCAATTGAACGCAGCCGCATTATAGATACGACTCAATATCTGGGAAGGAAAAAAGGGGGGGAAAAAAGAAGCGCGGCAGGTTGATAGACACTCGATGGGGCCGGATGGCATCAACACACGGGGGGGCAAAGCAAGCCATGGAATTATATTAGCCCTTTAATATTTTGTGGACAGAATTATTATGAGAAGTAAACATAACTGTGCAGCCTCACCCTGAAACATTCCTGCCCCCCCTCAACCCTCACCCCCACCCCCACCCTCCACCCGCCCCCTCTTAGAAAACAATCAGGACGCGAGGAATGAAAGGTCATTGTTCTGCCGGAAGTGAAACTTCATCTATTAAAGATCTGCAAGAGCGAAATAAATCAACAAATCTGTCCAAAAAAAAAAACTAAAAAAAAGAAACCCTCCAAAGCTCGGCCCTCATTGTGCCTCATGGAGTCACTTCCCTAATAACTTGCTAATTAACTGCAGGCAAGCGGTCAATATTTCATGTCTGCCTTTACCAGTGAGTGGAGTCACTTCAGGAAGAAAGAAAGAAAGAAAGAAAAAAAAAAAAAAAGACCCCTCGCCGTGTTCGCTGACCTAAATTGAGTTTTTCGGGCGATCGGGGCGTCAAGCCCTCTGGCGAGCCAGTCGCATATTAAACAAGTGAAGGGGATTTTTTTTTTTTTTTTTTCAGTTTTTTTTTTTTTGTGGAACAGCAACAACAACAACAACATTTAATGAAATAGGAGCCAAACGCAAGATGATCTTATTAATGATTAATGATTACGGTCGGTGGAACCATCTGCACTGCATTTCATGCAGGGTGGTGAGGGAGGTGTGTGTGTGTGTGTGTGTGTGTGTGTGTGTGTGTGTGTGTGTGTGTGTGTGTGGGGGGGGGGGGTTATTGCACGGATCACGCCATAAAACAGAGACAACTGCACGTCGTTTGAAGACTGACGTCGGAGCGAAGAGCACGCACGCACACGCACCTCGGGATGTAATGAAGTTCTGATTATATTTTGCTAATTTGTTGATGGCGGCCCCCGTGATGAATAATTCCGCCGGGTTGTCTCTTTACGCCGCACTTAGCCCCCCAAATGGCGCTCTTATCAGACCGCGCGTGTTTACACACATGGGCGTTCATGAAATATTTGCCAGCCCCCCGATTGTTTACATTCAAAGCAAATGAATTTGTCCATTAATAGCCGCCAAATAGCGCCGAGCGCCGCGGCTGCCGTGCCGGTGTGTGCGAGTGTGTTCAGCCATGTAAGCACCAAACGCTTCTGGGCTCCGAGCTGCCGGCCTGCATGCGAAGCTGCAGTTAATGAAGACGCTGCTCCCTCCGAGTCTGATATGATTTAAGTTGCTATCTGCGCCGCCTCCTCCTCCTTTTTTTTTTTTTTTTTAATGTACCTGGTTTTTTTGCTTTCAGACCAAAACTGCCTTCAAGTGCTCCCAATAAATATTTATAGGGGTGCATGAGGGTGATAAAATAGATTGATGGGATACTTGAACTAGCAGCCTTTGCATGTCCCCTTGCTCTGTTGATGTCATTGTAGGTTAATTGCCTAAAACAGCCATTAATTTGCCCTGAAAGACACACGGGGAAGGGATGCGGGCCCGTGAACTAGACGAGCACTTACTTAAAATGATTAGGTCAAGTTGAAAACCTTCCGTTCGGGCAGGTATGACGGAATGCAAGCAGCAAGCTGGAAGCCCGACGTGGGTTTTTTTTTATTAACTGACGCACTTTGCTCTTCTCTGTGGCAGTTTGCTCCCCGCAGAAGTGAGTCTCCCGCCCAGACTCGAGTATGGACTTGGCAAGTCGGGCCCATGCGCTGGTGGTGTTGCTCACCTGCGCGGCCTTGCTGTGCCGGGCCCAGGAAAGGGACTACACGGTGAAGGAGGAGCAGCCGGAGAACGTACGCATCGGCAACCTGCGCAAGGACCTCGACCTCAACCTGGACCCCGGCGTCAGGCTGTCCTCGCCGCTGCAGTTCAAGCCCGTGTACAAGACGGGCGACGTGCCTTTGGTGCGGGTGGAGGCCAACACCGGCGAGATCTTCACCACCAACCACCGAATCGACAGGGAGAAGCTGTGCTCCGGGGTCTTCGCCGAGAAACGCTGCTACTACGAGATCGAGGTGGCCGTGCTGCCCGACGAGATCTTCCGACTGGTCAAGATCCGCTTCCTGATCGAGGATGTAAATGACAATGCGCCCCTCTTCCAGTCCACTGTAATAAACATCTCCATCCCGGAGAACACGGCCATCAACACCCGGTATCCGGTGCCCTCAGCGTTTGACCCTGATGTGGGAATCAATGGGATCCAGCATTATGAGCTGGTCAAGGTGAGGACCACTGTTGTTTTTTCTATCTATACCACTCGCCTCCCTTCATGGGATTCATTCAAGGTTTTCCAATAAGATATCGATTGGGCAAAGCGACTTTTGGTAAAATTGGCTGTTTGGACTCGCAGATGGATTAGCTGTTTAGCAGTGAGAGCGATCAAAGCTCCTTTTCTATAGGTGTTCAGTTCGTATTGTCTAGTTAGTTCCACTGAAACTGAGGCTGACAGAAGATGTCACAGTAATCTCATGTCCAGAGTGTTCATCTCATATAAAGTACTGTTGTTATTCTTGAGATACTCATATAATATAATGATAATAATAATAATGATGATAATAAGACATTATTTTTATCCCTAAACTTTACACTTACTTTTACATATTTAATGAACCAGCAAAAACGGTATCTTTTAGGTTGATGGAATTGGAAATATCTGATGGAAACTATTAACACATTTGCCCTGTGATATAATCTAATGAGTTCCTGAAATGCAAACATCATTAGTCAGTGCCACACCACATATCGGCACCCACTGATTAAAAGCACACTTGGAAAATGTATTTTTTTTCAAAAGCATTTCCCTTACCAGTGATTCCATTCCAAGTGATTTCAGCACGGCGTTCAGATTTGCACCATTTCCTCTCCAGTGAGCCTGCCGTATCTCTTTGAAACTATAGCACCTTGGCAAAAAATTAATTAAATTAGTTTGGACTAATTGAAAATATGACCTACTTTCTCATAAAATAGAATATGTTATGCGGGCCCACACCGCCGGCTCTGTGCGGTGTTTAATTATGAGAGTGGGAAAGGTTGAGAACACGCATGTTTCCACCGCGTGCAGCTGCGTCGGAGGGCACGCAGCGGAAGGTGCATACGCGGCAGAAGGCACACGTGAAAATGACAAGCAACAGGTAACACGTGTTGGTGGATCCACGACAGCGAGTAGGAATTAACAGCCGACAGACATCCCTCACACAGGGATGGGGTGTAACGCGTTCCTCGTTTTTACAGTCTATAGACGTCGCTGCCTTGCGAATAGATCAGCATCGGGGATGACGCAAGCCCTCACCAACGGAACGTAATTAAAAAAAAAAAAAAAAAAGAGATGCGTGCACTGCGGGGGGGGTGAAGCCTCAACTCGGAGGAGGGAGAGGTTAGACCGAGCGAGGCAGGAAGGAGACGTCGGTCCCGCAGCCTCGCATGGAGTTAACGCCGAGTTCAAATGAACAGACTCGTTGCTGTCCGTGTCTGTCTTGAATACCAATTTGCATTTTAAAAGAGTCTTGCTGGCAGGGCCTCCGCAGTGCAATACCCTGCATTGTTTATGGCTGGAAAGGCACCAAGCGAATGTTCGACTCATTATGACGATCATCTGCAGTAATTCACTTGCCCTTTTCGGAGCATAAAACTTCGCGAGAGCCCATTGGCCCGGGCTCTGGCGCTAGTGTCTTTTGCAGGAGATTCAAAGAGAATCATTGGGATTGGCTCACATCTACTGCTGCCCCCCTTTGTTCTCTCATTTCCCAGCGCTCCTTGTCCGCTGTAAGTGAAACAGATTGATGCAGTGAAGGGCCGAACACTGTTTACAGTTTGCCGGTGGTATGTTCTTCCTCCCATTACGAGAGCAGCACCAAGTGCAGGTTTTAGTGGGGTAGGAATGTTCAAGCACTTCCTAGAATAGCTCTTGGCCGCCGAGCCACCCTTGGACTATCTTTGTATGGTCCTCTGAGATTTGTTTTAGAAGCTCCCTTTGGAAGCATCCTAGGCCCATTTTTTTTCCCTCTCGGTTTTTTTTTTCCCAGTGTGCTAAAATTCCTGCCATTGTGTGGCACAGCCAGACACCCTCAGTGTTCTGCCACTCAACCTGTAGCGTGGTTGAGCGACACAGAACCGGGCGATGGAAGCACTCAAGCCAATTTTGAAAGAGCGAAAAGGAAATGGGGAAAAAAAAGGGTTCCCTCTTAAAAGGTACTGATAATTTCTGCCTGTGGAGTGTGTCAGACCTGTGCGTATTAGCCGGTAGACGCACTTAAAGTAGAACTCTGTCATCAGTGCTGTGCAGTGGGGCGTTACATCACCTGAGGTGCAGACAAGGAGTCCTGAGGAACGGACAAGGTCAGAGTGAAGCAATCACATGCGCAGACGGCTCGTGAAAGACAATTTTAACGTATTAAACATCATCATGATAACTCCATTCCGAAAAAAAAAAAAGCTTTTTTTCTTTCGGAATTGATTGCGGCTGTCTGCAAACAGGCTAACCCCCCCTACCCCCATCCTGGTGCTGGTGATGCATGTTTCTGTGGCATGGCGCACCACATTAATCCGAGTTAAATCTACGTCAGCATCTTCCGACAGCCTGAAAGCGGGCGCCTCTCGCACGGCATTTCATGTAGATCAATGTTCTACTGCAATGTCTGACAAAGAGGGTGATGAAGTAGGTGTCCGTGCGTTTTGTTAGGGGCGGTCTCGGAGCGCTCTTCAGTGAGACCTTTGGCCACCTGTGAGGGGATTCTCCCCGAGCCACCACACAAGTCACCCGGTTGAAAGCTTCTCATGTGGAGAAAAGTGCATCGGGAAGTTATTTATAGTTCCGCTATTTACATGTTCTCTTTATTCTGATAAAGCAGGGACAGCTTGTCACAATGTATTCTTTGATCTGCTCCAAGTTATTTTCCATGAAGGAAGAATTGTTCCAAAAAAAATATCTCTGTGTGGTCCCAAGTGCCTTCCTGAGAACTTTCCTTTTATAGCGATCATGCATTACAACCGCAACCACCAAACATGGAGCTTGCCTAATGTGATTCTAATACTCCAGCACAAAAATAACAGAATGTTTTTTTAAAGGAAAGAAAGATGGGGAGGAATATGTCAAGTAGAACTTTGTCCATGTATATTTTCATTTCATTTCCTCATTATTATTCTGATTATTATCATTATGATGTGCAACCACATAGTAGTTTGTTAATCATTTGTAAAATATATTTCCAAGGAACATGAAATCCAGTTTAAAACAATGGTCAGATATGCTCTGACTAGATTGTGGATCTCTTTCCAATTAAATTCACTGGACTTTTCCCAAAAATATGGAATTGAGTAATGGCAAAAAAAAACAAAAATTCCAGTAGGCATCACCTTCACCTTGATGTTGTTTCATAGTTGGTAAAACACCCCAAAAATCGTTATATTTCACATTTTCTATTTATACTTTAAATAATGTTCCCCTCAAACTGTTTCCACTTTGCTTTTTTAAGAGGCAACACAATGATTTTTATATGTGTGCCATTCTGATGCCCAGGGCCAGTAAATAGGACTTTAGTGCAGACAACTCGCTGTCAAGCGACCCAGATTTAATTAGCATTCTTATTTGACAGGAAACCCTTTTCTAGGGGGCTCACAAAAAAAGAGACAATTCCCAGTTCCTTTTGTTTTAATTATATGCATGGAATCGTTGCCTTCGGCGAAAGTGCACAAGGTATGGGAAAGAACAAATTAGTCAAGAATGGAGGGTTGAGAGAATGGGAGTTTCAATCAGAAGTGCCGCGGCGTGTGATGTAAAGCCCTCCTCTGTTAGTCCCCTCAATGGGTATTACTGCGTCTGGAGCCATCCTGATATATTCACAGCCCAATCTCAGTCTCCTCTTAGTTTTAATAAGGTCATCAACTTGACTGAAAGATGCATTTACTGACGATCTCGGGCTCTGTCTGCAAATTGAGGTTCGGAGTTATTCCTCCCCCCCATCATCAGCCGCGTCCGCTTTTGTCAGTGTTCCTCAATCATTTTCTTTCAAATTAGTCGACTCTGATTAGATTGTGCTCAGCGCACGTCCCACATACAGATGGCTCTGATCCTTTCTCCGTCATTACTCGCGGGCGGCTTTTTGCAGAGCCGAGTGAATGGAGAGCCAGAGCGGGTTTTTGAGATATGCTACCTGTGCAGCGTGCGGTGAAAGAGCCTGGTGTAATGTGCACTTAGCCGTTTAGACAGCTTTGTCCTTCTCCTCACAGCCTTAGGGTTCCCAGTGAGTGATTCATGCTACTATTTGGCCTTTTCTTAGCCTGCCCCAGATCTTATCACAATACGCCAGACTAATTTTGCATTCAGCAGGATGCACAGCCTGAGAGATAGCTCTCTTCAACTTATTGAAATGCGGCGAGTGCCGCCTTGTCAGTTGTAAAATTGTGTGAAACCAAGACAAAAGCAGAGAGGAAATGCTGCCTCATAAATCACGGTGCTGCATTCCCTTTGACACATCCAAACTCAACATCCCACTATTAACACCGGGCTCTGCCAAGCGTCCTTGTGCGCACGCTCGGCCACTGTGCAGGATGATGCAAGCAATTCAAGCAGCCAGGGACCCGAGGAACTGACGTGTGGACGAGGTTCTATTGCTTTTCAGAATGTTGTTGTGGACTCTTCACTCCTGCCACAAAAAAAAAAAAAAAAAAAAAAAACCTCTGCAGTGTTGCATTAAGATTCAGGACAGTTCATCCAAAAAGCAGCTTCTCTGTGTATCCGCGTATGTTTTTTTTATGGCCCCTCCGTCCAGCCCTCTGTGACTTCAGCTTGCGAGAGAAATGCCAGAAAATAATTTACGAAAGATCATTGCTGTAGCTCTGGATGGCGTAAGTGGTTCTGTCAATCACTGGCGAGTCCGCCACTTTCACTCTGCAAGCATTTTTTTTTTTTTTTTTTTTTTTTTACTGTACACAATAATTTACACGCTTCAGCTCTGCAAGCTTTTCACTCTTTGGCTGCAGCTCTGTATTGGCATACGGAGGCTTCTTCATAAATCTACTCACACACAATTTTGTCGAAGTGTTTCCTAACATGGGGAATGCATGTATCTTAATCTCATTTGAAAGCTGTGCCTAGACGGAGTAATCTCTGCCGAAATTATGTGCAGCGTGAAGCTTATCTCCTTAAAGAGGATGCTTTTTCTTGTTTTACCATGAAACTGCTTCTGACCGGAGGAGCTTCAAAGGGCTTCTTTGTTTCATAATGTGCATGCAGCTCATTCATGGGCCTGATCTTCCTCTTATTTCCTCCCCCTACTCTCTCGTTTTTCAGCACCCCTCCCCTCTTTTCATCATCTTTTCTCCACTTTTGGATATACGCACAGAAACCTTACTATTCCCCACCTAATATTGTATGTTTTTAGTGCTAACTTCCTCGGAGGAGGGCGATAACGCTCAGAAACCCGTGCCAGACGCTCTAACACATCCTCGGGCAGTGTCTCATGCATTTGTTTTGTATTTATTCTGGCTTAGACATAGTATACTTGGGATATATATATATAATTTTTACTTTACCGTGTTTCAGTCCCAGCGTCACGAGCGTCATAAACAAAGACGTCAGGCTGAAGCAACACAATGAATGTTGCAAGGTTGCCTGATCAAATGTGAAATAAATGTGAAATATTGCAGTAGGCAGAAGCAGTACAGATGGCAAACCGGTAAACAAATCTGCACAAGAAGAAGTGACTAGAAGGAGAAAAAGCATTTGATTAGACTGTAAAATTATAGTACATTTATCCGCAATGATATGCATTTTTTTTCTTGTGAGATTTTGAAACAACTTAGGGATTTGCATTTGTAGTATTTTAACAAATATGACGATAATAGTGAATGCCAAATGACTCAAAATACCGCTCCGTGTTTTTCAGAGTGTTGGTGAATTCGGCTTAGACATCATTGAGACACCGGAAGGTGACAAGTGGCCGCAGCTGATCGTTCAGCAGAACCTGGATCGCGAGCAAAGGGACACCTTTGTTATGAAGATCAAGGTGGAGGACGGCGGCAACCCTCCCAAGTCCAGCACCGCCATTCTCCAGGTCACCATCTCTGACGTCAATGACAACCGCCCCGTCTTCAAAGACAGCGAGCTGGAGGTGTCCGTGCCGGAGAACGCCCCCATGGGGATGTCGGTGGCTCAGCTCCACGCCACGGACGCCGACCTGGGCTCCAACGCGCAGATCCATTTCAGCTTCAGTAACCAGATCTCTGCCTCGACCAGACGTCACTTTGCCATCGAAGGCTCCACAGGGCTGATCACCGTCAAGCAGCCGCTGGACCGGGAGGTGACTCCTGTCCACAAACTCATCGTGCTCGCCAGCGACGGCAGCTCCACGCCCTCCAGAGCCACAGTGATCGTCAACGTCACGGACGTCAACGACAACGTTCCCACCATCGACACGCGCTACATCATCAACCTGGTCAACGGGACAGTGCTGCTGTCCGAGAATTCACCTCTCAACACCAAAATTGCTCTTATTACTGTGACGGACAAGGACGCAGATCTTTATGGAAAGGTGGCCTGCTACACTGACCACGATGTTCCCTTTCGGTTGAAGCCTGTCTTCAACGATCAGTTCCTCCTCGAGACAGCTGCGCCCCTCGACTACGAGATGATTCGAGAATATGCAATTAAGATTGTGGCCTCGGATAGAGGAACGCCTCCTTTGAACACTTCAGCGATGGTTTTAATTAAAATCAAAGACGAGAACGACAACGCGCCCGTCTTCCCCCAGCCAGAAATTCAGCTCTCCATACCGGAGAACAACGATCCCTCCACACAGTTAATAAAAATCAGCGCCACTGACGCAGACAGCGGCCATAACGCCGAGATTATTTACACCCTTGGCCCTGACGCGCCCGACGGCTTCAACGTGGACAGACGGACAGGGATCCTCTCTGTTGGCAAACGGCTGGACAGAGAGAAGCGGGAGAGGTACTCGTTCACCGTCATAGCGCGAGACAACGGCTCCACATTCCTGCAGAGCAATGTCACCGTCAGGCTGATCGTCCAGGACCTTAATGACAACAGCCCGGCGTTCACGCACCCCGAGTACAACTTCTACGTGCCCGAGAACCTGCCCCTCTACGGAACCGTGGGGTTGATTACAGTGACGGACGCCGACGCCGGAGACAACGCCGTGGTGACGCTGTCCATACTGAACGGGAAGGACAACTTCATCATCGACCCCCAAACCGGCGTGATCAAGCCCAACATCACCTTCGACAGGGAGCAGCAGAGCTCGTACACTTTCATGGTTAAGGCGGTGGATGCAGGGTCGCCCCCCAGCTCGTCCTACGCCAAGGTCACCATCAACGTGGTCGACGTGAATGACAATCGCCCTGTGTTCGTCGTCCCCTCCTCCAATTACTCCTACGACCTCGTGAGGACCACCACCACGCCCGGCGCCGTGGTCACCAGGGTGTTCGCGATCGACAATGACACGGGCATGAACGCCGAGCTGCAGTACAGCATTCTGAGCAACATCATCATCACGTCCAGGGTGTCCCCGCGGGGCCTCTTCAATATCGACAAGTCAACGGGCAACATCACACTGCAGGAGAAAATAGTGGCGGCCGATCAGGGGCTGCATCGGCTGGTGGTCAAGGTCAAGGATCTGGGTCAGCCCGAGTCACTGCACGCCATTGCACTTGTCCACCTGTTTGTCAACGACACAGTGTCAAATGCCACCTTCATCCAGGAGCAGCTGCGGAAGAGCATGGAGACACCCTTGGACCGTAACATTGGTGAGAGCGAGGTAACCCCTCAAGCCAACGGATACGTGATTGTTGTCATTGCCATCATAGCGGGCACCATGACTGTCATCTTGGTGATATTTGTGACCGCCTTGGTGCGCTGCCGGCAGACGCCCAGGCACAAAGTGGTGCAGAAGGGCAAGCAGAGTGGGGAGTGGGTGTCGCCCAACCAAGAGAACCGTCAGATCAAGAAGAAGAAGAAGAGGAAGAAGCGATCCCCCAAGAGCCTCCTGCTGAACTTTGTGACTATAGATGAGTCCAAGCCTGACGACCCCACCCACGAGCACGTTAACGGCAAACTGGATCTCCCCGTGGAGCTGGAGGAGCAAACCATGGGGAAATACAACTGGGCCACGACGCCCACCACCTTCAAGCCCGACAGCCCCGATTTAGCCAAGCATTACAAGTCGGCGTCGCCCCAGCCCACATTTCAAATCAAGCCAGAGACGCCAGTGGCCCCAAAGAAACACCACGTGATCCAGGAGCTCCCGCTGGACAACACATTTGTGGTGGGCTGTGACTCACTCTCCAAGTGCTCATCGACTAGCTCCGACCCGTACAGTGTCTCAGAGTGCGGCTGTCAGGGGGGATTCAAGACTGCAGGGCAAATCGCCACCCGACAGGTAATTCATGACTTTCTTTTTCAACCCACCCACGCGAGTTCCCGTTCACTGCCGTGCTCACGCTGCTGTCCCATAGCGAGTGATTTTAGAGGGCTTTTAGAGGGGAGGGGGCAGCACGAAGGCAGGGGGTTTTCCCACGCGGACCGTGACCATGTCTACATGAATGTCATCTGCACTTGAGAAAATGTTTTTGTTTTTTTTGATGGTTAAAAAAACTAAACACACAAATCGTACATACAACTATTTAAACGCTTGACTGATGCCAGTAATGCAAGAACGCGGGAGGCTATTTTAAAATTCAGCGTGAGTCGTCGGTGGAAGCGTAACCTAATTAACAGAGCCTTCGTTTAGCGGCGATGAGTCAACCACGCACTTGTGTACCTGCGATCAGGGCCAACCGTTGCTTTGTGCTCGCTCATTTTCAACCCAAGTCTGAAAAAGAAATTTCCCGCAGTTCAATCCGGTTTACGTTGTAGATGAAATCGGCAGTTTGCTGCAATGTAACAACGCAACAAAGCGCTGTCCCTCTAACCATGGCGGCGAGGCTTCTGCGGGAGCAAGAAGCTCGTCCAAATGCCAGGGTGCCGCAAAAGGCCTTATGATTCCCAAAGAGATGTGTGCCAAATGCGAAGTGCCCTAATAAATAAAGGCTGGCAGGGGAAATAAATGTAAATCAGAGGTAAGGAGAGGTGGCCTTGCTCGCCAGCCAGAGCTAAGCACTACGGGGGAAGACTGAATGCCGCTTGGGGGTGGAGCTGAGGGAAGGTGGTCACAGGGATCAAGGTGACGCAGAGCCTTGAGACCAATATACTTAAACACCAAGGGAGCAGTAGTCCATAAAAATAAAAAGAAGAAGGAGGAGAAGGAAGGAAAAAAAAAAAGCCCTGCGGGAACGATGTTGCACTTGGCCTGTAAATGCTCCACTTTAATGACCTCAATTATTGTTATAAATGGCGTATGTAGATGCTCAATTCTTTTCAACAAGCTCACGTAGCAGAGGGCCTGTCGACATCGCAGCGAGTGTTTGTGGCTGTAACAACGTGCCGCGTTGTGCGTGTGTGGTGTGTTTGTGTGAGTGTTAAAGAGGACATTAGCGTTCGCCACCTGTGCATTCCTCAACACGCGGCAGAGAATAGCGTACCTGTCCGTGTTTGACCTGCTACGACTCACGCGGTGGAACTAATCTGAGGCTGATTAGTCAGCGCGAGGAGTAGCAGTTTGATTCATTTGATTATTCTTCAACCATTTTTTCTCGTCTCGTTTTGTTTTGTTTTTTTTTGTTTTTTTTGTTCTGTTTTGTTGTCTGTGTGTTGTTGCACATCTGGTTGGATTTGCTGTTTCTTCAACCATTTTTTTTTTCTTGT
Organism: Nelusetta ayraudi; assembly: GCF_046127955.1. Taxonomy (NCBI): domain Eukaryota; kingdom Metazoa; phylum Chordata; class Actinopteri; order Tetraodontiformes; family Monacanthidae; genus Nelusetta; species Nelusetta ayraudi. The sequence continues at coordinate 2,052,876 of NW_027466140.1, read as the reverse complement.
TGCTTTTTTATGTCGTTCCTTTCAGATTTCTTTTGTGGATGGCCGTGGTGTGTGTGCGTGCGCGTGTGCAGTCGTTGTTGTTGCTTGGCTACACCAGCTTTCATTTTTGTCGCTGTTTTGATCATAATTATCACAACTGCCATTCACCCATTTCTGGGTCAGTTTCATGATATTGCATCAATAATTGATTTTTGTTTGATGAGGTGCCTGCCTTTGTTTGTGTCTACCCTCTCGCCGCACACATTTTCTGTTGTTGTTTTTATACGTCTTTGGTTTACTCATGCACATCCCCCCTTTTTTTTCTTTTTTTTATTTGCTCCATTTGCTCTTTCGTGCATCATTTTAGCAAGGCTTAAAATTCCTTGTGGCATAGTTCTGGTAAATGACTGTTGATCCGGCGAAACGTTGTGATTAGGATAATTTATGAAGACACCCACACAGATATGAGAGTCATTCCCTTCAACCAGGCCTTTATTTAAACTCCTATGCTGTGCCACGGTACATTATACGTAAGCCCTGCGCGTGCCCCTGAGTAGCAAAAAAAATTAATTCATCACGTGTTGGTGTGACGCACTGACAGGTTGTCAGAATCGTTTTTTCCCTGTGTTACTAGTAAGGACTGCGTGGATTTATGCAGTTATTCCAACTGTGTTCAGCACCTCTGAATTATTATCCATTGTGAATAATGCGCACCAAGGTTTTTCCTATTGATTTTAATTTATATTACCGATAACACTGTAATGTTGTTCTAAATAAATCACTCAATAGCCGATGTTCATCCAAATATCTCCAGTCTGATTTTGTCTCTCGGGTTTACTGGATCAAAAGGGGGTTCAGGATGATGAAGAATACTTTTTCAAGTAGCATTCAAGTAGTGTTGATAAAAATCTGCTCTTTTGTGCTCACTGTGCCTTCAGTGATGCTAATCTGATAATACATCAGCATTTCTTTTTTTGAGCCCCCTTGAGCGACTGACAAGCGACGCCTCCCACTTTAGACACTAGATCTCCCACCAGTTTAAAGTGTGCTTATTTAAAGCCCGTTTCATGGAAAAATAGCGTGGAGCCTCGCCTGATGAGAATCGTTGGCAGCAAAAGGTTAATTAAATGCACTAAAGGGTTAATCACTCATATACAGTATGATTAAAATCACAGTAATTAGGTTTGGAATGAGGCTGATAAGAGTCGGGGGGCGAAAGAAGAGGAAGAAAAAAGAGGCAGCCGTCCTTCCAGATTATCATTGATGTCACGTACCGTCGTTAGGATGCAGAGTGATGGGACAACAGATGACCAGCTGTCTGTTTGTCGAGGCCCTATTATAATTCCATCTCTGCCTGATTCCGTCTCGCCGCTCCTTTAAAGAAAAGCTATTTTGCAAGTATAAAGAGAAATTCCCCGAGACGTTGTTGTTGTTGCTTTTATCTGACGAGTTAGTGGGGATGAAATGAAAGGTGTTGGGGGGTGGGGATAGTGGAGGTGGTTGCAGCCAGTGGCACCAAATCTGCCTCTTGTCTTCTGCTGCTCATCTTCAGCCTCCATCAGGGCCTAATCCTCATATTCCTAAAGGAAAGATTACATTTGGGTGGCCTTGTTCTCTTTCTGGTCATCAGTGCGACAGATGGTGCTTTACGGTGATCTTTGATCGTGCCCTATTCTTCAACACACCTAAAGCAGCTAAAAAAAAAAATGAATAAATAAATAATAGCCCACCCGTCGTATTAGGGTTTAAGGTCACCGGAATGTTTTCAGGGACTTTACAGATGTAGCTGATAAAGAGCGAAGCTTGTAAAAAGACTTCAGAGACTACAGATTTGTGCCACCATATGGCTTCATTATACAGCGCGAGCCGTCTTTGCAAATCGCTCCGGCCCCTCCCCTCCCGGCTTTTTACGCATCTCATCATTTTCCTTTAACCCCCCCCCCCCACCCCGGCATATTAAAGGTCAACATGCCCCCAGTGAGGACGAGCTCTTTGGAGAGTGCGCTTATGTGCTTTTTTTCGGCAGAGGTAGATCAAATGAGGTCCACCTTGCTTGAGTGATCGCAGACATCACCATGAATATGCAGGGAGATAAAAAAAAAGGGGGGGGGCTAATGCGTGTTGTTTTTATTCGGCCCTATAACTCTCGAGCCGCCGAGCGTGCAGGGCTCCTCCTTAGAAAAAAGTTCACCTTGACTGACTCCAACACTCCAAAAGTATGTTTCAGTGCTCTCTGAGCTTCGCGCATGCATACATTAACGGTGCAAAAGTGTTGATTTTATGCCATTTTCCATCACGCAATATAGAGCATTATTATTCACCAACAGGAAAAAAAAAAAATGTATTTTATACATTCATTGCAGTCAAGGGGCAGCAGCAAACTAAATGTGTGCATATCATTATTTGTGTGGGTGATGGCATTTTTTTTTTCCCACCAGCCACCCTGTGGTCTTATGACAAAGTGCTTGTGCTGACTCATAGCGGGTGCATCGCCAGCAGCAGACGCCGTAGTTTTAAAAGGCTAACAAGGCTTTTTTATATTTAAATCCCATGCTTGCCTTGAATCTGTGCAACTGATTTTACTTATTTATCTTTCTTTTTTAGGGAGGGTCTTTAACTAGAATTAAAAGCATCATTATTATGATTATTTATTGCATCTGTGACACATTTTCCATTGCAAGCGTGACGCCATCCGAACAGTTTTATTTTTTACCTAAAATATGTTGCTTAATCTTCCAACAACGTAGAAAGAAAAATATATAAAGGTAAAGAAAAACATGTTACATTCTGTACATATCAGAGGACCGCCTACCTGGCAAAGGCTCAGCAAAGAAAGAGTGGGCCTAAATTGACTCAAATGGCTTTTGGAGGGGGAATGAAGAGTGCTGCACTAGTGTGGTGGGAGACCAAAAAAAAAAAAAGAAAAAGAAAATTTGCTATGATAATTGGATTTGATTGCATGCTCTGATAAGTACAGGAGAGAAAAAAAATGCACAAGCATGTGACACTTGTAGCATTCTTCAAGGAAAACCTGACAAGATAATGTGACTTGATTGCCAGCTGTCCCTTGAAGAATGCTTTATATAATCTTCTACACTCTCTTCAGAGTTGTTCCTTTTATTATTATTTTTATTTTTTTATTTTTTTAAACTTGGCGCCGGGTTCAGCCTGGCGCTGATAAGGGTGCAGCAGAGGCTGCTCAGAGCTCGATGATATTGTAACTCCAATCTCCCTATATCTGTCTGTCTCTCTATATTTCAGGAGACGGCACTGAAACCACCACACTATGGCACACTCTGTGGCACAGGTACAACTCGCTCCCACAGGATTAAAATCAATCTCTAGCTCCCACTACTAAAGAGAGGAGAGAGCGAAAAAAAAGAAAGAAGGGAAAACAGAGAGAGGGCAGAGGGAGGAAAGGAGGAAGGCGAGAGCTGAAGAGGTGAAACAAGTACTTTACTGTCTCCGCAGCCTCCGACCCCCAGCCTCTTCACAAAAACCCAGAGAAAAGATGAACTTGGAGGCGAGGAAGTCGGGGGGGGGAGTGGGGGTGGTGGGCGGTTGGTGGGTGGTGACGGGGGGTGGGGGGGTGGGGGGATGCATCATGTTGCCTGCCCGAAAAACTTGACAAAGCTCCTCCTGTGAGCTCAGACGCTTGGAAATGCTTTATTGAGTCACACACTACTTACTTACCTGTGTCTGCGAGGAGGCGTTTCCTGAACACCACCACCAGTAAGAAAAAAAAAACAACAAAAAAAAAAGGCCCACTCCAGCACACACTCTGTAAAATAGGTGTTGAATCCAGTCAGTAGATCTGTAAAGTATGTTTATATGTATGTATGTATATCTATCACAGAGCTGACGGTGTTTATATTCATGGGTTCTATTTCTTTGCCTTATTTCCACTAAAAGGAAAAAAAAACAAAACCTGCCGGGTGGCCATCTTCTTATTTTCTTATGTAGTAGTATTTTTCTTTTTCTTGTTTTTTTTTTCCTCTCTGATTTAAGGACGCTCTATCTGGGCTCGCCCATGGAACTAATCACTTACAATGTATTTATGCTGCAAGGTCCAGAACCTGCTGGCTCACAGCAGTAGCTGAGTCAAAAAACACACACTGTCACACTGTACCTTTTTTTTTCTTTTTTACCTTGAAACGTTTGCCTTTTTTCTCCCACTTGTGATGCCACTGATTGCATTGTTACCGAAGAGGGCGGCTGGAAAAAAAAGAAAAAAGAGAGACAGAAAAATAAAACAAAACACCGTGCATGGCCCCCCTCTCCTCCTCCTCCCACTCCCCCCATGATTCCGCCACATCTGTAGCGCTTTGCAACTGATTGCCGTGCAGTTATTACACTGGGAGGAATGGTAAAGACAAGTTTAATACGCTGGCGCTTAAGCCACAATCACAGCCGGACAGTAATGCCAAAGTTATAATCAAAAGCTGTTTATGTGGGGCAGATTTGAGGGGCACCGCTAAGCTTAACCTTGCGAGTGTCGCTTCCGACCCGATTTAACCTGCCAGATCCACTTTAAAAAAAAAAAAAAAAAAAGGAAAAGGAAAAAAAGCGACGGCCCGGATGATAGAAGTGTGTAACAGTGAAAAATGACAATAGATAATCCGCAGGCAGGACTTTAAAGATGAGTTTGGCGGGCTTAAGCCAGAACAAATACATGAAGTTAAAGATTTAACTCTCTGCACACGTTTCACTCACAAAAGAAGCGTCCTAGTTGAGCAGGGCAGGGAGCGCCAACAAAGGCGAGCAGGACTGCAGAGTGAAAACAGCAATATGTCGACGATTTGATTTTTTTTTTTTCAGAGAAAAAAAACAACAAAAAATCCACAATAGTGCTCTTAATATTTAAACATTTTCGACAGAGCTCTTTTTTTTTTATTGTGTTTAATTTGCTTCTTCTACTTCTGCACCTATAGAATCATCACGGTACAGTTTCCAGACTAGAATTATTTATACAGTATACAGTACACAGCAGTAACTGGCTTGATGGTTTAGCAGCGTTGTTGTTCAGTAGTCCTGTTAATTGGTGAACTCCAGACTGCTTTGATAGGTAAAGCCTGTAAGCACCTACAGTACATACATAGAAGCGTAGAATTACAGTCATTAAAATGAATGTAGCCTGTGTATTTAATTGGAAATGCACAGATGGACAGGTCCAGGGGCATTCCCTCCCCCCTCCTTTCTTCCTCCTTCCTCTCTCATGGGGAAAAACGACTATGTATAGTCAAATGAAATCAAAGGATGAAAAGATGAAATGATCACGGACCGGACGCGAGTCCAGCCTTCACAAGTCAGGTTTAGACAGGCTACGTCTATTTTAAAAAGTTTAATTCTACGTCTGTTGCCTATTTGTGAGACAGGTTGTTCATATTGAAGGAGGTATATTCATGTAATTATGGTATCAAATGTATTCACTACTGCGTAGGAGCCACAGTATGAAATATACATAGCATCCTAGCACTGTGTTATGATTAGATTTTGCCTGATCTTTGGGAGAGAAGAGAGAAAAAAAAAAAAAACAACACTGCTCATACACAGGGAGCGCTTATGTCCTTCTGAAGAGAGACAGATAACCTCATTTTTATTCAATGTGAAGTACAATATGCACCATACATGATCTTTGTAATTGACTTTGATTCGCCGGATGTGGAGAAAACTGTAAATGTTTTGTTTATGTATGTGTGCGCTTCTGAAATTTATTAAAGTCTTTTGCATTGTATTGTATATTCTGATGGCTCTTCTTGTTCATTGTGTTTATCGAGCGTCCTGGTGCAGCCAGCGATCGTCGCCATGGCGGCTCTGTGCGCCGACGGACCGGCCAGATTATTGTTGGCGTGGACGACGGCGGCGACAGCGACGGCAGCAAAATGTCATCAGTTGAACTCCAAATGCAAAAACAAAAAAAAAGAAAAAGGAAAAACATGTCTTTAGTTTCTTCCCTTCTGCAACTCATAAGGAGGAGAAAAAGACGAAGCGGTTGCGATCTATATCGCCCATTAGGAACAGATTACAGATAAAGTTATGAAAATTCAGCGGAAGCGTAGCCTTTGAAGTGCGCAGACAGAAAACAGAGGAGAGGCTTTTTTTGGAACATTACTATTTATTTGCCCCCTTCCTCTCATTTCTGTTTGTTTTTTCTTCATTTTCCTAATAAGGATCGTAATGATGATTTGATAATGATAACCTTGCCATTATGATGTGCACAAACACTTCCTTTCACACACATCTGAGGCAAAGATTGATGCTAGAGGGTACAATAACCGCCGCGCACAAGACCCTGTTATGTAGGGCTGTTGTTGTTGTTGTTTTGTTTTTTTTTTCTTTTTATGCTGATTTGGTCCAAAAATACTGACTTGAAAGGCATAAAACAAAGGCAGGAGTGGAGACAAGAGGAAAAAAAAAAAATGGTTTAATTGCTTATCAAAGATGGTTCAAATTATAAATCGGAGAAAGAGATAATCAGTTCCCTCGGGGAATGTGTCCTTTGTGATTTCAGAAAAATGGCTCGACGAGAACGTTCTCGTATAGACGGTGTGGAGATGTCAGACTTCTAATAATAGTCACGTAAACCTGCTGCTTTCCACACAAGTCCTGGATAGATGGATAGATAGATAGATAGATAGATAGATAGATAGATAGATAGAGACAGATAGATAGACACCTGTCTTTCTTAGAATTTTCCAAACTCTGCCACTGCGAAGAAACCCGTCATCCCAGCACAAGTGCTGTGACATCACGTCCGTCTCCCACAAACAACAGTGACTGACTGACAGACTCATTATCTGTCTCTCCCAGCGCTGACAGTTGTTGACAAACAGAACGCAAATTATCAAAACCTATCAAGGTCCTTAAGAAAACGAAGGGGGAACAAAAAATACTGGGTGGGTTGGGTTGACACCGCTGGGCTGCCACACTGTAAAGATTTTCCAGTGGGCGCAGCTTCTACCCGTCCACGCGCTTGCGAAACGTCTCTCTCGCTACTTTGTTGGAGTTGCTTCAGTCAGAACCTTCAGAATGGCTCCACAAAACTTTTGGGTTTTTTTTGGTGTGTGTGTGTGTGTGTGTGTGTGTGTGTGTGTGTGTGTGTGTGTGTGTGTGTGTGTAAATCCCTTTCTGTTGATTTCCCTGCCGCAAATTGGTGCGACCCTCTGGAGCGGATGGCGGATCTGACCGTCACTGAGCTCGGCCGTCGCACATTCCAGTGTTTAACTGGCCGTTTACACCGCATGATCAAAGATGACAAACGGAGTGGCTGAAGGTCTGAAGGCGGCGCGGCGGCGCAGCCTTTCTACATATGTCACTTACAGCGTCTGCACTTTTGCTAATCAAAGATTTTACATGCCGGATATTTTTAAAACCAATTAGTTCCTCGGCCTTCAGTTTGCCCTACAAAGAAAGAGGGGAGAAGAAGAAAAATCAAAACGCGTTGATTATTGCGGCAAAGGCTCTTGTCATTTTGTGACTTTTCCCTTGAACTTGGGGTTGATCAGATGAAAGATTGTATGGGAGTGTGTGTGTGGATGTTTGAACCTCTACCTCAAGCTGTGAACAAAAGACTTACATCTACATGATTCTGAAGTGAGGACGTCTCAAATCCGCCCGCATGATTGACTTCTAACGCCAGGGCGCTTTGTGCCGCCGCTAAAATCCACAACTTCTTATCGCTGTTTTTCATATTTACATAATTAATGTGTGTTTATGTGCAGATCTGCGTGTGCATGCGCGTCTATATGTAAATGTATAATTCATCAACGTCTTCGAGGGGATACAGGTCAATTAGGGAAGCAGCCAGCATGCTGAAGGTATATTGTGGAGCTCTCCCGGAGCGCTGCCGAGCGACTGTCTAAGCAGCGGCTATTTATGCATGTGTGCTGTGCACTGGTGCAGGAAACAAGAATATGCTGTCTTTCTCTTGCACTCCACTCAAGGCAACACTCCGCACAATTGCTGCCAAATCTCTGCCAAACTGAATAATTCAATCATCCCCCCATAGCGGCGCTGGCCGAGCTACCTTTGTGCGCGACAATCAAATCAGCGTGGAGGCCCGCCGAGTGGTTTCTTTCTGAGACACTGAGTGGCTCTATAGCCCGGAGATTGTTTTCATTGAAAACAATTCTGTTGATTAAACGAGGTGTGACTGTGGCGCGGGGATCCGAGGAACATCGATTGCTTGTACAATTGTTTGTTCCTTGTTAAAGGTGTGATCTAAAACAGTGGTCGCTGACGGCGGCGGCGCGCCAAGCCGCTCCGTTAGGAAGCGACCCCGCCTGCAAAAAAAAACCCTTTCAAAGTGCTCCAGGTGCTCAATCTGCCGTCATTGTCCATGCAGGATTAATAATGTCCTCATGAAGAAAACATCGATGATAAAAAAAAAAAAGAGAAAAGGTTTTCAAACGAACTCGCCTGAGCTTTCGCGAAAATTCTCTTCTTTTTTTATTACTTGTAATTCCTACTGCCAGAATGGGGATGAGCATGTATTACAAGTCTCCTTTTTATGAGACGCCCGACATTCCCGATTGCATTAGCCCGCCCCTCCTTGAAGCAATCACAAGGTTACAACCTCAGCTGTGTGGCTTTAATACTAATATCCTCTAAAAAAAACAAACAAAAAAAACAAACAAGGAAAAACAACGACGACAGCAGCGAAAATTAGAGAAGGCAAAGTTTATTCTGTGTTTGAGCAATTGAGTCACTGGAGTTACATCTGCATTCCGCGGACGGCCGACTGCTCCAGCGGGCCGCGCAAAGGCGGCTGTTTGCATGAAAATTTGTTCCTCATTTTAGCCCCTTTTGAGGCAAACAGTAGAGGACCTGTCCAGCAATCTGTCATGCTACTGGAGCTAACAAATGTGTTTTTTCAAAGCTAGCCGCGTCCCACTGTGGGTCATGGTTCCCCACTATGTGAGTCAGCCAAAGCAACGGGTAGTGTAGAAAAAATATTTATAGAAAAAAAATTCTTCCCTTTTCTTTCTTTCTTTCTTTTTTTTTACGGGGAACAGAGTGACGCGGACAAACAAATTTGTTCCTGCGCAGTCTCACGCGACTTCAAGCGAAAGCGGCCGCTTGATGTTGGACCGCGCGCAATCGCGGAACCGCCCGGCCCTCAAAGCCTTTGCGGCGGACAATGTCACAACAGGATGCGGCCGTCGCATGGCTGTCGTGGAAAAAAAGCGGAGGAGGGGGAGGGGGCGGGAGGAGGGGCTAAGGTAGCCAGACTGAACGGCAACGAGTTAAGACGCCGTCCAAGGAGGGCCATGTCTGTGTCCGCCTTAATCCTGGTAATCCCCATTCACAATTCTTGATTTGTCTTTGTAAAAGAGATTGGGAGGAGATAAGATGCTCGTCCGCCTCCTTAGAATAGCTGATAATCTGGTTTGAACAGAGGACTCAGGGGGTATTTAGCCTGCCTTAACATTTGCCCAAGCAGATGGCGCTGACGGGGGAAGCCACAACCTCAGCCTTCCACCCCTGCACCGTCTCAAACCCGGGGAAGGAGGAAGGAGGAATGAGGAGGAGGAGGAGGAGGGAAAAAAAGAACAGTGGGATGATAATCAATGTTGTTTATGTTGCTGCTTGACTCTTTAAGTACTTTCAGACAGCTTATAGGCTTTCGTAGGGGATAATCGGGAAACCGCAGACAATTGCCTCTTTTTTTTTTCTTTTCCTCCACCCTGACGGTATCCCCTCACGAATGCGTAAAGAAGGCGGTTTAAAGTAGATGCCGACTCCTAATTCCTGATTATTCCCATTGCAAACCTTGTAAAAACGAACCGGACACCGTATTAAATTGCTGCTTTTTTTCCCCTCTCTCTCTCTCTCTCTCTCTCTAAACACCCACTGTTCCGGCAGACAGTGGACGCAGCGATTTACCTGCTGCGAGAGGTGACTGGACCGCTGCTCTTTCCCAGAGTTTCCTCTTCCTCGTCGCGTCGGGGAGAAATTGCTGTGAAGCCAAAACTCTTATCTGTGGCAGCTTTAAGAATAGGAGGAGGGCTTTATGTGAAAACATTCCTTTCTTTTTTTGGTGCACGTGAGGCTGAATTTGCCAGAGCAGTGCAGCATTTTTGCTCCGCTTTTCCTCAATTTCTGACATCATGTGAGTAGAATTTGCAGCGGTCGTTGGGCAACCTCTGTATTTTCAGGAGGGTATTTTTTTTTTTTTTTTCAACCAACATTTCCGGCTTCTCCGCCGTGCCTGCATTGTTTGGCTGGAGAACAACAAGGTTCCCATCTTACCCGGAAACTGCATTTCAGCCGAATAACGACATTTTCACGTTTAACAATAGATCCGATTCCACGGTTCTGTCTCCAACAGCGTGGTGACAGTAATGGTGCAGGCTCTCTCGGCGTTACGGACCGGCCTCTGGAAAAACAGGCAGCAGCGCAGTTGTTTGCCTCTTGTTCCGGAAAGAGGAAAGCCAGACAGAAAGTGACGCAGACTCTTTACTGCATCACGGGAAAATGATTGTTTGCTGGAGGTGACAGCATATCATTTGACTGAATCATGTGGGCCTGCAACAGCGGCCAACAGCCAGAACCTCCGGTAACACGCTGCGCGAGTGGGCATGACTAAATATAAGCCAGTAAGTCGTTTATGTCGGTTTTCCTAAGCCCATCTCGCTAACCTTATGCCTCTGGCAATCTTCTCAACCCGGACTGGACACCTGCAACAAAGGCATTTCTCTAATGAGATCAGCCCCATTAACTAATTAGAGCGTCGTATGACATAAAGTAGGATGACGGTGGGAAGGTTTTCCGCACGTATCGGAGTGCCGCTTCCGCACACACGCACACACACACACACACACACACAAAAAAAAAAATCGTTTGACGCACGTTGTCTTTTGCCTTTTCTGTTCGCTTGTTGCTCCATAACAGGATATTGCACACGGCTGTCAGCCTCGATCTGGGACAGAAGCACAAAAGACAAGCAGAGGTCCCCCGATGCACCCCACCCCCCCACTCCCCCTCCCGCTCAAACATGTGCACAGAGCAAAGTTAATCCACACATTCGGGAAAAACATGGTGATTTTCTGTCTGCGCTCCCTCTTCATCCAGTGACAAGCAAAAAGCCCTCCAAAGTAAACGCTTGGAAAAAATGTTCCGCTGCAAAGCGTTTTGAGGGAAATGGCTGATTACTTTCGGAGCCGTTTTGGATAAGAGCTACCGGAGCAACAAACACAGCTTACCGTCTCTGTGTCCTACTTGCCATTATTAATGAAATCTTTTCATTTTTTTCTCCCACCCCTCCTTCAGCCCTTTGCCGTCTGAGTGCTTTTCCCAGATAGAGCCGCGCGTCGTGTCATGCGATTGGGATCAAACCGGTTGCATGCTAGTAAAGAGGTGTGTTGAGGACCATTATGCCGGAATGATAGATGGCGAACCACAGAGAACTAATGCCTGTCAGTGAGACCCACATTATGCTGCTCCGTTTTAATGGCTGCCATCCTCACCTAGATCTGCGAGGACATCGTTAGCTCCTCCACTTGGAAGTATTTACTTGCAGATCAAACAAAGGTGACATCTCGGAGTCTCGTGGCAAAGTTCTAACCGCATCTCTTTGCGGCTCTCAGGAGATGCCTTGCTTTTTCTTTAAAAAAAAAAAACACCTCCTGCCTGAATAACACGTTACTTTTACGGCACAGGAGTAGGCGAAGCGAAATACAGGCCCGGCATAAAACAGTCGCCGGCTGCCCGCGATCGTTTTCAACAGTAAAGTGGGAAAACTTCAGCTCGGAACATGAAAGGGTGATAGAATCAGGGGTATTTTGCGGAGTCTTCTTAAATAATGCGTGTGATATTCACTGATGGTCATAAAGAATTTATGTGCATGCAGTCTTCAAAAAGGAGCTGCAACTCATTCCCGAGATCACTCAGACAGATTATTACAAGTCATTTTTGACCCCCCCCCCCCCATTCCTCTTCACCCATCCTCCTACACACACACACACACCTCCGCCTCTCTGTTACAGAGGTCTTTGTTGCCCGACTGGTCAGAGAGTAATTACGAAGTGATATGGTTTTCACGCCATGCTGTACAATGACTTCTGAGTGAAATCGGCGCCTTTCACATACCCTTTGAGACACCACCATCTTTTCCACCCCTATGCAGTTAAGTGTTGGTTGTAACAGAAGCCTTTTCATCCCTCTCTCCTTTTTTTATTTTTTTTTATTTTTTTTGGAACGTCATTTATAGTCTCTCCAGATAGGATATTGCGGCTTCGGCTCCGTGTTTTACAAGTGGAACCCATCAGACAGAAATCTTACAGCCTTCACAGTCATTTTGGTTTTAAGTCCTCCCTTTTTCACTATAAAAGAATGAAGCCAATCAAATGTGATTAAAATAGTTCAGGGGATAAGTACGCCTCAATCCCATTTGCCCATAATCACATAGTTTTCTTTCTTTCCCCTCTACTTCTTCATCAGCACTTATTTCCAAGGGTGCACGGGTACAGCCAATCCCAGAATTTCTCTGAATCGGTTCCCTTCTCTGCCTGTTGTCGAGTGATTGGGGTTACTAGTAGCAATCCCTCTGTTTTCAGCCAAATAGAGGGAGCCGGGCATGCAGGAGAATGCATTACCTATGCTTCACACTTCCAGAAAGGCTCCGCTCGGAGCACATGTGCTCGCAGCCCAGAGGTAATGGACAGTACTTTGGCGAATTGCGCCGACCTTATTGTATTGTGTGGATGATTGTGTTATGCTCCCTCAGACAATGACTGTGCCCTACTTTGACTTTGAGGCAGTGACCTGAAATAAGGCGCACAAGTGAAATCTGAGCCTGGATGGACCTGGAAGTGATTAAGGTCACCCAGACGCACCACATTTGTTGACTGCCCCCGGTGACTCCCATCGACTAATGTCGGCAAATCCTTTGGGAGTCTTTTGTGGGATTCGTCTTCAATGCAAACATTGGACATTGCTAACATGTTTGGGAGGATTGTCCGAATGATTAAATACAGCTGTGAAAACAGACCCTTGGCACACTATTCCCTAGCACTCTGCAGAGAGAATATATTGGTACCGCCTTGAGGTCTTTCTGCCGGCAGAACATCACAAATTGTCTAACAAAAAAATAAATAAATAAAAAATAAAAAAATTCTTGCTAGAATATACTTTATTTTGACTTGCACTTCACCTGTGAGCACCTGGATGTATTATTAGAAATTCTATTCAAATAATGCTCATTATTAAAAAGATGGAGCCTTTGCAGAGACCCTTTTTACCTGATCTGGGTTCCACTCGCAGTAAGATGGCAAATAAACCGAGGTTCACTTGAGTGATTCAATAAAGATCATAGAGAGCATGTGTTAGTCAGTGGGAAAAAAAAAAAAAGGGGGGAGAAAAATGAGCTGAGAATTATGCATAGCTTCTTCGGGGCAATATGCTGCTACATCATATGCATGACATGTATGGAAAATAAATACAAAGTGAACGATCCTGAGTGTATCGGGGCCCGTTTGATGCAACGCCAAATCCGAGATTTGTCCCAAATTATCAATTCAGTCCTCGATACATTATTAAGAGCGGTGGCGGAGTTTCCTCACCCAGGTCTGCATCAAACATAAAGCACACACGCCTGGATGCTTCAGGCAGAACAGGGATAACATGAGATCATGTCTTCCTCTCGAGGGTTAAGATGCAGCGAGTGGATCCCTGGCTTGTTTTGTGTCTCGCTGTTCTGCTGGGGGATCAGTACGCAGCCTCTATCTGCAGCCATGACGCTCAGATAAAAATGACTCCTCCTCTGGTGTGCATGTAAATCAGAGTGGGGAGATATAATGAAATAATGAAGCGTGCCTCCTGCTTTTTTTTTTTTTTTCTTTTTTTCCAAGAGAGGGAGAGAGAGGGACCGTTGGGACGCACTATTTTTAGACACAACAAAGCGATTGCCAGGGGTGTCCAGTCTCTCTGGTTAAGTTATGGAGTTTTATCCACTCGTCAAGCTGCAGCCCAACTGTCTGTGGGAAGGAAGTGGAGGCCGGCGCATAGCCAATTAGGTCTCGGTGGCGTTTGATGGATGGACGCGTCTGAGCACGAGCGTTACTTTCACCGTAATGAATGTTGGACACTCAAGTCAAGAGAGTTGATTGAAGGCCATTAAACACCAAATGTGTCAAATGAAAAACGTTTTTTTTTTTTTTTTTTTGCTAATAATGCTAATTGGGTATGTTGCGTGTTTTTGCATAAGCTCTAAACGTCACTTATTATTTTGGTCATTATGGATTTGTTGACTTTTGCAAACCTTCATTGCTGCAAACAGACACATTGACGGATTGTGAGTGCACGCTTGTGGCAAGCAAAAGTCGTGTCTGCCCTCCACGACAACAACAACAACAACTTTCATCACCTCAGGCGGACTGTAAGACATTGCTCGGGGTCAAAAGCCTCCCAGTAGTTGCTGCTCTGTCTTCTCAGATGGAGCGCGAGCATCTGTGCCTGGAAAAGTGCCTCGAACTGTCCCACTGACATCCTAAAATACGAGTGGAACTGGCTGTGATACAATTTCGAATCTCCTATGAGGAGGCCAAAGTCGGTATTTCTGTTCACCAAGAAATAATATTGGACCCACGTCCTCATGTTTAGCTTGGAAAGCACAACAAGGACACAATCTTACTGGATAATGAGTCTTTTTGGATCGTTTCAAATGTTGCTAAAAATATGTTTTCTAAATTTGTGCTGCAGCAAGTGTGAAGACTTCTTGAACCAAACATTTGGCATTTTCATTTGCTTTTCTTCCTCCTTTGTTACGTATCCAATGTCCAAAGGCCTTTAGAGCGGTATATGATTCATCCACTGGCCACAGACATGGCAACCTTGTAAGATGATCCCACCTGGCGGCAGGAAATGCTTTGTCACACAGACAAATGTGGCAGATGAATGCTCAGCATGATCCCAGGGTGTTTGTCATCTGGTGTTCTCTTTCTAATAGGTTTACTGCTGATGATTCAGGTCAGGGAAGGACAAAGTGCTTCACATGAAAAGTTAAGAGCACATTGTGAGGGGGGGATGCCATCGCAGTCCTGAAGCTCACTGCACCCCATGTGTGTGTTCCTCTGTTTTTAATCCTCCCTTAGGAAAATAGGTGCTCCCTGTTTGCACCCGTTAAAGCTCATTCTACGTTCAGGAGATGAATCCCCGTCATTTATTTTAATGGCATCATCTTCCGTATTCATGAAGCAACAGTTCACCTTGAAACTGTGAATTTGCAGATGTAGCGAGACTGGATCTTTGCAAAGTCAGATTTTTTTTTTCCCCTACCTCCCCGTCATCCTTGGCAAGTGGGCGGCGGGGGGGAAGGGGGCAGTAATGCTGCCATGTTTGCCTTTTGCAGATAACACCTCAGAGGTCACTTGAATGACTCGGTTTAATGCGGGTCATGCGGCTATATAGCCTCAAAATGCACTGAGCTACCAACTTTCTGGCAGGTGAGATATTTCTTCTTCAGCAGGATTTTATTGGGCCACTGTGCACGCTCCCTTACCTATGTATGATCACTCCGAAGACCATTACTAGAGTGCACGGCCACACATATGGGGACGGGCGATAACACAAAGCCAGCCAGTGAGCGCCGCGTCGGTTTAATACGGAAATCATTGCAATGTACCTCCTCCTCCTGCAAGATTACAAAAAATATAAAGTCACGGAAATGTAAATCTGTAAACATATCTAAGATTCAGTATTCAAATGCCTCTGAATCTGTCCTTGACGAGTCTTATAGGGGGGGAAAAAAAAAAACATGAAAGGCGGCGCATGTCGGGATACAACGTACCCCGGCAAAAGTGAAAATTCCTGCCTCTTATCTGTTTGATTTTGCACTTAGGGATTTATTTTCATCTTCCGCTGTTTTTTTTCCTCTTCAAACATCAAGTACCAAAGTCATTTACATGTGCTGGGGGCAAGCAGAGTTAAAACACAGACACATAACTTACTGCTGTCTAGAGGCAGTGTCTGGGAAAAATAAGGAAGTTGTAAGGGGTGGGTAAAATTAGGAAGCACAGGAAGAGCGGAATGAAAGGGAAGGGGAAGGCGGAGGGGGATGATAGAGACGAGGGTGGGGAAGAGACCACAGGAATGGGTGTGTGCGTGCAAGGGGGGGCGGGGGGAGGTAATTCAATTGGACTGTGTCGCCTCATACAACTAGGGGATTGGGCTTACCAGCACCATGAATTCAAATTCATGAACTATTGAAGAGTGACCTGCTGGCAGGAATTCAATAGCGTGGTAGACTTTCAAAGAAGGATGTCTTCCTTCTCGTCGTCCCCTCCTCCTTCTTTTTTCACTTAATCACAAATAAATGACACGTATTATTTTACCTTAAATTAAAAGCAGAAGTGTTCCCACAGAGACACCCGATCCCGTGTGTAACTCGTTCCAGACTCGATTCGGGGCCAGCCAAAGTGAAATCAGGATAGTGGAGCATCTCAGCCGTGCGGCTCCCGCTGGCTCAGTGCCCTCTTGCTTCTGGCTCGGGGAAAATACCTTTGTAATAAGTTTCACTCGAAAGCGAGGTACGATTTTCGTAGTAAAACAGAGCTGAAATATCCGCCGTGCCAAACTTTCCGAGTCCCCGTGTTGTAAATCTCCCGGAGACTCGCCGGAGAGACGCGCCGAGCCGACTGTTTTCCGCCGCTTTGCGGAATACGCGCGACTCAAAAGGCAAATCCACCGTTCGACTTTCATCCATCCACAATACAAATAACTAATTTATCAATTGTGCTTAAAGAGGCATACAATGGGCAGAACAGAGAACATTGTGTAGCTTGGATAATCCCTCAGAAGATTTATCCTGACTTTGCCTTGAGGGGAATACTGGGAGCAAGAAGCTACTCTCTCTCTCTCTCTCTCTCTCTCTCTCACACACTCTCTCTCTCTCACTCTCATTCTCTCTCTCTCTCTCTCTCCCTCCCGCTCTTCCCCCTCGTCTCTCTATCTCTATTTTCTGTGGATGTGGATTCGCTATCTCGGCTCCTGATCAGCCTGTTTAGTTATATTGCATTGTGTCCTTTGATATTCCAGTTAATCCGCCAAGTGAAGAGATTTAGTCTAAGATTACGTTGATTTAATGAACTTTAGATGATACATGACTTGTGTCTGTAGCCCTCAGGCTTTCCTTTTCCCCTCTTATTTTTCGGCATGCACATTATGCTTATTTATATTTATGAGGCCCGAGCACATTTCGTATTAACATCCATCACAGGCATTTCAATCACTTGCGGACAGCTATGGGTTCGCCGGTGCATACCTGCAGTTAAAATGCGTCTCTGGCTCTGTCGCTGTCGAACGTTCCCTCGCTCTATTCTCAAACACACGTCTCAGGACATATGGAAGCAATGTGTTTCACTGAATAGTTACAATAAGGTTGGGTTTTGAGTTTTTTTTTGAATGGAAGATTTTAATAAGGTTTATGCAACCAAATTTCAAATGCCTTCCACAGATCTTCAGAGCTTTTTACTTATGATAGGATCACTGCCGGCGTCCAGATAGACTTTAGTGTCTTGGTTATGGTCTGATTTGTTTGGGGCTTGGCCTGTCCTGGTTTGCCAGTTGTGCTGTTTGGAAAACTCTGATTCAATTATATAAAAACACTGGCATACATTTGTAAGTATGACACAAACAAATATCCGTTAACCTCCACGATGACACTTGTAGCTCGAAATGTGTCGGATAAGTCACATCTGCAGCGCAATGCTTGCATTCGTAAGCTGCAGTGCTTCCTGGGTTTTATTAGCCTTCAAAATCTACACAGAACAAACGTCAAAAAAATACGATTTAGCTGTCAGAAGCCAGGACGCTAATATTTATAATGGACACAGGGAAACAAGTAGCCAGGATACTCTGTGTGCATGCAAATGCCACTTCAGAGACTATGATCAAAGCCGAGGCAGGGCGGCGGACACTGAGGTAAATGCAAACGCGGTTGTCCAGGATGGATGACAGTGCCAGGTCTGAACAAGCTACACGGGTGTTGCGCAAGGTGGCCGTCTTTGCCTTTCATGTGGGCGACTTTGACTGATAGCAGGAGCGCTGCCATCGATGTTCTGACAGCCCCTTTAGCTTCCCTCGAGCTAGTGTGGGCGGCGTGCATTCTAAAAGTGAATAGCAGGGCAATGAAATCAGTCGTTCGGCATTGATTTTTCGTTAACAGTTTTTTAATATATATACAAGCAAGTGGTGGAATAATGATAATAATAATAATATAATAATAATCATCATCGTCATCATCATCAGGGAGTGTGTTTGAAGATACCTCACACCGTGAAATGAAGCGGAGCCCTAATTACGGGCTTCAGGTCCGAGCCAAATTGTGACCGCCGAGTCACGAGTGGATTTGTTTGTCTGTGGTCTGGTTAGCGAGTTGCGAGCTGGTGACTCAATCTAGAGGCGCGGGTCCAACGAGCGGAGCGCGCGAGCGTAATTGCATCTTAGGGGTGCCAAAGCCTGTTGTACAAATTCACTATGCATGTTTTAACAAAGGGTGAGGTGTGTTGCTTGGCAACAAAACAAACAAGCCAGCCCTGATTTGGATAACATCTGTTTTCAGTTCATGAATTTTATCAGTGGGAGCTCGCCTCCATTTGCAGTTACTTGAACCAATCACATGCAAAAGCTCTTTCAATCTGGCTCCTTGAGTGCTGTCACTAGTTATTACGGCGGCTGCTGTTTAGCAAAAGTGCATTTGCAGTTTGAAGAGCATCCCAAGATATTAGTGGCATCTAATTGCATTACCTGGAGGAGACTGATGGCGCCAGTTAAAACGGCCGGCCCCTGAACGGCCTGTGTTGAAGGCAAGTGCTTCTTTACAGGTCATACGTCATGTTTCTGACTGGAATCTTTTGTCGACTAAGTGATTTTCTGACAGCTTTAAGCCTCCAGCCGCCAGTCGCCTCAACAAACACCCCCACATACCCCCCCGGGCAGCTGTACATCTCACCATTAATCCACTCTCGTCCATGTGAAACACAATGACAGAGTGATAATGTCGGCTAATGCAGCCAAATTTTGATGGCGCGGGACAGATTCAATCCCATTAACTTTATTTTTTTCTCCCCCCCCCCTCCCTCAGTGCAAATTGATTCATGCCTCCGCACTAGTTTACGAAGCAATCGTAAAATGCCAATACCAATCTATAGTCAAAGCGGGCCAACTGGAGGGCACACTGCTGAACTTGTACGTTTTGGTCTTTAAATGCTCCGTCAATCTAAATTGGCACCACAGACCTGCTGTTGTAGCTAGTTTACACTGCTGTTAACCTGCATTTGTATGGGACATATCTGTTGTCTATTTACAGCTCTGGATGTGAGCGGCATGATGTCTCGAACGGATACAGAATCTATCTATCTATCTATCTATCTATCTATCTATCTATATATCTATCCATCTATCTATCTATCTATCTATCTATCTATCCATCTATCTATCTACCTTGATCTACAAGTGACCAGTACAAACGAGGAAGTGAGAATGTTAATTTCCCATCGCTGTGGAGAAATTCAAGGAGCAGTGTGATGGGCAGTTGAACTAATTTTTTTTCAAAAGCCACCGGCGAATCTTGGTGACTGATGACACAATGAGGTGGAAAGTGCTAAGTGACCCTCACGGAAAGTGTCCCCGGCACCTTTTTTTTTTCTCTCCCTCTTCCTTCTAGATTTAGTGGAGTTTTTTTTTCTTTTTTTCTTTCTTCTTCTTTTTTTTCCCTTTCTGCTACCTCGCAGCCCTAGCGCAGTCCAGTGGGATTCTCATCTTGGGAATTGCATGCCAGTTTTATTGAGCAGGGAGTGGCAGCAGAGAGAGACGAGGGCCCTCAGAGACGCCTCAGTGTTTTCCATATTAAACTGCAAAGAGAGAGAGAGAGAGAGAGAGAGAGAGAGAGAGAGAGAGAGAGAGAGAAAGAGTTTAGGGGGCTCCAGATCGCACTGGTGAAATAACTTTTGATTTTTTAAAATGCCACTTAAAGCAGCATAATTACGGAAAATGACATGTCTGAGGATGCTGCTGGCCTGCGACTGCCTCCCGTCTTTCCATTTCAGCGCCTCCCCACCTACACACGCCTGTCCTCCCTCTCCTCTCCCCTCACTCCCTCCTTCGCCTTCCTCTCCTTCCCTCCCTGGTGCCTGTGCCCTTCTCACTAATTCCCCAATCTCTAACTCCTCTTTTCTGCCTCACTTCCTATGGAGAGTAAAAAAAAAAAAAAAGGAAAGAAATTCTATGGGCATTTATAGTCACATTAATATGAGGAAAAGGACGCGGGGTAATAAATTGCTTACTTTCTCCCAGTGAGCCAGAAGACGTGGTGTTGTAAAAAAAAAAAAAACTTTTTCCCCACTTTCTCCACTGTTGTTGTGCATTTCCGCCTTGTGAAGGGAAAATAAAAGAGCTGTGTTTGAAGTTGAGATTAGTCTTCGGGGAGTCCCACCTATCGGGACTGTTAACCTTTAGCCACTCAGCTATAAAGCATGGGACTTCCATTAAAATACATAATGCATGAAGTGCAGAGATTGCGTGCCATTGATCAGCACTTGAATAAATTGAGTTGAAATCCTATTAACATAACCAGTGAGGAATTAACCGACGCCAGTAAGGTGTGGCATAGCACCTGCAGAAAAAAATAAGAATAAAAATAAAAAATAATAATAATGAATTGCCACCATAAAGTCAGGTTTCGCTCCGGCTGTGGTGACAAGGCTAACCGGAGGCAATTTAGCTAATTCGTTGTCGGCGGCAGTTTGTCATCCTGTTGGCCGCGTATGACAGCTCACCACCAGACGTAGCGGCTTAGTGCAGGGTTGGGGGAGGCTGGTGAGGGTGGTGGTGGTGGGGGGGGGGCTTCAGAGGCAGCATCTTGAGTCATGGCGCCTGTCTGCGTGCAATGGATGCCTGTCTGGCTGTGGAAACAGCGATGACCCTCCCTGCGAGCAGCAGCAGCAGCAGCAGCAGCAGCAGCAGCAGCAGCAGCAGCAGCAGCAGCAGCAGCAGCAGCCTCTTCATCTTTACCCCCTTTTAAGAGCAATTAATGGCCGACCTCCCATCTTGACAGGTGCCCTCCATTCCCCTCCAGCCCACCCCGCCCAAATACCGCCGTGGCCCACCACATCATTTTTTAAAATCCTTGTATCGGGGAATAATTGGGCCAATTAATTCCGCTGGATCCCCAGAACAACATGTGTGTGTTTTTTCAGACGGGGGTGCTCCGTCACCCAGGCCCCGGCGCCGGCTGGGAGTTGACCCAAATTAAAGCTTGTTTTCACCCCCTCGCCCAAACCCGCCCCAACGCCCCACCCTTCTTGCTCAGACCCCCCCCGAACCCCTTAGTCTTTCTTTTTCCTCCTGAGTCAGAGCTGACGGAAACAGGTTCTGTCGAATTCACTCCGACGTCGCCAACATTCAGCTCGCATGTTCCAGACTTTTTTTTTTCCCCAATAAAAAATCCTTCATTCTTCTGCTGTTTTTTCTTATGTCGGCATCTGGCAGCAGCAATGTTGAATCACTCTATGACATGACGATGCTTTTATGTAACCTAGTTAATTAAAGCTAATTTAAAAGCAAATTTTCAAAGGTTTGCTCAATGCCCACCCCACCCCATCCGCCCTCTCCCTACACGCACAAACACGCACAAATACACACTGTGCTTTGACTTATTTTTTGAGCCTTTGCATCTGAAGAAGCGTTATTTAAAGCAAACCACACACTCCAACGGGATGGGAGTTGTATCCGGTCATTAAAATGCATGAAGTGCATTGAATATTCCCCAAAGTAGATGCGTAAAAGGATTTTTTTTTTTCGTGTGTGTGTGTGTGTGTGTGTGTGTGTGTGTGTGTGTGTGTGTGTGTGTGTGGTCGCTGTAACAGCTGCTCAGTGAGGCACCAAAGCGTGGAATATTTGCGATCAATATATCATTTATTTCCCTTTGAGTCTATAATGGGGTTGCGATCGCATGCTCCATTACTGGACACGAGGGCCCAGACTGCTGACCAATTCCGTCCTAATGAAAACAAATGTACTGGCAGGCCGGGGCGAAGGAACACACTGCGGCGCAGTTCGGCTCCCACTGTCTGTTCGGCTTTGAGCGCCGCGCCGGGCCCATATGTAGAGCGGCGGGCCCGCTCGAGCGTGTCGTTTCGAGCGGGCAAAGCTGAGCAAAAGGCCAAAAAGTGCACTCGCTAAAGACCCCGCATCCGTCCCCCGACGGGGCGCGGCCGCGATCTTTCCACGGTCGTCTACCCGCAGTAAATAACACATTTGCTTTATAGATCCTTCCCTCGGAATCCTCATCCGACGCGGCATTAAAAATTCCGGGTATCATGTTGAGATGTTCCGGCGCTCGTCTCCTTTATGGCTCCTTTATCAGAGCACAAATGAGCGTGGGGCTATTACTCGCAAAAGTGCCCATGCTGATCTAACATCACTTTTAGCTTTAGATCATTTTGAAAATGGAGGAAAAACAAGGGCGTATTTAGTGATCCCCGATCAGCGGCGCGTCCTCCGAGGGATGGCTTGATGAGCGCGGCTACAGATTATATTAGCGGCCTCACGCTGATGAATGTAATCCATCATCTTGTAAGCAGCGCCGCTTTATGACAATTTAGTCCCCCGCCTACTCCGTCGCTGTACTCCGGGCCCATGCTCTTAGCTTTCAAAACTCGTGCGACGTCGAGCGAGGAGACAGGAGTGCAAACGAGGGCTCGCGGCAGGTCTCGCCACATTCGAGACGTTGCTGTTTTTTCCCCCTGCGCTGAAAGCGTATGAAGATTTCCACTCTCACATTTCCTGTTTTCTGTCTCTCTGTGCCACCTTTGCCTTTTCACTGCCAACAAAACAAAACAACGCGGCGGTTGCATTTCATCAACTCGCGTCCGAGACCAAAACGGGAAGGAGAAATGTTCCGTTTTTGCGAGGCGACAACTTCTTTGAACTGGATTTTTCTTTTTCTTTTTTTTTTTTCTCTCGCTTTTTCTTCTACCCGCACACGGTTTCGCTACCGCGCAGCCCACAAAGTACCTCACTGACTGGGCACAGAGGGAAGGCGCTGATCAGCCTCTCAACACAGATCCTCTGTGTTTGTTATTCGTGTCACATTTCTGTCAGGTGTGGCAGCCCATCAGGCTGAAATAATGAGGCCACGTTGCACAACTCGTGTCAGAAATCTTTGGATGTGGTTAACCGTTCGTCAAACAGTGGGTCCCTGTTGAGTTTTTTGGGGGGTTCTCATAATTGTAAACTGTAGTTGATGTAGATTGCTGTCTACGTGTTGAGCCACCGTTTTGTGTTTTTATTGTAGGCTTTTTTTTTTTACTGATCTCTATAGAACAATTTTAAAAATCCTGAAAAGATGATGGAATAATCAAGATCAAATAAACCCATGAAATATTTGTGCATGGTGCCAAGGGTTGTAAAGTAAAAGATGTGTTATTCTGGGATGGAGTTTCTGCTACAGATCTTGAAATGTTAGAGTTGTGTATTCCTTCGGTTCAAACAGTCCTTATATAACAACCTGACTTGACATAAGAATGAAAGTGTTTCATTCGTCTCTATTGGTAATAATGCACAACTAATGGCGTCATCTCCCTGTTTCATCCGACTTTGAGTAACACGAGCTCGGGCGAAAAAGTTGACAAAGTCTCATCTTCTTGCTAAATGTATTGTTTAAAAGAAAAAGTAAAAAAAATAAATAAAATAAAATGTTGAATAGGAACATCTGAGCCTGATCTCCACTGAAGCGCTTCGTGAAATAAAGTGCAGCTGCGGGATGAACTCTTTGCACGGCGCCTGCACAGACAACAGCCCGACAGTCAGTTTCAAAGGAACATCTCGGCACCTGAAGGGAGGCGTACGAGTGGGAAGGAGGTGTGTGTGCGTGTGTGTGTGTGTGTGGAAAGAGGGGCATCATCACAAAAGCGTTTCAGTCAAGCACATCACAACGTCCTTGTTTTTCATTAATCCCTCCATGTACGACTCCGCCGCACTTAAAACAGACTTTGGCTCGTCCCCCTCCAACCACATCAAAGTCGGCGCGTGTTTGTTGTGTCAGTCTCAGAAACAGACATTTGCCCAAACCAGTGACAGTAATACTCCTTTAAATGCAAATGTGCAGCCAAAGTTTTTTTTTCCTGCCTTCCTTCCGTCCTTCATTCCTTCCGTCCTTC
This sequence comes from Nelusetta ayraudi, assembly GCF_046127955.1. NCBI lineage: Eukaryota > Metazoa > Chordata > Actinopteri > Tetraodontiformes > Monacanthidae > Nelusetta > Nelusetta ayraudi. The sequence continues at coordinate 2,028,739 of NW_027466140.1, read as the reverse complement.
CTCTCAGAGGGACGAGTGCTGCTGGTTCCATGTTGGTTTACAGGTGTAGGAGAAGCTGGCTGAGCGCTGGCCGAGAAACTGAAGGGCCGGCCTTCGACGGGAGGTGGTGGCCTTGCGCCGGTGACTGGACCCCCTCCTGTCCCCACCCACACCCCACCCTGGTGGCGACTGATTTGAAACAGCTAAACCTGGATTACATCAGGGCCGCATTGAATCAGCCGGTTTTCAAGCGGGCACGTTCCCTCGGAATCCGCCGGCGACGTCCCAACGATTTAGCGTCACGTTTGCCAATCGCCTTATGTACGTCGAAATTGAATTTGCGAGCGGCCGCCTCACTGTACGCGTCTCCCCCGATGCAGCTGATTTGCGTCACATCCTGTTCAGTTTGGTGCGCGTTGAAACTCAATTAACTTTCCATCCTCAATTACTCGGGGAGGGGCGGGGGGGGGGGAGTTGAGTTGATGTGAGTCGAATGCTGATGACCTGACCCAGAGTGGCGGAGGGGAGCCTTAACCAAAAAGGAAAAAAAAAAATAATAAAAGAAGACCTCCCCCCCCCAAAAAAAATTACTCGCACTAATTTAAATAATTGACATTATACATGCTGCGTTGAATAAATAATGAAATAATTAAATAACACCTCCGGTTCGTGGTTGGGGTTTCTCATTAGGAGGCAAGCTGCGCAACTCGCTGCTCTGCGCTGAAAGTCAACTGAAGCAATTGCAATAATTACAGCATCAAGCGGCAGCGAGTGCGCACACGTCGGGGGTGGGGTTGGGCGAGGAGGGAGGGTCGGGGGTGGGGGGTCGGGCGGAGGCCGATGGGAAGGGAGGGAGGCAGAGAGGCGTGGACCATCTACAGGTGCCTCTGATTAAGGCTAATCTGGGCGGCCCTCCCCTTTCTTATCGCCACACTGGTCCCTTTTTCTTGCCTTGTGATGCCTGGAGCAGCTCCACGGCTCCTTGGCATAATGAGCTCTGCAGCCACACTCTGAATGCCCTGCAGGACCGTCTCTACAGAGCCATAATGAGCACTCCAGCGCACCCATTCGCCTCCCCGCAGACACCGAGTGGGCAGCACGGCTTGTCCGCCAAAAAAAGAAAAAAAAAACCTTCCCTGGCGCCACCCCTCCGGTCGGTGGGACCCCCTCCCTACCCCGTACTTCGTGCTCGGGTAGCTGGCGGCCCCTCCGGCTTCATTGTGATGTTGCTGCTCGTGTGCGGCGGTGGAGGGGATGGCCCACAGCCCGGGCGCCAGCATCAATCACTTCACACGGAGGCCCGGGTGAAAGGCAGAGGCGGCGATAGGGATCGAGTTGCGGCAAAAGATAGCAGGGAGGCACGGGACACCGCGGAGGGCACGGCGGGTGAAGACGGAGGACTGGCTGGATCGTTCAGGGAGGGGCGGGTAAAAAAAAAGAAAAGAGAGAGAGAGAGAGAAAGAGGAAATAATGGTATGGAGTGAAGTGAAAGATAAATTGTACGGGAAAGCTGAGAAGAGGGAGAGTGTGAGGATCTGGGTGTAATGAGGTCTATGGAGGGAGGGTGGCGTAATGAAGTGGTGGTGGTGGGAGTGAGGGTGTCAAAGTCCAAGGTGAGGAGGAGAGAGGCGGGGGTGGGGGGCTTCGCCAAACAGCGGCCCCTCTGTTGGCGCGCGGGCGCGAGTCTGTGTGTTTAAGAAACTGCACCGCCGCGCTTTTGCTCTCTTAAACAACCAGGAGGTGGGTGAGAGCATCGACAGGCCGGGCCACGGAGCGGGCGCTTTGAAGCCGCCACATGCTGAGAGAAACTGTATTGAATTTAGAGAGAGACTGCCTTTCAAAAAGGGGGGGGGGAGGGAATAAATGAAAGACAAAAAAAGAAGCTGAAAACACAGGAGAGGAGATGGAAATCAAAGAGGCAGAGGACGGTCGGAGCCGCGCGGACGTGACTGATACGTGTTGTTTTGCTCGTCTCTATTTATGGCCGCTTAAAAGATTAGCATAACAATTAACATTCTCCGCCAGCCTGTGCGCGGGGAGCAAGATGGCAATCATGAAAATGGTGTAGCATTCATTAGGATTATTCACAATCATTAATTGTGGCCATGAGCAATTGTCATGGTTAGAAACGATTCCATCTGTTTCTCCGATCTTTTGCATTAGAAAGGGAGCGGCGGCGGATGGAGCGGGGGTGGGGGGGTGGGGGGTTGGAGAAAAAAACGTTTTGCACGGCAGCGTCCTCAAACGAACGCCTGCCCGCGATTTTTTTGGCGTGTTTTTTTCAGTTCCAGTGGTTAAAAAGGCACTCATCGTCTTTCATCAGTGCTGCATGCGCTCCGCTGCTAGCGCCGCAGCAGCTGTTGCTCCCATAGTTTCTTCTTTTTGTCTTTTCCCAGCCAAAAGAAGAAGAAAAGAGCGTTTGAATCGCGGCATTTTGAAGCTAAAATCTCGTGCTGCTTCGGTGGCAGGTGTGATGACTCGTGGGTGTTGTGAGGAAGAGAATACACTTTCCTTTTTTGTTTCAGGGTTGGGAAAAAAAAAACACTTTGGCATAGAATAGGGGGGGGGGGAATAAAAAGTGTCGCATCATATATTGATACACAACAGTTACATGAAAATGAGAAAGTTTGCAGCACAATGCAACATCTGTATGAGAGGATTAGCTCGGCGGGGTGGGGGGTGGTGAGGGGGGGGGGCAGTGTATCCCATTTTAATTGCCGCGTTTTAAATGACTTCCCACTGCTCTTCTTCTTAAACAGAACCTTTGTACACACACACACACACACACACACACACGCACAGGCGCGTATACACACACACAACCCAACCCAAACCATCTTTTCAGAAAACGGTTCCATCTGGGAATAGGGATTACATTATTATTATTATTATCTTGTGAGGGATTATGGATTTGTCTCAACCAGTAGAGTGTTGCCCTGAAAAACAGTAAATCACAACACAGTGTCACATTAGTCTTTTGTTCAGATCCTGGAAGTATTAAAGTAGATAAATAAAAAAATAATAAAAAGAAGAATAAATGAAATAAAATAAACATCAAATCCCGCCGGGGAGAAGTTTGCATCCAGGGGGCGCCGCGCGACTTCCACTGTCACACCTCCTCGCAGACGTGTCAGAGTGACGTTTGGCATCGGGCTTTGGCTTCGGCTGCGCTAACAGCTCTCGAAAACAACTGCGCCTCCCCTCTTTAATTCCCATCGACAGAGAAGATAAATGAAGCAGTCAGTGTTTTGTTTTTTCCCCCCCTTGGTTTCCGCCTGACACGTTATCCCTTATTCTCATCTGCTGTGCTAAGAAGGAGACGCGAACTGGACGGGTGGCGCACGCAACCCGACTCTATAGATCCGCCAGGACGCCGCAGCGGTCCGTTTCCGTTTCAGCTTTTGGCTTTACATTGGAAAAGAGCGTGTCGGAAAAAGGAAAAAAAAAAAAAAAAACGTTAGGCAAATTTGCTATCATTACACGTCTCCACATCTGTCAGTTGGCTTCGGCGCAGCGCAAACAGAGGGGACACCGTGACAAAGGGTTGCCCGCAGCCACAATTGACCTTTGGGGTTCTGATCCCTTAATGTGTTTCTCTGTGTTGCTGCTGATAAAGCTTTCCGCTCGCCTCTGTCCAAATCTATAAAGCCTTTTTTTTTTTTTTCCCAGGGATGCTGCTAAATGTGGAGCGAGAGACACAAATATCCTCCCCGTTCTGTGGTCATAACCTCTGCCTCCGCCATCGATAGCTCTAATAAGTGTTTAGAAGGCCACCGAACGCGCCCGTGTTTGATGGGCTGCTGATGGATTTGGCACATCGAGGTTGGGGTGGGGGGGTGTGGCAGCCGGGATGGTGGTGGTGTTGAAATCATATTGTTTTTCTGCAGAGGTTTGGGCTGTGAAACTGGTATATTTATTCAAAGCCAATCTCTTGTAAATTTGCAACGCCCCGGATTTGCATAATTCATGTATGTCCACCTGAGGAGAGGAGAAGCGTGGATTTGCAAGTCTATTGGCGATCATCGCAGCCCAGTTATTGTGCGCGGTGATTGACAGGGCGGCTCAAGGAGCTGCTCGCTTTCAGATTGATCCGCGCTCGACTCCCGCTATTGACCGTGTGTCTTCAAGACACTATTCTGCTTAAAATGAGTGTGCTCCGAGTTTACTCACCCAGATTCTAAGTACATTAGTGCTGGACAGTGTTCAGTAAGTCAACGTGCTCCGCACTGCAGCCGGGTGCTAATTAACACTGGCGAACGCCAACCTTTTGTCCAAATACTGTTTTGGAGTGCCTGGCGTAGATGCAATTATTTTTCACTCCCCACTGTCTCACAGGCGATTTTGAAGATTTTATGACTGCCTCAAGTAGAAGCCCGACATAAAATCAAATAGGGGTGCCAGTACAGTCCTTTGCAGTTTGGGTCTTTTCTAGTCACTGCACCGTCTTAGCCACTCAGCCAATCATCCTCCATGTTCACTTTTCAACCAGGTTGATATTTGGTCACATGAGTGTCTCTGTGAAATATAACCGGCAGCCATTGGGTCTTGTGTTTGTCAAAAGCGACATCACTTTATCTTGCCATGTACAAATTTGACGCTCAGAAGTCAGACAGCTCAAAAGTCCTACAATTTGCCTGAAGATGAACTGTCCATCCACTGAACATAGATACAAGCATACAGTGGGGCAACCGCATTCAAGTACAGAAACGCTACTGTATCGGTTAGGCAGCGGTCGGAGACGCACGTTCACAATTGGGATGTAGACAGATAAAAAGAAAAAGAGAAGAAACACATAATCCTAAAGAGAATTAATCTCTCTGAGTTATTATGTTAATTATCACTGACAGGGAAACTGGGTTCCGTTACGGTTTGTCGAGAGGAAAAAAAAATGTTAACCCAACATATAAATTGCATATAGCCTGAGGGCCTCCTGCCCTCGGTAGAGCTGCTCTTTGAGATTTTATTGTCTAATTTCCACATCCAAGGCAAACTTCCCGACTTGAGCCATACAATAAAAACTTCTATTAATATACAACCTTGGCATCATAGCTTGTCTTAACCGCATTATTTTCCCCAGGAGCGGCATTAACATCCATAATATTAGTTCTCTACTCCCCTGCCTTCCACGTCGGGATGCTCAGCAGCCGGCTGCCACTTGGCCAGAGAAGAGGGGGAAAGGGGGGGGGGAACCAAATCCCCACTGAGGTTTAAAGAAACCAATGAGATTATTTCTGCTTGCGTAGCAGCTCTGTCTCTGAAAAATGTTTGTATAGCTAAAGCCCCAGTATGCCTACATGTCTCTGTTCATGTGTGGCCATAAGTCCCCAGTCTGGTGGTTTGAACGTGTGGGGGGTGGGAGGGGGTGGGAGGTGGGAGCTGGGGGCTGGGGGTCTCTCCCTGCCAGCCAGCAGCGTGGAACACATGCCTGGCACAATCAGCGCCACAGGGGAATGACACACAGCTGGTTTGATTGGGCTGTGGCCTTAATCGCCCACGTCTCTGCCATCAGTGCTGAAGGAGCAGCCGCACACATGTTAACAATGCTCATACAAGGGAAACTGATTGGGACCTTCCAGATTCATTCCCAATCAAACGCGGAATCACACTGTTCCCTTTGTGAGATGGGCATGGATGTTCTAACGAGAATAGCTTAGATTCAAGTAGACGCACTTATTTGCAATTTACATGCGGACAAATGTGTTGATTGTTAGCCGCGGCACGCAAAGTAGTTTTCTTTTTTCTTCTTCCCCGCCTATTTTTTTTTTCCCAGAGATAAATATTCCTAGGCAATTGCATTAGGTATGCACACTTTAATACCTCATATGGTAGCTGCAACGTAAAGCGTGCATTCTTGGAGGAATACACAAAGGACCTCGGAGAGAAGAGCAAACATAAAAGAGCATTTTTTTTTTTTTTTTTGCAACGCATTATGGAGTCTTTTTAAAAGAATAAAGTTTTGCTATGTCACACCCATTGGTTTGCATCGCCTTGATGAAGCCCAGCAATGCACCCCCCCCACCTCCCGCCAACCTCGCAGTAAAAGACGAAGGGGAGGCGCTAAAACATGGTGCACAGCTGCGGACGACACAAGCTGCTAACGCCGCGCGTGTTTTCACTCATCAAAACTACGCTTCGCATCACTGTCAGCGGCAGTCAATAACGCCGTCGAGTTAATGTTATTCCGAATACCCTCATGCCGCGTTCACCCGACCGAAGTGAGAAGCGCAGGGGTAAAAAAAAAAAAAAAGAGAGAGAGGAGGAAAAAATTGGCTGACAGTTACTGATAAGCTCAACGGCGAAGCGGCATCCAAAAGCATTTGAATGAAAGCCTTAATAGTTGTTCAGATCAGGAATAATGAAGTGACGACGGCGTCGTTGTCTCGCCTCTTGCTCTTGAGAGGAGCGTCTGCCAACAGAGGGGAATTGTGCCTTACAGAGGGGCTCAGTGCAGAAAGCGTCAGCATTCAGAAGTCGGGGAATTTGACAAATGCGGGAAAGAAAAAAAGGAAAAAAGCAAAAAGTCTGGTTCATTTTGGGATAATTGCATCCTTATTTTTTTTTTTTAAAAAAGAGGGGGGTAGGGTAGGGTTAGGGTAGGGTGGGGGATTTCACACACAGGCTTGCGCATGCACGGACTGATATGATGGGTCACGCGCAAACACTTCAATACGAGACGCCTCTAATCTTTCGCACACAAACACAAACGCACACACACACGCGCGCGCGCGCGCGAGCACAGCGGCAAGCGCAGCGGCGAGCGAACACAAAGCGCGGTAGATGAGCCCCATTCTGTGTCGAATTGAAAGCGGCCCCGCAAAGCCAGTTTCCCCACGCCGCCCCCCCACCCTCCACCCTCCTCGGCCGCCGCCGCCGCCGCAGGCGTGCATCAGCCGAGCACGAGCGTCCGCTCGGTCTCCCGGAGTGGCTCGCGTAACACTTGGCCTGCTCCCTCGCCACCGCCTGGATCAGAGAGGCCCCGGCGCTATCATCTCGGCGCTGGCAGCGTCCACGCCGGGCTTAGAATGACAAATTGGTTCGAGGGGGGAGCGAGTGACGAGCGCGCGCCAAGAAATATACTTTGAAGAGGAGGAGTGCGTTTCGGGGGTCCGTGACAAGCGTGCCACATTTTATGTGGTCAACTGTACGAGGGCGACTCGAGCCACGCGCATTGATCCCCGTCCCAAAGACACTCGAACAAGGCGGGAGGCTCTCTCTGGTCGCCACAATGCCAGAGCGTTTATCTCCCAAAGTCACCCGAAATATGACTGGATTAGAGGGCTTTTCGCCGGTCTCTCGTCTCGTGGCCTCAATTTGTGTCCCGCTGCCCCCCACCCCACTTCCTCTCTGAACTAAGCGATGCCACGGTGGTTGTGGTTGATCGTCGGAGCGGTTCGCTGAGGTTGTAGGCACCGGCGACAGTTTAGGAGGCCATCACACACTTCCAAAGCAATTCCTTAAAGCCTAATGTGTGAAAGGATCTTTTGGCATGAAATAGGGGTCAGTGAGAAGTCACAGAGGGAGCAGCGCTGTTGTTTTCACACGGCGATTAAAAGCGTCGACGTCTAAATAAAGAGCAGATCCACGTCTACAAGTTGCCCCCAGAACTGCTCATGGTTCCACCATTTTACCCCCGAGCTCACAGCTGGTATGAGAAAGATTGCAAAATCAAGTGGGATGTCAAACAAACAAAAAAACAGGGATTAACAGTGAGCATCTTTACATGCGCAGCTATTCTCCAGTATTAACTCGGTTAAGATTATATTCCGAGTAAGACACTGTCATGTAAACAGCAGATTACCCAAACCTTTTTTCAGAATAGGCTCGTGTTCTGAGAAAGAAAAAAGGCACATTATGACCACACAGAGGTTTTACCCGCCTCTTCATCCTTCATCCTTCCCCATTTCCACACTGTTCCAATGACCGACTACGAGAGCAAATGCTGACCAAACTGAGAGATACAAAAAACAAGAAGACAAGATATCAAGGTGACGCTGCCAATAGGGGTCCACTTATCTAGCTTTTTCCAGATTGATCAAGTTAAAATAAAAAAAATAAATAAATAACAGAACAGGAATGATCACACAACTGCTGTGTGTTCAACCACACACATAATTTGGTGGTTTGCTGTAATCAGAATTTGGATCACAATGATTGTAAGTTGTGTAGTTTGTGGGACATTTTCTCACTGATAAGAATATTTCACACAATGGGACTTTTAGAGAGATTTTGTTTTTAAGAATCACAAAAAAATATTTTAAAGCACGGAAAAGGCAGCACATAGTTGCATTTCTATTCAAATATCTTGTGTCTTGTAGTTCTATTGGTTTGGAATTTTGTGCTTGTTCACTTTCTTTGACAAAGTGATTTCACATCCTCCCATCGTGATCTGTGACTGCAAGGGTCTTTTGTTTTCTGTTAATAGTCTGACAGCTGAAAAGTATTTTGTTTGGTAAGTCGTGTTAGTTTTCAGTGTTGCTGTGCACGCAGGGTGCAGTGGCGCACCTTTTGTCGGAAGTCAAATATAAAGAAGCACAATAAAATCAGGTCGGCTCCTTCCTCACTTGAAGGCACTGCAGCTGACAGCATTGATTCTAAGTATAAAAGCTGGGAATTGAAAGAACGCAGAAGGTGCTTGACCTGAGGTTTTTGTTTCCTCAGACACTGGGAGCATGTGAGTATGAAAGCAAGTAACATTTTTCTTTAGTTAAATAGAAAAAAAAACAAAAAAATCAGATCAGGTTTGCGACAACACATTTTCCTAATATGAAGTCAGAGCTGTTTAATTGGCAATAAACGCAGAGCTTCGTCAACATTTTCCAAACTATCAAACCCACACAGTGTGAAATCCTGGTCTAGTTAATCTACTACATTATCACACAATTCACAGTACAGTGGGCTGACAAAACCACAGAGGCACAAGAGAAAAGAGTAAGAGATATTTTTTTTCCAGGAAACGACGAAGGCTGCTCATTGATTGAGATGCAAATTAAAGAATTAATCTGTTTATATATTCGTGGAAGTCATCACAGGTATGCTCATGAGCGGTTTTAATGCAAGGTTTTCATTTTATTTCAGTTAAGTTGCATGTGGGCCAACAGTTATCAGTGTTGTTGAAACAGGTGAGCCTGTTATAGTTCAAGGCTGCTTAGATATGAAGGTTGTTGGAAAAAAAATGACATGACACAAGTACTCGACTGCATTTGGAAGTACTTGGCATTTATTCCAGTTTGGAGCAGAATTGGTTTTGAAGCACTTAGTGGGTTTGCGTCAAACCAAATGTTGAAAGTCCTGAGGTCAAGGTGCAGATATTGGCCTTTTTTTATTATTACCTATGCATACCTTAAGAAGCTCTATTGATTTTGTTGTAAAACACTTTGAATAACTTTTGGTTGTTGTAAAGGGCTCAAAACATGTTGATTGAGCATTTGATTAAAATCATTTATTTTAGCAACGAATGGTGTCACGACAGGAGGCACAATCGTTTTCGACAAGAGAGGAACGAAGCAAAGATCTTTGCATGCCATCTTTGAAAAGGTAGCTTCCTGTAAGATGATTTCTTTCACCGACTTACCATTTAAGTTGCATTGAGATAACACATTCATGAAGGTGAGGAGGGACTGGTGACTGTCAGCCTTTCAAAACACAGTCCTTGGTCATTTGTACAATGCCTCAGCATCTGGGAGACTTAAAGAACATTGCATTCCCACCACATTTTGTGCTTTTGGAAACTAATCTACTTTAATGTGGTCTCGCTGTATTAGGAGGGAATTTTGTGGTAAACACAGCAACTTTGGAGGTAGTAATTACAGTGTTTACTGCAGGGTTGTTGGCACCTTGGTCAAAGGCAAGCTGTGTGCATCTCCAGGACTCTCTCATGTAAATTGGTAGCTCCTTTCATTGCCAAAGCAATCGTGACATTGCACCGGTGCAATGCTCGGCCAGCAAATAAGCCATGTCACGAGCTCAGACACAAGGTACGGGGCGTAACCCTCTTCAACTGCCTCTCGAAGGAAACTGGCGAGCCGTGGCGGCTGGCGTCGCCAGAATTTGGTTTGAAGTTGTAGAGCGTTTTACTTTTGTTGTCAAATTGCTTTGCAAATGAGGCCCACCCTGGCACCATTTCAAAGAGCGTGTGCTATATGTGCAGCTTCCTCCAGGCATGAGTTTCTGAACCTCCATCGTTCGGTATGCATATGCAGAGCGCTGCACTAAGCTCACATAGAGGACTGGATAAACATGCCACGCTGCGAGGAAGATGGAAAGCAGCATGCTTGTGTCTTGTCAGCCTGTCTGTATTTTGTTTCTTCACTCCTCAGTTGGACTGACATGGTCTATCTAATAACATGGCAGGTAGACAGTACGAAAGCCTCCCAGGATTTTACCCATTAAAATGATTTTCAGTCACTTTTTTGATTTTTTTTAAAGGGCTTTTTTCCATTTCTTTTTTTATGTATTTATTTTTTCTTTTGCTCCAAGCCACACCTCGTAATGATTTTGAAAGGCGAATGCTATTCACATTGAAATGCTGTGTTGCTTGAAGCCAGATCAAAATAATTGTTTTGATATGTCCTTTCTTTTCTCCTTGGCAGTGACATTAATGGGGGTTGATTTCACAATGAGAATAAAGGATGTTTCAGAGGTTTGCTGATTAAATTGAGCCAGGGATCCCCTGGCTGCCAGTTATAGGAGGTTCGAGTTTGGACATCATGGAAAAGGCTGCACTGAGCAGTACAAGTGTTGCACATATTGCATGCCCCTTTTGATTGCATGTCCACGGCAGCTACTAAATAATGATAATGTGGGACTGAAGCGCTGCATAATAGCCCAAGGCTCAGAAATCACTAATGAATAGCAGCGGGGTGCAGTTTACGCTGTATGCGCCGGGTCTTCTGCAACCTAACTTCCTGCTAACAAAGGCATAAAACAATTGTTTTATGCTCTCATTTTTTTTTTTTTTTTGAATCCTCGATGTCCGTGTCCTGAAAAACATTCACGTTTTGCACATCACAAACAAAAACAGTCGTAGCTTTCAATTAAAATGCATACCAACATGCAATATTAAGTTAATGTCATGTCCCCACTTACTTTTACCATGACGTTTTCTCCCTGTCCAAAGGCCATTATACACTGCACACTGCAGTCATACCGTGGAGGAATCCACAGAGAGCAACAGAGACAGAAAGTGGAAAAGAGAATATATTCGGGGCCACGCATGTACTGCAGATCAAAAACATGGCAGTCACATGATCAAAGGCATGTGATAATCCTTGAACTGCATTGCTCCTTTAATCCCAGTGAGAGAACTATATTTTATAGGGAGGAAGAGGAGGGGGTGTGTGATGATGCTGCTGGGGGAGGGAACAGAAGAGGAATGGCAGTAACTAGCTGCTGGAAAGGCATTTTACTAAATGTAGCTGGCGCTTTGAAGGGAGTCGATGGAGTCGACAGAATAAAGCTTCCTTGTGTGAGTGGAGCATGGGGGCCGCAAGCCCCTGTCCACTCAGCACTGAATAGTGGGCTTGTTTTATTTTTTAATGTCTCTCCCCACCCTACCCCCTTTCCTCGTAGGGCTTGGGGAAGTTGGTTTGTTGAATGTGACCTGACTACAGTATTCTGCATCTGCCATATAGAAACAGAGAACTCAAGCACGGGTTGGGTCAAACAGTCAGTGTACGAATGTTAATTAAAATTGTAGAAGGCAAAGTCGTTTTCGGCAGGGAGATGGTTTGTGTACTGCCATGCAAGTCTATGGGGTCAAAAGTCAACTTTGTCCTAGAGACATGGGGCCACTTGCAGGTTCATTGGGATCCCTCAAGACACAGCCACGTCAAATTTGGGGCTTCTAGCCCATGAGGAACCCCGAAACCCTAACCCTATTCCAGCAGTAACCCTAACCCTAACCCTAATTCCAGCCTTATTACTAACCCTAATGCCATGCAAGTCTATGGGGTCAAAAGTCAACTTTGTCCTCGAGACATGGGGCCACTTGCAGGTTCATCGGGATCCCTCAAGACACAGCCACGTCAAATTTGGGGCTTCTAGCCCATGAGGAACCCCAAAACCCTAACCCTATTCCAGCAGTAACCCTAACCCTAACCCTAATTCCAGCCTTATTGCTAACCCTAATGCCATGCAAGTCTATTGGGTCAAAAGTCAACTTTGTCCTAGAGACATGGGGCCACTTGCAGGTTCATTGGGATCCCTCAAGACACAGCCACGTCAAATTTGGGGCTTCTAGCCCCAATTTTTTTTTTTTTTTTTGGGGGGGGGGGGGGCATGAACAACTTTCTTCCTCCTTCATTCCAGTTGCAGGGTTCAAATCAGTATCTAAGTTTGTTATGTATCGCCGATTGTTATTGGTCAGCGGGCATCTCTCTGGCACGTAAAAACCCGGCGTTGCGTCACCTGACAGTGCTGTGCCAGTGCGAGGGGATTGTGCCGCACCGAGGTCTGCATTACATTGACATAGTTTGTAAAAAAAAATGACACGCTTATTTTAATATCGAGCTAGACTGGATGGCAGGATGTGGCGGACGCATAGCAGCTGCGCAAAATATTTACCTATTTTTCTGAGACGATTCAAAGTTAGCGTCGGTTAAGCTAACAGGCTAATCTACTCTACGTAGTTGTGTCCACGAGCTGCGCATAAAAGAGACTTCCGTGACTGACCAACTGGTTTTCACGCCTGACCACGTACACATTTTTGTTCACAGACACGTTTATTAGTTTGTTCATTAATGTATTGTAAGATGGTTGTGCCCACGAGCTGTGCCTAAAGATAGACTTCCGTGGCTGACCAATTGGTTTTCGCGTCTGACCAGGAGAAATGTGATTTCCTGCCGCTTCTCAACACAACACAGAGCAGACTGAAGAGTTACTGTTGTTATGTGCACTATATCCGGATGTACCCAAGTCAAAAAAGACGAAAATCATAATAACAATAATAAACATTGGGTTTGTCATTGTCTCTATCCTTAGAAAAAAAAAAAAAGATTATTTTTCTCTCTGGGTCTCATCAAATTACAATAACCACCCTGAGCGCTGTGAAAAAAACTATAAAACATCAATATGTGGTGTAATCCAAGGCCCTCTGCTGCAAAATCTGTCAATAGTGCTTTCCTGTGAGATGCAAAATCTTCCTTAACCTGATGTGAACTGGAAAATATATATCTTCCCTTTTCTTTTTAAGCAGTTCTTCTTCAGCCAATTACGTGATCAGCGTTACATTCTTTGGGGTGGTTTCTCGCTCAAAGGGCAAGATGAGATTTTAATTAAAATGATTTAGAAAAACAAATTAAAGCAAAAATGCTTAGAGCCTGTGTGTTAGTGTGTGTGTGTGTGTGGGCACGCGTGCGCGCAATGCAACAAGTCAACCAAAAAACAATCTTTATATTCTCTTTAGCTGGTACCTGGTGTCAAAAATGTTAAATTATGTAGCGACCACATTGTTGTGGAGACTATTCAAACAATGATTTACCTTCATAAATGCATACATGATCATTTTTGTAACACTACCCGTTTGAGGAGAATCTTATCATCGTTATTGTTTAACACACAATTCTAACTCTTCTGTAGCACCTTGGAAGAATCCGGGACATTTTCATGCAAGCTACTGCCTTCACTAGTTTTCAACATGGTTGCAGCTGGTTAATCATGAGTCTCATCACTCTAACAGGACTCAGCCCGCTTCTCATCAATCACATAAATCACCAGTCAACATTGTGTAATTGATGCAAATGTTGATGTCATGCCTGGAGATCTGGGTCATTCTTCCCTCCCCCCACCTGAATTTGTTAACCGTCTTTGCAACGTAGACGGGAGGCAAATTCAATTTCCTGCCTTTATCCCCGAAGAAAATGGCTCAAGTTTATTTGTCACATCAATTACGACACGGTGGTTATATAGCCCTCTCAATCTGTTGGGAATATTTTGTCTGCTAATTCCACCGTCCCAGCAAGGCCCATATATTCATTTATATTTCATGACGTGGTGTTTATACAGTGAAAGCCTGGCTGTTTTGCTCCGAGTTCTCTTGGCTAGTAAGGTGTTCTGCTGTGCTGCAATAAAATATAGATGCTAAGAGTCTGGAGAGTTGAGTGTCTCATCTGTCCTGGTGATACCATAAGGCAGCCATTAATAGTGTCAGGGAGCATCAGACGTACCACAGGCACATAATTGGATATGAGGGCATAAGTGAATGCACCTGCTTCGAAATCAACAGTGTCCTCCCAGGAGGGCGGCCCCTCGGTAGATTCCCATAGAAGTTTGCAGAGGCCATTGCCTTTCCCACTAGATTTTCCTCAGCCACTGCTGTTTACATTTGTTACTGAGGTCATGTCATGGCTTTTTCCTCCTTTCTCTTAAGAAAAAAAAAAGTATATATCTTATCTTATATATATATATATATGTATATATATATATATATATATATATATATATATATATATATATATATATATATATATATATATACATATATATATATATATATATATATATATACATATATATATATATACATATATATATATATATACATATATATATATATATATATATGTGTGTGTGTGTCTGTGTTTGTGTTCATAATGCCTGAATGAAAATAGCAGCCTCAAGATTTCTGCATAATCACAATCACCGTGACCATCTGTTGTTGGCTTGTTGACTTACCTTTTTAATGGCTGTTTTCCTGTATCAAAGCGACGTACTGGTGTATTAACAACGTGATAATCATTTAACCTAAAAGGAAAATGGGAGCATACGTAAAAAGAGGGAGCATATGCTCGGTGAAATCTTTTGACAAAGACGGATTTATCGTCTGCGCTGTGCCAGGGGTGGCAGGAGGAGGGGAAAAACAAAACAGAGTACACCGCGCTGAGCCCTGATGCACGATAAGATGATATTGTCAAGATAAAGATTTAAAACATGACTGCCAGCAAAAGCCGTGGTCTTGGATTATAGCAGGCAGCACAGAGCCACTTGGTGATTGCGGCTCGCTTAGCGCCCTCAAAATACGTTTGCAAAAAATGCTAATGGAGGAAGCGGGGAAATAAGCTGGGACTTGTGTCGCTGAAGATTTGCCGGTAGATGCCCTCTCCTTGAAAACATGCCTCTCATAATGTGTTTTTCTTGTAGAGCGCGGGCCAAACACCGGAGAAGTCTTTCAACTCGCCGCCTCCCATTTGTCCTCATAAGGTAAGCCTCGGCTTTGCATTTGCCAGGAAAGACACCGATTTCTTTGGTTTGGGACAGTTTTGTATGTTTTAAGCATGTACCTCTTTTTTGGAATCAGTTAAAATATCAGCCATCCTGTAGGGCAGCGCCGAAAGAGAACAGGGAGCCCCTGCAGCTTTTATTTTCTGCTCTTTTGTTCCCCCCTGTTAGTGATTCGTTACAGTTCAACATTTTTTTGACATGAATTTAGTGGGACAGATTTATTCAATGCTAATTAGTCCTGTGCATGCACAGTCAAAGTCATCACTTCACTTGGCTGATCTCAAGTCCTCTTCACACACATGCACGCACACACGCACACACACACACACACACACACACACACACACACACACACACACACACACACACACACACACGCACAGTGACTCCAGTAACTTCACCCTTCTTACTTCCTGCTCCCGCTGCATGACTCTCGCGGACGTGATAATGTGCTATGCAGTGAAATTCACACAATTTCAGTTCGCTTAGCACCAAATGTGTCAAAAAAAGAGCCTCTGTCCTTTTCTGGATGAATGACCAGTATGACGGAGAGTGCCTTGCAAGAGTGGACCTTGGTAAAAGGACCCCAATGGAGGGAAGCCGTCTGACAGTCTGTCATCAACTGTTCAAAGCCGTACATGACTCTCCAGCACTGAGGCGCACCTAGCTGTCTGAAATGCTTTGGTGGCGGAGAAGGCTGCAGACAATCCTGCATGTCCACGTGCCTGTCATTTGGAAATCACAGGAGGGACGACTGACTTTTGTCTGTCAGCGCTGAAAGGCGGCGCCTGTCACTCACGTACGGCCTAATCTGCTCGGTTCCTGCTTTTGCTCTTGATGACAAATTACAGTCTGGAGACTTGTAGGACGAGCTGTTGCTGAAAGCAAAAGCACTCAACGTACTCCCCCGCCAGGTGTCAGAGATCACGTGTCTTTGTCCCCCTGTCTTCCCGCCTCGTCCTCATGCTCATCATAATGGACCAACGCGGCGGCTGTGCAAGTGTTTGCAACTTTCAAGATTTTTTTTTTTTTTTTTAGCTGTTAGCAGCAGAACATAATATCCCTCTAGTCAGCTAACAGTAGTCTCCATGATCCGCATCTCAATATGTGCTGCGCATGCAATAGGCCAGCTGAGCTAATTTAGTATGTCAGTCAGCTCGTGAGGCTGCTACAATGAGTAAATGGCAGGATGTGATTTATAAGGGAAAGAATATTCAGAATGTAATAGCTCTCTGAATGAAATAACCCCTCATTCTTACACCTCTCTTCGTCTGCATTGTGCATCCAGTGAAGGTGGGGGCCTTAAAATTTGCTGCTCTGTGATAATACTAAGAGTTTGAGAGGCACACAGTGAGGGAAGCGAGGGAGTCGGGTGCCCTGGCACTAAGTACATATAATTGCTTCTTGACACGTTGGCCGAATTCTGCGGTGCCAGGATCAGAGCAGAGATGATTAACGGCTGTCCGAGTGGGCGGGCACTGCGGGTCATTCAGGGCCTTTGGTTTCCATAGCGATCCTGGTGCGAAGGCCATATATTGCATACTGCTAATCCCAGGGGTATGCACATTGTTAAACCACAATTATAACTCACGCTGAGAGCTTTGTCTGTCTACCGCGAACCCTCCCCTTATTCATTTGCAAGTGGCTCGCTGCTTTCTTCTCCCTTTATTTTTATCCTCAATTTTTCTTAGAGGGTCTCCTCTAGCCTCTAAGATATGAAGTAAAAATCTTGCATTTGGTGAATAATTGATGAGTGGGCTCACCTTGGAGCATCATTACAGTACGGCAGTCGGGCTAAAAGGTGAGGGTAGGATCATATTTCTGACACCAGGCTCCAGGGGCCTGTGGAAAATTGTTTCAGTTTTTCACCAAGGCTCTGCTCCAAATGAACGGCGTGAGTAACAGCTTCTCATTATTAAACAAAGGATAGCAATGAAAAGGGGAACAGTGATGCGTGCGTTCTTCTTTATCCGCGCAAATATTTGCAACGCTGTTGTATAAAGGGAGGGGTGAATGGTTAAAAATTCAACGTCCTGCCTTTGGCGCGGTTGAAGAACCACACCATGTACTCGGTTCGGAATAAACCGCAACCCTGCTCCCGCTCGAAAGGACAGCAGAAAGTGTCCATATTCTTTTAATTTGGATTTGCCCGTAATAAGCATTTCAGCTGCAGGAACGGTGAGAAATCAAGTTTATATTTTGTGTCTTCTTGGTAAGCTCTTTTTTTAAATTTATTTTTTGTCCGACATAATGCTGTTTGTGTCTTATCTGCTCGCATATGCGTAAGAATGTGTGCGCATGCATGCGTAAGTACATGCTATGTGTTCATGTGAACAGTGCGGTCTGCTTAGGTGACAGATGGAGAGGGCATTGATGGGGGGTTGGGGATCAAGAACCTCTGACAGTGCGGGGCCTTCACTGCACCCTGTTTCTGCCAGCTCAGAAATGATGGTGACCAACTAAAGCTGTGCGACTCCGGGACGCCGTTCCACACGTTTTATTTTCCACACAGAATGACGGAACTCCCCTGCTAAATGTCCCTGAACAATGGAAATGATGGCTCACGATCACAGAGATAGACAAGTTGGTGGGCACATTATGATGTCTTTATTTGTGTGTATTTTTTATTTTTTTTCATGTAATTGTAACAGACCGATAAAGCGCTGTGAAGATCTCGTGTGCGGCAGCATTTGGAAGCCAAGGAGAGGCAACCAAACAAGCACATCTTAATGATGATACACTCTGTATAATAAAAGAAAGTCCCCGAGGCAGCCAAACAAAAGGGTAGTCATGCAGCAATTAAGCCGATTTAAAGGCATCAAGCGGTATATGGGTGGTTAGCGAGGCATCTTCCTGGACGTGGATGTCCGAATGCGAGCCCACAGACAACGCGCACACATACACGCGCCTGCGCGCGCATACACACCCACTCGTTTCAAACCCTCTCGCGCACACACGCAGACACAATTCATTTGAGGTAAATGTGATCTCAGAAGACAAGCGGCAACAACCTCCTGGTCCATCAGGGCGGCCCCGGGTTGCATTGGTGGCCATCGTCAAACAAATAATTCTTTGTGACTGGAAAAAAAAGGAAAAAGACAATCCAAAAGGTCATTTGTGACCCCTGGGACCACTGCTGTGCAGCATCTGTCACAAGCAAGCACCGCATGTCTGTGTCAAATGGCAAAAGGTACGGCAGTGCAGCCAGCCTCCCGTGTAATAAAGGGCCACCGCGAAACGTGGCATCACTGCCGCTGCTGCGCCAGCGGAGCTCGCAGGTCTCCTGGTTTATCTGCAGAGGGTCCACTATGTCATAGTGTACCTATTACCGCTCCGGCGCCTCGGGTGGCTGCCCACCTCATGTGCTGCATGCTTAAATATTCTAGAGCCATCATTTTTAGAAAAGGGCACTCGTATTGAGGGAACGCGCACGTTGGTTATTTATTTCACAAAACCCCAACTCCTTTTTTTTTTTTCCAGTGCTCAAGATGGTGTTTGTCACGTGTTGCCGCGCCTTTAATTGTTCATGGAGGATGAGGCAATCCTCGGCTGGGAACAACTGGAAATGACTGGAAATGTTTGACGCTATCTCGCAGCGTTTCCACGACAAGGGGTTAATAGCTTTAAAAATCCGTGGGAAATTGATAAAAGGAATGTAGAACGCACGGCCCCCTCCCAAACGCGCCGCTTGCGTATCTGCATCAGGCCACACCTCTGCGTGGAACAAATCAATACGTTTCCATTTCTAACCAAATTCCACCTTTTGAATGGTGAAATCCAATCTTCACGGACACACCAAGCAGATTGGATATCCCGAGAGTTGCATGAAGAGAAAAACCCACAGGGATAACATTGTTGCCTCGGCAAACAAACAAACAAAAAAAGAGGGTATATACGATGCATATCATCATCCGTGTCAGAGCCGCATGCCGCCATCAAAAATAATTTTGAATTCTTTTAAAGTCGACGAGGCACACGGTGCTGCGCACCAGTCAGCCTGCCAGCTGTCCCCTTTTCCCCTTACTCGCCGCAGCTTATTTCCCTGTGACATCCAACTAAACCAATCAGGGATTTGAGTGCCTCGATTCCAATCAATTACCACCCAAATCAGTGCCGAGCCCTTTGATATAGAATAATTTGTCAAATCAGTGCAGATGGCTTGGGGCAGGTACCCCCTGTGTCATAGGCCGCATCCACATGGAAATCTCTGCCAGGGGGTCTGGGCTGTCTCCATGCTCCCAGACCTATTAATGGCGAGCCATTGTGTGGCTCCAGGATTGCGAACCGGCTGCCTGGTTCCCTAGATTGCTCATGTATAAGCATCTTAGCCCGGCCCGGTGGATAATACCCAGGTCCCAAGGTCCACGGTAATGACTTGGACTATTTTTCGAGGCGAGCGAAATATGACTTTCACCAGGCCTACTTCAGGCGCCCGGTATTGCACAGAGGAGAGCAGAGCAGGGCTCTGAAAATGTATCGCCAGCCAGCGTCCAGATGTTGGGCACCAGATAACGGCCGGTGGAAATGTGCGATCATGCCGCGCGCGTCACACGCTCACAGTGTACGACGTTCAGAGAGTGTCGACGGAGCGTTTTGATTTTTGACATTCCGCGAGTGCTGATAAAGAGGCCGCAGGCAGTGGGGCTTCTAACTTGCGGCTTCGCAGGTGTTCCAATCACTTGTTCACACCAAACCTGATGCTGCATGGGAACCCGTCGGGGTTGCAAGGCGGGGAGTCCCGTGTAATTAGCAGGACCCGCCGCGTGACGTTGAGTTGAGCAGTTTGCTGCGTTCGCTTTGGTTACTGATCGCTGGCAGACATGACCGGCGGTTCGATGCAGACTTTGGAGAGGTTCTTTGCACTGAAGCCTTTAATGTGGTGTTTCAAAAAGGAACAGAACAGATTAGAAGTCCGCCACCGGCTACAATCAATTCGGTCTAGCCGTGGAACTATTTGTGTTAGCCGAGGCAAGTAAATGATTACGTGAATAAACCAATTATAACATCACATGAGGTTGTTTGGAAGTAACACCACACTGGAGTTGGGAACATCGTCTCTGGCACTTGGCCTACGACCTCGTGGCTATGAGCCCGGCACACCCGTGATGATATTCAGTGTGACAGTACTTCCTCTCGGTTCTCAAACACATCATTGTGCCATTTATACTTTTTTTTTTTATGTAGAAATCAGTGCAATTTACTGGAATTTATATGAGCCATACCTCATCTACTCAGATTTCTGGGTTTCTTTTTTTACACTGCGTGGAGAAAGTTTCCAAACATTAAGCACTCATCCACAGTTCGCGGCACTAATGTGTGAATGGTTCGTTTGTTAAAACAACAAAAAAAAGACTTGAGACAAGCCACACACGGTTTTGGTGTGCTTTCAAATAGTAGGTGGATTATTAGATGAGATCTCTGTTTGTTTTATTGGACTCTCTCCACGAAAGAGAGAAATAACAGTAGAGTTAAAGTCAAGGTCTGCATATCTAATTCATACAGTGTGGACATGTGCACAAGGAAATTCTAGATAGCACTAACTAACATCCCACTGGATCACAAATTGTGTGGCGCCTGTTGTTTTCTTCTTGGAGCTGCATCTCAGACGTTTCGCTGCGGCGTGTGTGAAGCTCGGCAAAGTGCTGCTCCTGCCGTAGAGCTTTTTATGGATCCTGACGTCCCACTACACATAACTGAAGGAATGCACAGAATTTCTCTGACGAAAGTGGCCCTGACTGAAACTCACTATTGATTTTTTTTTTTTTTTTTTTTTTCCCCAGTCACGCATTTCTAGTACTGGGACAACCATACAAAAAAAATGCTGGCTTTAAAATATACAAATAAAAACAGAAAACTGTACAGGATTTGTCTCGCATTAGATTCCTTGTCTAGGTTGATGTTTTGTAATTGTATTCGGCATTAGGCTGCGCCGTTAGGTTTCCATGTTTAATGACTTAACAAAGCTTGTGAGGCTTCATTAGCCTGCACAATGGTCTGGGCCAAAGCAGATTGTCTGTAGAATAGAACTCAAAAGTACATCAGACAAAACTTTTGTCCTCAGGTGATCTTGTGCGTCAAAACACAAAATTAATAATAACTAACGGCATACATAAATATGTATGTATAGCTTAAGAAATATTTGACATCTAAATCTTTTGATTCATAGATGAACCATTTATCATGAAACTTCACCGGTTGGCTCTGGGTTATAAAATAGTTTATTTTAATGATTTTTCTTTTTCCGCAAACTAAGTACTCTTCAATACTGCTGCATTTCAGCAATGTATCAGGGCCTTTTATTTTTTCCTCCCTCTCGTCATAAATCAGCCCCGTGCTGTGTTGGGTGACATGGACACCGAGCCTTAATTCTTTGTGCTGGACAAAGTTCCCTCCCGTGTTCGATATGTGTTCCGGAAGACTCTCTCTCTTGATCACGAGGCACAAGTGTCCCTGTCTCAGAAGACAAATTGGAAAAGAAAAACAAATCTTCAGAATGCTACAAAAGTACTCAATGACCCCAGGAACGCTATCTGAAACTGCTCCAGCATTAAAACTTTTGTTCGTTCAAGGCACAAGCAGGGCCAAGAGGTCAAGCAACAGCGGGGCAAAGATTAACTGCTTCACTAATGTGTTTGCTCCCACGTTTCCTATGTTGTGCTTTTGTCACTGGCAGGCCACCGTGTTTGAACATCGATCTTCGGGAAGTGTCCCAATGCTCCTCTCTTCATCAGCTCACAGTTCGCAGGCGCTCATACAAGCAACGCTTTCACTGCTCCAGCTTTCGATACAGCTGTATTTCTAATTCATACTTAAAGGAATATGCCAATCTAAAAACTATAATTTCACTCCCTTTGAAACTCACTAACTGAACTACTTCTCTCTGTAGAGACCCTGACATTTTCTAATCCATGTGACTGTTCTGGGGTTTCGCAGATAGAAAGAATTCCATGTTTTCCATGGTAGATGAACATTCAGAAGACGAACATAAAATCTATCCATCATGCTTCTGTGGTGTTTTTCCAGTTCGCCAGGAGGGTGTTCATCTCCTCTCTGCTTAAGTCCTCAGACATGTTAACATTTCTAGTATTCTGGAGTGTTTGAAGTAACTTTAAACAAGTGAGCCTCTTTTCAGCTTGCGTCGGGGCATGTAAAGACTGGCAGCTGTCTTCTTCTTTTCTTGTGCATCTCTTATTTTCACTGAAACTCTGCAACATGAGTCTATTGGTTGCAAATATTTCCATTTGTGAAACTCTAGAAGTGTTACATGGTTGAAGAAATGTTGCGAAAATGTCAATAAATTATTGAAGAGCAAATGGAGAGAATTTTGTTTTGGTGTAAATGTTCCCTTTAAAAACGGTCTCATACCTGTTTGGAAGCTGGGAGGAGTGCACATTTTGGTTTTTAATCAAACCTAAAGACTGTGTGACTAGAAAACGGTCAAATTAAGCAGAACAGATGTCAGGAATCTTCTTCGGAGAGGAGTCTCTTGACGTGTCTGTTTATTATCTCTGCACTTAGTTTGCGTAAATCATTCCACTCACCTTTTTTTGTCTGTGCCAAAAGGTTGTTTTTCAAATAGTCAGTAGCGAATCCTGATTTTACACCCAGAACTGAAAAAAAGACCCCTCAAATTTTATTTATTTTATTATTTTATTTATTTACTCGGCGACACAGATTTCATGATCTCTGAAATGTCTGGTGTGACTTTAGACAGCGGAGAGGAAATGAGGCAGCGGAATAACGAGAAGAAAAGAGGGAAATTGTAGCCCGGAAATGATTACAAGCGTGTAAGCTCTTCAGGCAGGAACAAGCTGCATTGCTCGGGATATTTTTCTCACCCTTCGCCTTTTAATATTTCACAGTGGCATCGTCTTTGGAGACGTAAGTCATACTGAGTGAATGTGACCCGCCATGCTGAAAAGGCAGAAATATGGGGAAGTGGAGGTGGTGGGGGGTTTGAAAAATAAAATGAAAAAAATAACCAGCCGATGACCTTATTACACTCGGTACGTACCGTGCCGTAGTGATATTGCCCTTATTTGTCATTATTACCACCCACTATTACTGCGAGTGGGAGGAATATCAATTTGACAAAGAGGGACTCTGACTAAATGTTAAGCCCCTCTCCCCATCACGGGTGACACATCCCCACTGTTTTGTGGTGGGGCGCAGAGCCGCTTGTGCCGTAATAAGGCATTTACCAATGCAGAGTAGCACTGTGCACGGTGAGAACATATGTTAATGCGCTTGGCTGTGGCCAGAGAAACAGCAAGAGGTTTGGAGAGGCGGGTGAGCGGAAAAAAAAAACAAAAAAAAAAAAACAAACTGTGGCCTCCTGGTGCATACATTTTCCTTTTTGTAGAAAGATATTAATACTCGGAGCTTGTGATTGGTGCTCAGAGGTGGAAGGGGGGCAAAATTAACCCGGCAGCAAGAGGAAGTTTGTTTTGGCGGCGGTGACGGACCCCTGATTGGGCGACGCTGACGGAAAAGGCAGCTCTGCTCCTTTGAGTTGCATCAGTGGCACACTTCTAACTGACTGGGCTGA
Source organism: Nelusetta ayraudi (assembly GCF_046127955.1). Classification (NCBI taxonomy): domain Eukaryota; kingdom Metazoa; phylum Chordata; class Actinopteri; order Tetraodontiformes; family Monacanthidae; genus Nelusetta; species Nelusetta ayraudi. The sequence continues at coordinate 2,004,996 of NW_027466140.1, read as the reverse complement.
CAGGGAAATCTGACATCAACATATTTGAGGGAGAGACGAGCGGAGCAAATGGGGGATACGACTGTGAGCCTTGTCTCTGCGCTTTATCAATGTTTTATCAAGACTGCGCCACTGGTGTGGCACCAAGGATTGTGTCTGTGTTCCATGTCAGGAGTTGACACTCGCGCTGCATATTTAAAGCAAGTTGTCAGCCGGAGGAGAATGCTTAATAGAATGCACGCCTTATATACAACGAAAGATCAGGACGTGCGATGGATGAACCAAATCCCGATCTGGGATTTAATCTTTTTGTCTTGAGATTGAAGGGAAGACTCCAGCAAAAGTCTGTTGATTCTTGACAAGGGTTTGCGGCAAGCTCAAAAGATAAGTGAGTAACCAACGCTCTTGGCTGTTCAATTTCTTTATGAACTTTGCCTGTCTCGGAGAAAATAGCATTAAGAGACTCTAAACTATATACAGCTAAATATTGAATTATCTTATTTTCTTCAGTGGTCAGAATGGCCATTGGCCACTTTTTTATTTTATTTTTTCTGTACTATCAAAAATGAAATAAAAATCATGTTCTTATTATAAGGCATGGTGATAGCTAGACTCCTATTTGATTGCAAATGTATCAGACCACAATCAACAACAACAAAAAAAGCAAACATGCTTTGGAGTAAATTAGATGAGATCTGAGGATGAGATTGCTCCTAGATCCACTGAAGTCTTGCTTTCAAAGTGTGGAGGTGTATCTCTGTTAGTTTGAGCAGGTGTGAACATAATAATCACACTGTGATCATGAAGAAGAGTCAGTTCCATTCCATTTCAACTCAACAGCATCACGTCTGAGATGTTTTTGTTAAGTCGTACTGCTTAGCTTTTGTATTTTGACTTCCAGCTTTATTGTGAAAAGTTAACCTTCCTCTCAGGTCAGGTTACTTGGTCTTTCTTCTCACGTGTTTGCCGCTGGTCTGATTGCTTCCACCTGTTCCCATTAGTTTGTATAGATGTGGTCTGCATTTCCCTTTGTCCTGTGCCAGTTCCTCTTGTCCTCTGTGTCAGTGAAATTGTCGCTACTGCATTCCTTTTGTCCTATAACGCTTTGTACTTTTTCTGTCTTACCCATGGTTTGTTATTTTGGACTTTTTCCTTTATTATGTGATACTTTTTTTTTTATGGTCTTGTAGCGCCGCTTGCTGCCGTCTTCATTTAAACCTGTTCAGCAGCTGCTCACTGTCTATTGTCACAATTTCTAGCATCCAGTAAACTTATCCCGCTTATCCCCAAATGTCAGTGAGGAGTTTCATCTCCCCTCTGCACCAGTCTCAACAAACTCCATCCAGTTTGTTCTTGTTGTCGTCATGATACCATCCCTTAATGCAAAGCGCTGGTGGCACATTGTCTTAAGTGTGAGGGAATCCCTGTGAGGGCGCACACCCGCGTTTTGTTTTCCAGAAATTACATTTTCTGCGTCTTCCTCTGTATCCACTCATGTCTTAGCCTGTTTTTTGTGTTGGGTCAACCGTTATTCCAGAAAGACATTTATCCCACTGGGGTCTTTGAACTTCTTTGTGTCTACTTATCTTTGTGCGTGGCATTGCACAAAAAAATGATTTCCACCATTAAAAGAAATACTGCTAATGATCACACCTTTTTCACTTAATAGCAATATCCGAACTCTACAGAGGGGCTTGGATGTGTAATAAATTTAAAAAAAATGATAATTGTAGCTGCGGAAATTAGTCCAGTTAGCTTATTATTGTGAAGTTTCCCCATTTCATAAAATAACTGTGCTGCTTTGCGTCTGAACAATGTTACCCATAATTAAAACAGATTGAAATGGCTGCTGCCGCTGCGACTTGAAGTGGTCAAATTAGCAAGTATTTACTCCTTTATTTTTCCTCTGTTTGTATGTGTTTCAAGACAAATAAGTAAATAATAATAATAATAATAATAATAATAATAATAATAATAATAATAATCTACTGATTCTTTAATATTCAATACACGTCTGCAGCGTTGTACATTACAAGGTAATTTCTCCATTCATTTACAAAACGCGGTGTAGGTTAGCCATTAACGAAAAATAAAACGTATTTTTGCAACCATTGACACCTGGCTGTCTCAAGAAAGAGCGCAAGTAAATAAGTTAGTGGGGAAAACAGCAGATTGTGTTATTTGCTTGAAGGTACACACCTTCAGCTCACCGGCGTCCTAAATAATCCAGATCCGGCATCGCGCAAGTCCTGGCAACTTGCCGCGCAAAAAGTCACATGCAAAACAACAGGGTTAAAAATGCTAATTTAATGCCTAAAAGAAACTGCAGTCCAGGTAATAGACCTGCATCATTTTAATTTGTTAGCATGCAAAGTAGTGCTTTTATCGACAGACCTAGCTGCGGTGGTCAATTGCAATTCCACTTCATGTTAATCAATATATTCCTCAAGTTGTGGCCAAATCCAGCGGGAGGTTGAAAATCCAAACATGTCAAAAACATACATGTGCAATGAGACAAACCATGCAGAGCTCCTAGGCCCAGGTATAGAACCCACAACCTTCTTGCTGTGACGCACCAGTTTAACCACTCTACCACAAAAAACCAAACAAAACAAGCTTTATTTGCAGTGAATGACTGCACAATCACCCCACCAATATCTGCCTCCGTTGCCACACTGCAACAACAGCTGCAGGGCTCCCGCACTTGCAATTTCAGGCTGCAAGTATCCCATTACTTTGGCTGACAATATTCTGTTATTTTCAGGTATTTCACCCAAATAGTAACCACTATTATGGTTCAGATTTGATTTCAAAGTAAAAGATTAATGCGAACACTGAAACCCGACAGCGAATCACCAGCTTTCGGCCGCGTTCAGTCAGGTTCTCAGTGCTGCAGAGTATCAGTAAACAGTAACGCCGCGTTTGATATTTTAATGCACTCTACTGTTTCTCAGACGCTCACTTTATCCCATCCCCTTCTCTTGGTTTGTCTCAGAGCCGGCAACATGAGCTGTCTGTTTCTCGTACATAGATGCTTATAAATAGGACAGCATAGGAAACGTGCAAACCATATCGGAGGATGCCGAGTGAATGCGCTGTGTACCCATTTAAAAGGGATATATATATATATTTTTTTTTTTTTTCCTTTCTGTTGTTTCACTTGATTTCTCTGCCCCGGCTATGGCTGAACGGGGAAAACGTCAAGTTGTTTTCAGACAGGAGACATTGCTGCTCATGAGAGCTGGATATTGTTACGCATCAACAGGGCTCCCATCATCCTCTGTGACAGCTACAGCTGGAGCGTTATTGTACACAAAAATGAAAAAATGACGATTCCAGTCAAGCAATGGTAGAGTAGGTGGGATGCGTCGCTCGAGTGAAAACGAGAACAGAAGAATGTTTTTAGTCTGTCAGACGGCATCAATAATAATGAATGCAAAAAAAAAAAGGACAGGACAGTGGCATTTTCTCAAAAGTAGAGTGGCTGTTTGAGGGCTTTTTTTGAAAGACAGTTGTTTCACTTATGGAAAATATGTATGTGGGTACTTTTACAAACAGAGTTTTATTCTGATGTGGTTTGGCCTTTAATCCACATCTCAAACGAAACCGGAGCTGTGTGCAAAAGATTTCTTCCAGGTGAAGATTTTCTGCTTTACTGTCACCGTGCGTACAGAAAACTTGGGTTTTGACTTGTCCTTTGATGCCGTCTTTTATGTGTGACGCTCATAGGCCACTTTTACCCTTCCGTGTCTCCTGGATACAATGTAAATCCATTCTCCCGCTACTCTAAGAGTCAAAGGCCTACATTGGCATTTTACAGCATCCAATTCTCCGTACATTACAGCATGATATTCTATTTTTCCACAGACTTCTGAGTGGCCAGCATGTCCTTGAGTTTTGTTTTGTTTTTCTTTTTGTGCGTGTGTGTGTGTGCGTCACTCCACATTAATCCGATTGCCTGAGATGGGAAATCAAAGGCTCACAGCATCTGGTAAACTTTGAAATACAACAAAAAGCACATGCCATCATTAGTAACCCCACCAAGAAAAATGATTTTCTTTTTCTTTTTCTTTTTCTTTTTCTTCCCCCTTCCCCTTTGGTCCTTTTGCTCACCAACTAATACCAATTACTTGTTTTTCCCCCCAACAGACCAAAACAAATTGACATGTACCATATGAAGACAGGAAAAAGAAAGACATACAGAGCTGATCCACATCATAGTTCACTTTTAACCACTTACTCAAACTGGGTTCTGACAAAGAGCCTAACACAACTAGAACATACGTCAGGGAAACAAACAAACAAACAAACAAACAAAAAAAATAGAATCATTTCAGAGAGACACTATACATGAACAGAAAAGCAAACTTTGATTCGACTGTGTTATGTCCGGGTGCGATCTATCACTTGATTCACGGTTACTGTGGCACAACATGTAGCTGGTGTGTGAGCTTGTGATCTCACCGCCCCAGCTGCCCTGCGTGCTGGTGGAATTTGTTTGCGGCCGCTTTCGCAGGCGCAAACGCGTGGATACAGAGGTTAGCGCGGTTAGAGGTCATATTGCCGCCCCCTGGTGTCTTGTGCGCTCCACGTGTCCGGGTGTATATGGGATTAAATTAAAGTGGTGTCAACGTGTCAGTGTGGATTATTGTTGTTATCATTATTTTAGCCAGGCGCCAGTAAGAAGACCTGAAAAACAGCAGACGAGGTCGCTGTTTCTGAAACTTGGTCCCCGGCAGCCATAAGTTGGCGAGTGTTGCTGATGAGGGTGAGGCGGTTTATCCTGCACTCCGACTAATGAAATAAACGTGGCTTGACTGAGAGCGGTAAATTGCCTCTTGCCTGCAGAGACCTGTTGTTTCCCGATATGCCGGCGTCTCCAAACACGGCCCGCACGCACGTCGCTGACCAGGTGCAACCCTTCATACTGACTTTTCCTTTTGTGTGACAACAGAATGAGTCATTGTCTCGAGATGTGGCCAAAGAAAAGTGCTTTGCTGTTTGCTGTTGCCACCCCTCCGCCCCCACCACCACCTCGCCTTCCTTCCTGCCCCTCTACATGGAGCGGCGAAGTGGAATCTTTACAGCTTTTTGCAGCGGCTGAGAAATTGCAAAATGCACACGGCCAAGTCAGTATAGATCAAAGTCCCTACGGAACGTTTCTGGCACCTTGTTGAATCAATGACTCGATAAAAGATTCTTGCTACAGTGCGGGTCAAAGAGCGGCCTGCTCAGTAATGCCTAGGTGTGTAATAAAATTGTCATTGAGTGTATTTACAATTCTGGTAAAGGACTACACTTCAGTCAGACCTCGGGGCTGAAATATATCTTTGCTTCTCTGGGCTTCTTGGCAAAGACACCATGACATCCTGAATTTGCATAGAAGTGGAGATCAGTGTAGCTCTTGGAGGCTGGTGTGACACTCAAAACAGCTCAGCCTCCTCTCCTCAGTGTAGTCTGGAGCAAAAACGGGGGTGAGCTGAAGCGAGTGATGTGGGTAAAAGAACTGCGACTTCCTTCTCAACTGTAGTCAACCTCAAAGGGCATTTTGTCACGTATTTCAACGCGCACTTTTTGACTTGGTAAAATACCTGCAACCCTCTTCGCAGCAATGCAGAGTCGAGGACTGTTTTGTGCTATTTGATGCCGTTTGATGTCAGTTGAGATGTGCAAAGAACAGGAGCAAAAAAGATACAAAAGTGCATCTCTAAAAATGACAACCCCCCCCACGCCCCTCAAAACACACACAAACACACACCCACACACCCTCTCACCCGCTTCCCATCTTTATCTTTTAGCACAAGTGATTTTTCACAAGAGATAATTATTAAGTTAGATGTCACCACTGTATGAAGGATGTCCTTCAAGCCGCGCCTGATTTCAAGGGACAGCTTGACAAAACTCACTTTGAATTTGGTTGAAAGCATGTCTAATTGAATTTTGATACGTAATTAAATCAAGCAATAAATCAGCCCAGATCCCACTGCAACCGACAATTCAACACTCCCGAGCACCAGCAGCTAATTATGATGAAGTTATTATCTCAGCCAAAGGGAGTACTCTGAATGGCTCCTCCTGCAGCATGTAGTTTCTCTCCAGCTCGAATGTGCTCAACCTTGAGGAAAGGGCATCCCGGAATGCCGAGAGATCCTGCGGATGCCGCTCGGCCGCTTGCTCATCGTCAACGTTTTCGCTGGCGCGCCGCCTTCGAGTGCTTCGCGCTGCGGTGTTTTCCTATACGTGGCGACGCGTTCCACATCGAGCACTAAAAAAAAAATGTGCGTGTCTAAAGTCTGCCGTGACCACTGGCACAAATGTTCAACTATAATCCCCCAACGTGTAGGAAGTGGCTGTATTGATTCAACATGGATTAAGAGCACCGTCCCCATCATCTGTTGCCGAGCCTCATATGGCTAATCAATTATGTTCCCCCGCGCATTAAGTGCTGCTTTACATGCCATGCGCCGCATGCGTAATCGCGTGACATAAGCTATTAAATGAGGTCTAATTATAACTTTGTAGCCATGTGTCATATTGTGCTCTAATGCCTCAGCTAAGAGACACATTTGTGTCAGCGGCGCGGCATGTAAAACAAAATTGGGAAGTTAGTACATGATCCGTGTAAATAAATGTGCATAAATGAATAAAATGTGTCCTAATGGCAAACCTGCTCACGAAAGAAACACACACACACACACACACACACACAAGTGCGCACAAACCATTTTGTGAAACATATTACAGAGTTAAAAAAAAAAAGTGGAGAGAAAATTCTCCAACTCCCCAGATAACCTCACTAGATCTGGCTGGTATGGTTTTTCATAAACGAATCCTCTGCAATAATTACTGGAGTAGCCTCCTTCTGCATAATTTGATGAGCAAAGAGAACATTGATGAACTTTTTTAATTATTACGCCACTTGGGATTCTAACACGAACGCGACATAAAGGGGGTGGCGGCTGGGGAGCTTTTTTTTTTATTATTCACCCTCCCTGCTCTCCCTTTTCTTTCCTTCTACCTACCCCCCCCCCCCCACCTCCCTTCTTTTAATTCACCCAATTTGTCGGTCCAAATGAAACAGCAAAAGGTTAGAGTGTGGAGTAATTAACAGCAGCTAGCCTAATGAAATCAGGAGAGGCCGGTACAGCGGGGGGATCAATACCTCAGTAAGAGCCGGGCACCAAGTGGGATTGTCCGGGGGGGGAACACACACATAGAGACCACTTAATAACAATGAGCTGATGAAAAGGCAACATGTTGTCCACTTGTAAATCAAAATTGGTTCGAACACTCCGTGACATTATTGCAGTCCAGTAATTGTGTTAAGGGAAAGTTGCTCGGCAGCGGCGCGCAGGATTTACACCGGCCGGCTTTGCTGAGAGGGCCTCCCTTTATTGAATGTCAATAAGTACGTCAATGCACTTTGGATGGCCGAACACCGGCGCAAAAAGGGAACTGGGGGGGATTCTGTTTATCTAAGGCTTGCCTTAAGTATATTGAAGACTTTATTAGCCCCCTTTGATGAGGAGGTGTTCCGTTTGCAGCGGCTTTAACGGGTCCACTAATGCACGCCGCATCCGTCGGTAAACACAGAGGACGTAAAACTTGAAACCCCCCCCCCCCCCCCCCCCCCGGGACGCTGACATCTCTCGTGGCTCAGTGGGTGAGCAGATGGCCGCCGCTGCCAAATTTTCAACTGTGAATGTTTTGTATGATATGGGTGTATGTCAGCTTGTGTGCGATACAGCCAACATAGCAGCTTTTCCCCCACCGTATCTTGTTTTGCATCCACGAGGAAAGATATTTGATTGCAGGCTGCATGTGAGTTCTCCAACAATCTATGAAACCTGATCCAGCAACATTGCCTGACCTTTGTTTTATTCTCTTTTTTCGATACTTTGGTTTTCTACTATTGGAAATGGAGGAAGTGATGAGCTCAACTTAGACATATGTCACTGTCACCGTCTCACCGCTTGATTGTTGTAGGTTGAGAGGTCCAAATTCTTGTGGATGCACATTAAGTATTGGGATCATCTGAGTCAAGAGAGGCAGGATCTACAGCTGGGCAGGGACCATAGTTTCAGCACATAAGTCGGGACCCACTCGAGGTTTCTGCCAGTTTTTCTTTATCTCAGCACTCGCCCTCGCTTGGAACAGATGGCTATAAGAGCCTGTTCCATTTAACAGACAACATGTCCTGTTTGAAAGATAATTAAGCAGAACTCCGCTCCTGACTGCCTTTGGCAAGACTTTATTCTAACACTGGAGTGCATTGCGGTTCCTCAGTCAGCAGTCATGGGATCTGATTCGGCGGATCGAACATGATTGGCAGAAGCTTTTTCAATCGCTCATCCCTCTGCAAACACTTGATATCGCCTTTTTCCCACTTACGTGAGACAAACGCAGTCGTTTCGGGGAAACATTCAGTCAGTCACTGCGTCTGCAAATACCTGCATATTTCCTCTCTGCTTTGCCTTGTGCACACACACACACACACTCAAAGGTATTTATACCATGAACTAAACTACAGTATGTGGAGGCTGTTAAGATGTGAGCTGCAGATCTCATTAGTGTTAAACTCTTAGGGGCACTGACACCAGAGGGATCAGAGGGTTTTAGGGCTTTGTAGCTTGATGTTATCAGATCATACACTCTTTAAATTATTTTCACCATCTAAAACAAGATGTTTGGACTCAGCCTTTTTTTGTACACTTTGAAACTTAGCGTATGACGATTTATTTAGTTATTTATTCATTTTATTCTTACTCAGATTTACAGAAAATGGCCCTTAGGATCATTCATTCATTCATTCATTCATTCATCTTCTATACCCGCTTATTCCTATTCAGGGTCACGGGGGTCTGGAGCCTATCCCAGCTGTCTTAGGGCGAAGGCAGGGTGACACCCTGGACAAGTCGCCAGTTCATCGCAGGGCCACATAGAAACATACAACCTTTCACACTCACATGCACACCTACGGACAATTTAGAGTGTTCAATTGACCTCACATGCATGTTTTTGGACTGTGGGAGGAAGCCGGAGAACCCGGAGAGAACCCACGACCTTCTTGCTGTGAGGCGGCAGCGCTAATCACTGCGCCACCGTGTCCCCCCCCCCCCTTAGGATCAATCAATCTTTATTTTTTTTATTTCCTTTTTCATGGGGATGTGAGTCAGACTGTTTTGGTGATGCTCACTACAGAGGACTTCTCCGCTCTCGCGCACCGGTGTGGCCTGACTTGTTTTGACAGCGCGGCAGCCTTCATGGCAGAAGAAACGGCGTTCCACGAGGACAGGGCTACCTGCGCGAGCCATCAGCGAATAGTTTGACCTCCATTCGCAGCGTCCGTGGGCAGGAGTTGGCTGATAAATGATGGATCAAGCAGTCGTTTTGTTGCAGTGTTTCCTCATCACACACCTAATTAAAAAAAAAAAAAAAAACGTGTTGATCACCTGTTAGAGCTTGAAGTGTCATAAAAGAAGTGGTTGCCAACCAGCTCTTCGCATCTTTATTTTTTTTTTCTCCTTCCCCCTGCACAGAAAAAGAAAATCCCCACCCCCAGAGCTTTGGTGATCATGAGAATATTCCTCACGAGGAAGGCCTCCCTGTTTTTAGCTTCTCCAAACACTCAGAAAATTAGAGAATTTTGTCCTTGTAAGGAACGACTGAACAAGAGGCAACTCTGGAAGTCAAAACGGGGACCTCAGAGAGAAACAGTAATCACCCACTGATGTCTGCAGTCATCACAAGAAGTCACCAGTTTTTTTCTGTTCCCTGGTAAGCAATGTGGAACGAAGAGACTCTCCAATATTTAACCCACGTGCTGGGTGCTCGCTACAGTCTCAGTGGCTGCCACAGATGTAATATGAACCACCTAAGCACAGTGAGAATTCACTCTCACTCGCTGTCTCCCTTCCCTAGATGCCTTTTTGATTATTGCCAGGTCCCTCTACCTCTATGCCAACCTGCTGCGACAAGTAGCTCAGATCCTTGACAGACAATTTTTTTTTTTTTTTTTTTTTTTGCGTGGCAGGGTCTGTGGAACCACTTCAACCTATCTTCAGTTCATACTGTAACTCCAAGAGTGCAGCAGTCCGTGTACTTTACCTGCTATGACAATATCCCATTTAATCACTGCCATATGTTGTGTTGACAGCTATTGGACTATGTTTGCTTTGTCTTCTGTCTTGCCCACTTCCATTTCCATTTTATTCACTGTGCAGCCAGAGAGTCTCCAAATTGGGGTGCGTCTTTTTGAAATAGGAGCCGAACACAATAAGGTCTGGTGTTTATAATCAATTATTTATCCAATATTTTAATGATCAGAGTGCCTGGGGTGATCAAAGGCTTGGCTCAAGCTCCACTGCTTTTGCTCACTAAGACAGCGCTCTGCACTTTGATGTGGTGCAGCAACAAATGCATTTATCTTCAGCATAACTCTCTTCCATGGCTTTTACATGCTGAAGCTTAGAAAACCGCCAGTCTGCGAGACACGCCGCCGGGGGGGAGGTGAGGTGGAGGGGTGGTGATCAGAAACAGCCGAGCATTAAAAGTACTTTTTTTTTTTTTTTTTCTGAACGTCATCTCAATCAGAGACGACCACGGGTCACCTTCACACTGTTCTCATGTACATTACAGCATCCTGTGTTTTAATTGGCTGGCACGGTCACTAACTTGAAGATGGAGTCACGAGATGTTGAATAAAACATGACTTGGAGAAGAAACAGGCCTTCCAAAGGCAGCCCGAAGTGAAACATGCCTTAAGTGACCAATCGGTCGATGCAAATGCGCTATGCTTAAGCAGGCCTGTCACATGTTTGGCGGCTGCGATGTGTAACACAATCGGTCAGTGCATTTAATTACATTCTTAAAAAAGATCCTGATATAACCTTTACCGTTATTTTCTATTTATATAATTCTATTTCCATGCTTTTGACATGTGACGTAGCCATACAGACTGCCTACAAGCTTCAGAGAAATGTTGGATTATGCATCACTGCATATTTTGATTTGGTTATTATTTAATCGTTACGACTTAGAAAGTTTGTATTGCACTGTTTTAAAAGTTTGTCTTGTACAAGCTCAAAGAGCATTGTACCTTCTCAGATGTATTTTATAAGACGTCTCGATGAAGTTAAATCAATAAACACAGCGCTCTCATTTCTGTAGATGTGAATAAAAACTACTGCCGACCTTCCAGCACTTTTCCAGTGGTCGTCAGTTTTCAAAACGTCCTCAATCAATTTTTGTCAAAGGACTGGCACAAAACTAGTTTTTAATTTTCATTTCTTAGTTTTTTTTTTTCTTTATCGACATAAAGTTTGATTAGTCCAGTCTAATAGGTAAGCAGAACTCAATTATGCCTCGCAAGTTTTGCCTCACATAAAAAAAGCGTATATATACATATATATATATATATTAGCAACAGAAAAATACAATCCCTCTCATCAGGCGTAATAGCCCAATTTAATCATTGTCGAGCTCACGACAAATTACTAACGCATTAAACTCAACAAAGGACATAATTGCCACGGTGTCACCTCTGTTGGAGTAAACGCCCTGCAAAGTGCAAAACTCCACTCTTAAACAGTTTGACTCGGGCAGGTATTTAGTCATCACAGAGATTGCACATATTAATTGACTTGAGCTGTTGCCCATAAAGATCCGGCTCGTTGTTGATGAACAGCTCGAGCTGCACAGCTCTATTGCTCAGCGGCAACCTCGGCAGCAGAATAATAATGGTGGGATAATCTGTTGACACATTCTTGTTTTCTTTCCATTGTTTTATCGTTCCACCCCACTACTCCTCCCTTCTTCCCTCCTGTCTAAGATCCTCCTTGCTGCCAGATTCCCCCTATTTTCTTTGCAAATCAAGTCATGTATTCAGATTATTATACGCAGTACAAAGGAAACAAAATTACCGATTAAAAATTAAACACTCTTATCTCCCTGTGAGTTATCTTGGTCCCCGGAGAGAGGATGCTATTTTGCGGGCTTGCGGGTGTCTTTTGTTCCTAATTTAGAAGCTTGTCACTGTTTATTGTTAATTTTTGATGCTCCATTTGATATTCTGTTCACTTTCCTCCTTGACACGCCAGGAAAACATCTTTATCAAAGTGTCAGTCGTGTGGCTCGTCTTGTCGACGTGTCAGGTTTGCCCCGTTCTTTACATTCCTGGCCAGAGTGTGTACTCTGCTGCCCTGTTTAGGTGCCGAAAATGTGCTGTACAACCTGTGTGCGGGCGGGAAATCAATACACATTCAAATCTCACTCCCGGCTCAAAAGTACTTAAAAGCCTCAAACCCATTGTCAATTGTGAACTCTGACTGACTTGCGGGAGATTGGAAAGTTCCTGGTGCAATTTACTTTGCTGTGTGTTCCAAATCCATTTCCATAGTAAAGTCTCTGTAGAGTTACAGTTGGATCAGAGTGTAAAATGAATATTCCTCTGTCTTCGCAGGAGGCCTGTCAACTTGGCAAGATAACGTCCATGAATGTAAGTCTAATACTGCCTGCCCTTTTCTTGCATGTCTCTTTCCACACAGTCAGAGCAAGAGTCAATACTGGGAATTGTGGTGTTCATTAGTTTGTCGAAATATATTTTATATTACAAGTAGTGATCAGTTGTGCAACGAGTAGTAGTTGTAGAGAAAATCTGCTTTGGGGGAATTTTTTAAAATGCATTTAAAATATAGTTTATTTAGTATTATCTGTTTGATATTAACACAAATATTACAGCTCTAAGTGAAACAGCTGTAATATTCACTCTGCCTCTGCATCACTTAAACAAAATTAATTAATAAACACATATGAAAGCAAAACATGCCTAACAAAAATTATACTTAAGGGCCAAAGTTGCAAAAGGGAAAACATTCAGTGATCTAATGCCAGTCGATGTTAATGCAGTTGCTTAGTATAATGGATTTAATTGCATGTCTAAATATGATGTTTGATTTAGACCGTTTGGCTTCGTCACTCAGACTTTTCCACAATCTGATTGCTTTCACTGAAATGCAGCACTCCTTCTATATAGTTCTAAATCTTGGCTTTTAAAACCTAATGTCCCTATAAAATTATATCAAATTTCTCTCTTTGAAAGATCACAAATCAAAAGATACTTCTAAGGTGGATTTAATTTGACCTTCTTCAGATTTTTTAAAGCACATCTGTCTGTACTTGAAACACATTAATGTTGTATAACAAGGTGATTAACTTAATACCAAGGAATTCCAAATAAAGAATCCAGCAGGTGAGTCTAAAGGTGAATTATCATCCTGGCTGAGAAGTCAAATTTGGCTTCAGACTCCAGTGAGCGTAGTCTACTGTTCTGTGATAGAGATGCATGGTTGATCTGTAGAAAGTTGTACAAATGTGCCAAAATTATGCCAAGTTAAAAAGCTTAACTCGAGGCTAGATATCTTAATTTCTAAAAGATTGATTTGTAGCGTTAACCTTTTATAATCCACATCTGTTGTACTCATCTGCCCTACAGATCTGAGGGAAGGTAGCCAATTTTGCAGAATTTGCCAAATGACCCTTACGCTGTTTTCATATTTATACGCTTGAATTGAAGAAAATAAAAAAAGAAAATCCCCAACCCTGAAGGGCAAATTCTTCATATGCACTGAGTTGTTTTCTGCATTCACTTCTCCCTGTCGGGAGGTGTAGGTGGTGGAGGTAGTTGTAGGTGTAAATGTGAAAGGGGAATTCATCTCAATTCGCAGCGGCCGCATCCCTAACAAGCTGCAGTTTACTACAAATCTGCAACCTGCGGCAGGGAAAATGCCGCCCTTTCTTGTAGACTTTTTCATTAGCGGCTATAAAATGCACCGCTCGGTTCCCAGGTTGCAAAAGATCCATCCCGTTTCATCCGTGCGCACACTTAAGGAAGCCTCGGCCGCTACCGCAGGAGGAGTGGATTTAAAATTTAAATATGTTTCAATTAACTTGAACAAACCTCAGATACATAATTCACTGCAATGGGCGATTGTGGATGTAGGTATCCTGAATGAGGGGAGGCTGTGCAAGTTTGAGTTCCCCTGCTGCACCCTGGTTTGTCACCATGGAGGAGGTGCAGGGACAGAGGCATTCCACCACCTACCCTGTGGTAATTGCCTCCATCCCTAAGGCCACACCAGAGCCAAGTGCATCAGAGGGTGACAAGAGAGCAGACGATGAGTATGAGAATGGTGAGGAAAGCTAGATGGAGCCAAGACGGCAGGAAGAGAAAAGACAGAGACAGAAAGAGTCAGGCAGAGCTTCTGGATTGTCTCAAAGAACAAACGGCAAATAAAAGGAAGGGGGTAGAACAAAGAGCCATACAGGGAGAAGATACTGGCTCTTTTCTCTGCTGGAGAAGCTCAATAAAAAAATAAAATAAATAATTTATAGTCTTTTAAACTCATTAAAATCCCTAAAAGTGTCCTACAAAGATTTGTGTCAGTGGGATACCGGGTGGGCTGCTGTCCCACAGTCTTGGCCATCGACTGCATCTTCTATTGAATGTTTTGTTATCATGTCTTCAGAAAATAGGGAGAGTAACACATCAAATGCACTTATAACAATATAAACAATATTTATGTGAGCAAAACGGTTCCGTAAAGCATCTTGAGATAAAAAAAAAATGAATTTATTGTCATTTTCCCTCCCTTACTTGCCCATAGTCACTGACACGGGGCGCTTCCTTTTAAAGCGAGCAAGCACCTCTGTCGACAGCTGGTCACGCCAGGAAGCACCACTGACTGTTGGCCAATCCACCTCGCGCAGTTTCCTCCTCGGGCTCATCCCGCAGAGCTGTAGCACCACAAGGCAAATGCTACCGAGGGCGGAACGCGCTGCTAATCCTCAAATGGTTGTAGCCAAACCCAGTTAGGTACCAGAGAATAGTAGCTAAAAAAAAAAATACATATATGAAAAAAAAAAAAAGTACCATATATTCATCCAATCTTATACCAGGGTGTGCTGCTCTTGCATCACGAACAGTCCCAGTCCCAGTAAGCCAAAGAAACTGGCCTGCTGGTCACAAATGGCCTGCAGGAAAATGGATTGCAACAGTTTCGCCGTTGCCCGAAGCGCCGGCCGTCAGAGGTGTGTGGCGGCATTAATTCAGACATGGCTGGTGTCAATTCCTCCAGCTGCTTCCATGAAAAGGCCCCGCCGTCCTGCCAGCCCTGCACACCCACAGGACACTTCCAATAGGTCTTCCTGGGTTCTCATTCAGCGGATCGCCTTGTGGCGAGCGGCCACCGCCTCCTCAGCGGCTGTCGAGATGATGTGGCGGACCGTGAAACGAGTCATTCCAAACTCTCTGGGGGCCACCCAGTGTGTATATGTGTGTGTGTCTGTGTGTATGTATGTCTACGTGTGGGGGGCCCCGGCGCGTTCCAGCCAGAACAAAAACACTGGGGCCTCAGGTGCCGCGCCATCCCATCAGCGTGTCCGTCCTCCGCTGAGGAGATCCAGGAGCTGAGCCAGGATGTTGCTGCGGCACAGCCAAAAATCGGCCTGTGTGTGTGTCGTGGATTCTGGCCAGCGCCAGAACACCCATGTCGACGCCGCGTGGCTGTTGCCGAGATTATTAAGATGAGAGGGAGACAAAGTCTTTTATGATTGGAGAGAAATTTTGCATAGCCTGAGTTGAAGAGGAAAACAGGAGGGAGTGCCGTCATACTGGATATCAGGACGGTGGGATGCGTCTGCAGCCACAAAGTAGGATAATGCTAACACTTTCCTAACTTTACTTAGTTCATTGATTCCCTTTCCATTTTCTTTTTTCTCGCTCTCATAAATTATTTAGATCAAGCAAGCCAAATGTTAAAATCCAGCCGTGCAGCAACAATGCAGCTTTTTTTTTTCCACCGCTGTTTGTTGATTGCATTTCCATACACAGCACTGGTTTTGAGGCCATTCAGGCACACCTTTAACCTCAAGACCCAATACTGCACCCAAAATGGAATTTGCCACTACAGTACATTTGGCTTTTGTTTTACAAAAGTCCTTTTTGCAAGTGGACGGAGACAAATTGTATTTCATAGAGCAGAAGTTGCAACTTCAAGCCGTTGGATGGATAGGCTAGACCAGGTGTGGGCAAACTATGGCTCGGGGGCCTATGCAGCCAATTAAACTTTTTAATTCGACCTGCTGAACTTGAAGAAATGATATTAATAGTAAGTAAGTATTAAAATAGCTGTATTTCATAAATTATTTTAGTGATTTAAAAGTAATTTCAATGAAGAGCTAAATACTGTGGGGCTTCCAAGACACGTATTTTGTTGAAACGCTTGTGTTAATTTTCAATAGACATTAAAGCACGTTTACAAATATGTAATATTTTCTCCTCCGAGGTGGGTCACCAAAATACTCCATCCACCTGCTCCTGGTCCGGCCCCTCTGTCATTATGGCCCACAGGTCAAAAAGTTTGCCCACGCCAGGTCTCGACAATCAGAGGGATGTATCAAGTGACGTAGGCAAAGTAGACACCTGCCTGAAAGATTGGCCCCACACAAGACACATGGCTTCTATTGGCCCGGATGGCTTCTAGTCCTGTAAAACACATCCTGATTGGATTCCACATCAGACCCAGATACAAAGCAAATGCTGAACATTGGCAAAATAAATTATGGGCCTTGAACAGCAGCGTGCATGTTGTTCAGATTTACTGCCCACTTGCATTTGCACACTAGTAGCTGCGATGTGAGCCAGCAATCAACTAATGAAGCTCTTAAAATTTAAACTTGTTGTTTTACACTTAATGAAATGTTTGTTTGGCTTGCCAGGCTTCCCTCGTTGGCAGCGCAGCGCTCTCTGTTCGGTCCCAGCCGTCATGTTCTTGTAGTTGTATCTCACTGTAGGGTATTTGTGCAGCGCATGCTTACTGTAATATATACTTTTTTTTGTTTTTTTTTCCCAGAAATGGTATGCATTACCAGAATGTTCCCAACCGCACCTTGTCTGATAAGGGCGACTTGTATTTCATGCAAAAACACTCGATTCAACACGACATGAGGTCACAGATGCAATAAATTGTTCACCTGCAATCCAAAACCAGAGGCCACAGAGAAGGTGGAAAAACACACTGTGTAACATTGTTTCCAAAAGCCAGAAAGGGCACAGAGGTGTGGAGGTCTGACTCCTATTCAGTTTACTGGAAGAACAACAACAAAGAAGAACTGCATTTCATCATGAGGCCCACGAAACATACCAAAAAAATAAAGACATTCAAGGGTAGAAATCTGTAAAATTATGACTTTAAGGCTTCAGCTCCAGCAGTGTTCACCAATCTAGTATTCTTTTTTTAATGTAAGCTCTGATATTTTCTTGCCCACTTAACTGCTATTGAGGTTCACTGACAAAAAATAATTGCCCACAGTGCAGCCCACAGTGCAATCCAACAAAGGAAAAACACAACATGCCTCCAAAATCTGTAAGAGTCAACACTCAAGACACGACATGTCATCATCAGAACAATTGACAAATAGGAGAAATGAGAATTGTCGGTGTACTTTTATGACAGGCCGTCAAACTACTCAGTCCTCAGTGTCCTTCTCT
Source organism: Nelusetta ayraudi (assembly GCF_046127955.1). NCBI lineage: Eukaryota > Metazoa > Chordata > Actinopteri > Tetraodontiformes > Monacanthidae > Nelusetta > Nelusetta ayraudi. The sequence goes on along the minus strand of NW_027466140.1, from coordinate 1,987,469 downwards.
CTCTCAGTGAGGGGGTGGGGGGAACTAACGGACACTGTGAAGGATCACGTCTCAGCTCGTCGGGTGACTCAACAAGGGACAGAAGACATTTGTAAAAGTGCATCTGATTAGCAGAAATCGCCCAGTCATCGCGCTAGAATCACCTCCTCCTTCCATGTTCCCGCTAATTCATCATCTCACACGCAGTCGCGATGAAGCCTCTCGCTTAATAGACATTGGTGGAACGGTATGTACAGACGGAGTGGAAATGCAAGGAGAAAAAATGAAAGTGGATGTTTCGAAATCACAGAGCCCTTCTCCACACCCCCTCCTTTTGTTGTTGTTGTTTTTGTTGTTGTTCTGTCCTTTTTCTGTTGTAGTTGCCGGACATAAAAATTGCCATCCTGCTGCAGATGGACCCGTGTATCCAGGTGTAGGTTTGCCCACAGGCCGATCCTTAAAGTCACAGTCAATCTCACTGTGATTCACTCCTAAGTGGTTCCTGTTTGTCACTCAGAACGAGGCGCTTGTCAGCCAAGTCCTTCCCTCACTGCTATTTTCAAGAGAGTGTGAGGTGCAAAAGGGATGGGAGGCGCGTGGAGGAGGGAGGATGGGGGGGGGGGTAAACAGAACAACTAGAAGGACAGTGTTTTTCAGCAGCTCGCCTGCTGCCTCTGCCCAAATAAAAGTGAATAAAAGAAAAAGGAAAAAAGGGAGAGGGAGAGAGAGAGGGAAAAAAAAAAACATCCAGTAAACCCACAATTCCGGCTCGATCTGCACGTTGCCTGGGCCGTTACCAGAGGGAGCGATTTAGATTGGCTGGCTCGTTTCATGGCGGGACTTGGCGCGCATCTCTCCTGTTCATTTTATCTCTGTGTACATACTTCTCAAGGCAGTGTTTTATCTGGCTGAACGGGCTTTGTTTGGTCTTGATATCTCTTACGGCAGCTTGTCTTTGCTTTACGGATTGCTGGCAGCGTCTTTAAATGAGCGATAATGCCTAGCAAAACACTCACCTTGACTCCCGCGCCGTCGCTGGGTTTTCGCCGCGCCTCACGTGCGTCTTTTCACACTCGCCATTACCAAAATGCCGGCGTTTCCCATCCAGCGGCTAATTAATGGGGCCGGAATTTGTGATTAATTGCCAGAGCTCCAAACAACTTTTGCCGCGAGTGCGTTTTCAAATCAAATTAGTCTCCCCCCCCACCCTCCCCCCAGCCCCCACCCCACCCTCCTCTTCTACTTCTTAGAGTCTGGCAGCAAATTGAGCAGGCTTATATAAACATCATTCGGATGAAAAAGCAAAAAAAAAAAAAAACAGAATGCAATCCCTCATGTGAAATGACTGGGTCCTAATTGTCATGGACAGCTGTTTGTTGTAATAGATTCTGGCTGCCATTGTTGGAGCAAGTTCTCAATAATTAGAGTCATGTGGAGAGGAGGCGGGGTATCTGTAGAGCTGCCAGCCACATTATAAGTGGGCTCTTCCTCTTTTTTTTTCCCTTTCGTTTGCTGCTGGAACCTGGACTATGCTCATGTGCACATTCCCCTCTGCAAGTGGGAAAATAAAAAAATAAAGAGGCTGCCAACAGTGTTTCAGAACAAGCAGATATTTAGGCTAGTGGAAAAAAAAACACAACGTGGGCAAACACGGCAGGCAGAAGAAGTGTGTGTGGATTAGCCAGTGAGCTATTTGTTTCGTCCAGGTTGAATAAAACAGTTTTTTTTTTTTTGTGGGGTTTGGAGGGAGGTATCTGTGCGTGGAAGTGGAGTTCTTTATGGCAGCAGGAGATGCAGAAAACGTGCGCGGAGGGGGGAAAAAACAGGATTAGTTTGGAGAAGAGCATTGTGTAATCATTGCATATTGACAGCATCGCATAATCGTACGTGGTGGAAGAATTAGAGCAGAGACGGCTCTTCAGCTTCTCCTGCTTCATACGTCTTTTACAGATGCCACACCGGAAGACAGCTTTTCTATCACACTCAAATGCAGGAGGTTGAGTGTGTGTGTGTGTATGTGTGTGTATGTTTGTGTGCGTCCGTGCGTGTGTTCTCGCTGACTGCAAGCTCCCTTCTCCTCTGATTTTCTCCTTATTTTTCTATGTTTTTTCCTCCCCACCGGCGCACACTACCGCTAACGCTCTCACACTGATGTGTGGCCTTGGGATCTGGATGAGTCAAGTAAATAGAACATTTAGCTAGCCGTTTCCAACATTTGCGGTGTTGAAAAGCACTCAGTCGTGCTTTCAGGATACTAATTGTGTGGATTTAGCTTGGTCAACCTCCTCCGCAGGTCTTTTTCTTGCCCTTCCTCTGTTTTTTTTTTTTTTTTTTTTACTTTTTTTGGAAGTATTTCTTCCATTAGCACCAGGGGCCCGGTTTGCCCTCGCCCTCTATATGTTAGATTTACAAACAATGGTCACACCATACAGCGGTACATACAGATAAGTGAGTAAATTAATATATATTTTTTTTTAAAGTACAAGGTCCCACAAAATAGATTTTCAGATCTTTATTTAGCCATTTGTTTGTTCACAGCCTTGCTTTAATAATCCTTGCTTCATACTTCCTGCTTAAACTGTTGCTCAGGTGTAGCTTTAACATTTAGAAGGCAACAAAAGCAAGGCGAGCACGATGCATACTCTGAGTGAGGTGCAGAAACCTGGCTGTAGGTGTTGTCACTAACCTGGTGGGAATAATAGTGCAATGTGTGACATCACACAGGGTCGTTTCACAGAGCGGCGAGTTTAAAAACAGGCTTGTGAAGTAAAGGATGGACTTTTCTCCTTTCTGGGAAGGTCTCTGACAGGCCGGAGACAGTGGGGAGGGCGGAATTTGCATGAAATGGGACCTCTTAAACTGAGCGAGAAGAGGGACCATCAAAAGTCGTACACATCCAATTTATTAGGGCACGCAAGTCCCAATTATAGATCTTGTGTCAGTTTATTATCTGATAAGTAATTCATTATAGTCTAGAAACAAAACAGATTTCGGGAGGGTTTGAGGTCACGGTTTGAATTAGTCTCCTTGGGAAAGGGCACCGTTTTTTGTTTTTTTTTGGCATATTTTTCCGAAATAAAGAAGGTAAAGAGGAAGCAGCTCTGGGAACAAAACAATCAGTCCTGATGCAATTAGAGTAAATGCCATCTCACGGCGCTAGTCCACACATAAATGAGCATCATTATAGCGTCCGTGTTGACGCTAATCCTTTTTATTCCACGGCGCTGCGGTGAATATCTGAGAGTCTTTTTTTCAACCTTACATGGTTCACAGCTACAGAATATTTTAGCCGGAACGACAAAACTTTTCAAAGGTGGGCTTTTAAATAATTCAGTGAGTCAGTGTTTTTAAGGAGAGGGGAAAACAAAGACGAGGTATCAGCAATTAAGGCCAAGAGTCAAACTCTCAATCGATGATTACAACGGTTTAGTGAGTCAGTGAGGCTTCGCGCAAGGATTTTCCTCGCTCCGTGTCTCGCTTTTCAAGATGCCCGCTGAGATTCTGTTCTCACCGTAACACAATCCAGGTGAAAGAGGTTTTGGTCGTGGGCCGCTCCAAGCATTAAGAGCTGTACAATTCCACAGTATTTTGTCACTTCAAGAGGACTGTCCTTGTTCCTGCCCCTCCTGACGTCTCACCGTGAGCACTGCTGCAGCGAGAGAAAAACCCTTTTCAGCTCTCTTGTATTGGAGGTGAATCAAAACTCTCCAAGGGGTTGGGGGTAATGTGGAAGTTATATTTCTTTCAGTGGTGTTGCCAGAAAAAAATGCTCTGTTTTTGTTATTGTTTTACTCCAAGTTAACTTAAAGTTCCAGCGGACAAAGAAACAAAGTTTGCTGGCGTCTTCTCGCTTTCTCCTCATTCGAAGCAAGAAATTCTCCGACACCTACAGCTCAGTTTTCTTTGTCACTCTTGCATTCCCCCCCCCCACCAACCATCCATCTATTTATTCGCCATTGGCCGGCCTTCTTCTCAAATCGCATTCAGGACTTCCTGACTAAACTTTCCTTGTTTGTTGCTGTGCTCCAGACCCAGCGCCGCGTGACTTTCCATCTTCCCGACGGTTCCCAGGAGAGCTGCAGCGACAGCGGGCTGGGAGACCCCGAGCCCAGCAGTACGGCTAGCACCAGCCAACCTCTTCCCCTCAGCTTCCCCCAGGAGGAGTACTACGAACAAACATCCCCGAACAGCCGCACCGAGGGAGATGGAAACTCAGACCCCGAATCCAGTGAGTTTCACTTTCAGTTTTTTTCTTTTCTTTTTTTGACAGCAGGCAAATGTAGTAATCTGCATTTTTTTGGGGGGAATTTAGTTGATTTTGTGGCTGACTTTCCGGAATACAGAAAAGGGGGCGGCCATCTGTGGGCTTTTTCAGACAGTCACAGTCATTAGCTGGGATCGCATTCGTTACTGTCACGGAGAGGACGCAGCCTCGCAGATGTGTCTTCTAGTCCGTTGCACCAAAGTTTTGCTTCTTTCTTTTTTTTCTTCCCCTCTCTTTTATTGCACCTTGCGTTTTTAGATGTCCATTCCTCAAGTACGTCTCAAAGTAGGACAACCGTGCCGAGGTGCTGCTGTCCCGGAATAAAAAGTGCTCGGCGTACTGCGCATCTATTGTCCCTCGTGTCGGAGATTTAAGAGCGAAATCGCTCCCACCCGTATCGGAAATATGCAATTAAATTGGCTGTATTCCAAACAAGCATTTAATCATGAGCACAGGGGCGGAAAAAAACAAAAAAACATAAAGAATGGAACTTGCACACTTATTGTTGCCAATGATTTTTTTTTTTTTTCTTAGTCTTGTCCGACGCTGCTGTGTGCGTTTTTTACCTCTGTAGTGGAAAACTCTGCAGCTAAAATGTATTCAAATGATCCATGAGACAGCTGTCACTGCATGGCTTGGTGCCCAACAGCGCCTGTCGAGCGCTGGTGATGCACAAATCCCATCATCGTGCATTTACAAGAGAATGAAGCTGATGATCATCACTGAAATAAGTGGCTGAGTGGAATGTATGGTTTGCCGAAGACACACCGCAGAGGTCCCTGGGTTGTTGTTTTTTTTTTTTTTTCTAGTCTTGAACCTCCGTCTTGTACATCAGCAGCATGTCAATGATGTTTCCGCTGCACTTTAACTTGCATGCGGGCGCGTCTCTCCTATCAGCGTACCCTTGTCACATACCGACCCCTCCACTTCAACTTTGATTTTTGTAGCAGACAAGCAGCGCCAGATTTGACTTATTTTCATTTTATTTATTTATTTTCATATTTGTATTTTAGAGAGTAGACCCGCATCGGACGCTTGAGCCGGGGTCGGTGCTCTGGCTGGTACAGCTCTTCGCAGCTCCTCTTGTCTGCATCTCTCACAGTAGAACAACAGTCCCTTGGAAAAAAAAAAAATAATAAAATAAAATTTAAAAAAAAGACAAACATCCACGGGCCAGAAACGCATTGCTTTGCATACTCCTACATACCATACAGCCACTGTGTCAGAGCTGTAAGTGAGACAACAGTCCCCCTCCGAGGCCTCCTCCCCCTAGCAGCTGCGCTGACAGGTCCGGGACCGGGTGTCGATGTAAGTGCGATTGTGAATGCGTTTGTTAGGCTCCGGACACGACGGCTGACGGGCTGGCGAAGGCCTCCTGTTCATTTACATACCAGGTTGTCCGTCCCTCTTGTGATTGTTCTATTTTTGATGGCAGGGTACCGCGAGGTACAGAAAATAATTTAAAAAAATATATATTTGGACCTCACCAGCTGATCTGCACACACACACGCCCACGCTCATATATCCTTTCATCAACACACCAGGCACGTGAATAATCTTGCGTCCCCACACATTCATCTCGTGATCAAACCTCCTCCCTGCCCAGCTGTTTCCTTTAATGTATTCGCCACGGCGACAGCGGCCATCCATTTGTTTGATTCATTCACGCACGGAAGCGATAGCTCATCGTCTCATTAATATTCAGCGACACAAACATCCCATACTTCATAAACTCAGTCAAATAGTGCACTTATTACCCGCCATTTCTCCCCCTGGGGTAATATTTGTTTAAGTACATTAGTTTTTTGGTCAGTGGGCCATGCTAATGCAGGGTTGGGGAAAAAAAATGTGTGTTTGCGCAGGTAAATTGCTAAAAATCAGTGGGAATTATCAACCGAGCAGCTGACAATGTACATATTGAAGCTTAATGTAAAATAAAAAAGTGACTTTTTATTATCTGGCCACGTCAGCAACTGGCGTCGTTCACATCACACAAGTTTTAAATTTGCAACGCGAATCCATTAGTGTGAAAACAAACACGACGGTATCAGGGACCTCGGCGTGTTTGTTAACCGCCCACCTGAAGAACCACGATTGTGTCTTACACACATGTAACGTGTCCCTCCCTGCCAACACAACAAATAAATATGTAGACTTCACGTTCATTTTGATCGAGCCTTTTTCATTTCGCAAAGGTAATCCAGGGAGCCAATGAATAAAATTTGTATAATTTGATTAAAAATCCACCTCCTCCCCAACGGCTCCGTCAGTGTGAAAGCGCAGAACTTTACTTTACTTTTTCTTCCACCAGCTGCTGACTTGACAGAGACTCGCGCCGACGCTCCCTCATATCATTTGCCGACGACTCATCTGCTTCCCGCCCTCCGCCTTTCAGGAAGTCTGCAGATAAACTCTGTGACTCGGTTTAAAAAAAAAAAAAAAAAAAAAAAAAAAAAAGATGGCTCCCGTGCATATTGACCATCTCGGAGATGAGCGCCGCAGTGACAGAGCAGGGTGGGCCGCCCCAGATGGATTAGATATCGTTTTATCAATGAGCAGCAGGCCGGCGCGGCGGCGGCAGCCAAATCTCTTATCGGGGGCCCGTCTCAATTTGTAAAGCAGGAAGAACAAGGACGAGTTTTAGGGGAGTGGAAAGAAAGAGGAGAGAGGAGGAAGAAAAACAGCCGCGAGATGGGGACATGGAAACGTTTGCGAGCAAAGCGCGCCATTGTTTTGAAAAGCCGCTTCCACTCGAACCAGGATGTCAACTCGCATCTCTCAATAGTCGCAGCGCCAACGGCGAGCTGTGTGCCCGGCCGTGCCAACGAGTTTCCTCGACTCCTCTTTTAACCCGCGTCTTTATTAGACCACCCACTCTTGAAATAAAGTTCACACGGCATTTTATGTTTCTATTATTTATGAGCTCGACGGCTGCTCATTTTATGGGCTTTTGCCTCCCCCTCCAGGCTCACTTCCGCAGCCCGCCATCCGTCTTGCGCTGTCACCTCCTTTTGTCGTGCGTCCTGCCAAAGTTTTTTTTTTCTTTTTTTTTTTTTGATGTTTCTTCCTCCTGCTCCTGCTCCACCTCCTCCTTCTCCGCTTCACTGTTGTCGCAAATAGATAAAAAGCCCTCGAATTTGCATGATTAGCATGTGTGTTTTTAGGTCCAACCCTCGTACATCTGACAGATGGCTGACACAAGTACGCATCCAGAACAATTAGCCGTGATGAATTGTACCTGTCCCTTTTGGCCAGATTTCAACACTTCATCAAAGCATCAAAAAGACGAATGCGTAATGAAATACGACGCTCCTCTCCCCATGAATAAGAGAGACGCGCACCACTCTCCCACTTGACATTCGCTCCTGAAGTGACGTCCCGCTTGCAAAGCTTCACCTTCCGGGCTTGGCAAGTGACTGACATGTCCCGCAATCATTTGAAGGACTTTTTTGTTTGTTTGTTTGTTTGTTTGAATACTCAATTTATACAATCAATATTTAGACAAGCACAATCATGACCCATCACCGTTATTTTATTCTTCACCCTCTTAACTGTTGAATTTAAAAAAAAAATAATAATAATAATAAAAAAACATTAATGGAGCTTGAAAAGGGCTTTTTTTTAACGGTACTTTTAGAAAGCCTGTCTTATAATCACTGGAAATCAGCCAGTCCTTCCAAAAGCACCTTTGCAGTAGGATGTAAACAGGGTGCTAAATATGCTACCAGGATATACATTTTCATTTTCATCCAATTTTTATGGCCTGTCCCAGCTGTCATCAGTTGAAAGCAGGGTGACACCCCCTGGACAAGTCAGCAGTTTATTGTGCGGCTAAAACACAACACAACACACACACACACAAAAAAAACAAAAAACAAAAACACTCATACTTCATTTACTTCTATGGCCAATGTAGAGTTCCCAATTCACATTTATTCATTCATTCTTCCAGGGTAAAAACAAAACATCTAAAGCTGGGTAGTATAATGCGGGACCTTTTAAAATTGGAAGAAGTCCAGCTACACGTTTTCTATTCAATTTCCCACCGTTTGGCACAGCTTGTCCTGCTAAGTTCCTGTTGTGTTGTAATGACGTCCTGAAAGGCTTTTACTGAATGATGGCGGTCATCACGTCACAGACGGCACAAGCAGCCAGACACAGAGTAGACGAGCGGGGGCAAATCCCCGAGTCTAAATCCTGCGCATTTCTCAAACAATACACAATTTTGTTCCCTGGGTGATTTGTAAAATACTTATTTCTCCCTCCTCTTGTTGCAGTCGAGGGATTTATGACCCTGCCGTTTTTGCCCAGTTACAGGCTGCCCGCTGAAGGCAACATGAAGGAGAGGCTGTACAGTATAGGGCGGGATTTTAATCTGTGGCATATGGCTTTCAAATGACCGGCTTACACCTTGTCTGTCTAAGATCTAAATCTAGTATTAAGATAAGCCAGTTCTTTTTAAACACTGCAAGTATAATAAGATTATAGTTTTATACGTGCGGCACGGCAAATAGCAAAACCAGGCTCATTCTCTCTTAAATGTCTTGCTTTTTTAAATTGCAGATCTAAAATGGTGTTGTTGTGGTATGACATAATATTTGCAGTTATTTTTCTTTTTTTTTTTTTTTCCTTTTTCTGTTTTTTTTGCATTGTATTTTATGGGTTCCTCTCTGTGTCCAAGGCTCTTACACTACATTTTATAATCCCCCTCGCCAGTCAAATAATCTGATTAAAGGCTTGCTAGGTTCATGCTTTTTGTAAGAAGGGCAGATTCCAAACTCTTTGATTTCTTTTTTTTTTTGTTGATCCAAAATATTCAAAATCACATCGCAGTTGAGTTTTCTACTTATTACCCACTGTTTTTTTCCCTCTAAATTCCAAAAAAGGCGACTAGCCTTCCAGTCTGTTGAACACATCACATATCTTTAGTCTGCAGCAAATTCCATGGTCAGATTTTTGACTGTCTAGACAGACTCTGCCCAGGAACACATGGCTTCCATGAGCAGGCGTGTAAAGGAGAAACATATATATATCGTATCATACTGAAGTTGTTGTAGTCAGTCCTTCACACAACTGAACCCAGTTGCATCCTGTTCAACTGCGTGACAGGAGTTAAAGAAAAACCATGTGCCAGTCTACTGGGTTTTCCATTGAAACAGTACAGGAAGTAAATATTTTCTTTAATTTTAACCAAACTATATTGATACATACTTTGCTTTCTAAAAAGTGTAATTCTGGTATGCACTGCAAATCGGTACCCAATTAGTTGCCAGTACACAAACCTCTATATTTCAACAAACATTAGTTGATACGGCCCATGACAGCTCTTGTTCTTTGACCTTACACTGAAGAGTGAACAGATGAACACATCTTAAAAAGGAGACGATTGTTTTACAATCATACAAAATACAATAAATGCATATATAAATCCAACTGTGCAAGATTAAAATAAATGTGATTCCAACGGTCCAATATTACAATAAAAATGTGATGAAATGCAGTTGTGCAAACTTAACCCTCTCCCCTCAAAATTAAACCTCTTTATGAATACAAAATCAATCTAAAAAGGCTTAACCACAACAGCAGTGGGAGAATACAATACTAACAGAGCAGCATTAAAATAAAATAGCTGTGGGCAAAACAAATCCTCTCTTCTTCTAAATGAATCACAAATTGCCAGGGGACGAGTCAGTGAACGAGTTAATAGAGAGACGAGGAATCATGAGTCACAGGTCAGCAAGATGGCTCTTGAGTTTTGAGAGTTTGTTCAGGACTCAATCGTCAGTGCTGAGTGTTATATGCAGCTACATCTAACATGCTGGATTTTCAATCTATTCCAGGTTCGTTGACAAGTGGAGCTAAATTCAGCTGAAAACTCATTTAAAACACATTGTTTTCACTGAAACTGGCCATTCCGACGAGTCTTGGTGCAGCAAGCAACGTTGCTTTTTTGTCAGTCAAGCCGACACAGTCGCACCTCACTATGTGACGCCGCCACACCACGGCGCTCGGTACAGTTGGCCACATTGATTATTCATATGAGCCCAATCTCGGTTTCACTTTGAGGGTTCTCATATGCAATTAGGAGTAATGAATGTGCTTCTTAATTACATTCATTTGTGCAAATTTCCAGTCCCCGTTGAATTTTTCTGTGGAAACATTGTGACACTGACCAATGGCGTATCATTTGCCATGTGACTAAATCCATTCAGCGTAGAACAATTAGCCGTAATTAGCGCTACAATGTCACCAGCGACCGGAGGGAAAGACTGCACTGACATGCCGGAGAGGAGCGGACCTGCCTTTCGCAGAGTTAAGAGTCCGACGTCGGAGCACGATGTGGATAATTGACTGACCGCGGCGCAGAGATGATGAACTGGGCCGCTGGTGGCCTTGATGTCCTGCTCCCGACCCTGCAAAGTTGGCCGAGCGGGCATCTGGCTTTGATAGAATTGTGCCCGATCCTCACATCCTGCGCACTTAAGGCCTGCCGGCGCAACCTTTCACTTCTGCCAACCCATCTTATCATCAGCTGGTGACAAATTAGCAACTTCGCTACAGTAATTAGGAATGAGGGTGCCCGGCTTTAAGGATACATTGCCCGCGGTTAACTGGAAGATGACAGGAGACATTCATCATTCATCCCACGTCATAACCTTACATAGTGTCAAGTAGATATTCCAGCTGCAGCGTGTATATTTAATTCATGTCGCACATGAATTGGTAATGCTGGCGCATTCCTGCTCTTGCGTTCATCTCACCATCGACGTGTCTCGAAACTCTGCTTCTTTTTATTTCCTCACATAATTTGCACCAGTTTGCTCGGCGCTATATTCTCTCGATCATATAAATAAATAACAGCCTTTGTGCCTCCTGGCTCCCAGAACTTTCCACAGCTGCCCCCAGTGGGCCTGCAACTGAGCCAAATGAAGCACTGTAAGTATTAACCTAAATAGATTGGACCTTTCCCTTTTAAGATGATTTAATTTTTTTTTTTTTTCAGTTTTCTTCTTTTTTGACTGCCGAGGGTCTGTAGCTGAGTCAGATGTGGGATTTAGACAGACTCGTCTCCTTCTATACCGATTGGGATTTTATGGAAGTGCTCAGTTTTCAGAGGTGAAGAGGAGGGGAACCCGTGTTTTATCTGGTTCAAATGCCACACCAGTTGCCTCTGACGGAGACGAGCTATTGATCTGGAGGAGTCAACTCAGCTTGCAGAAATCTCTCCTCGCCCTCCTTCAAACGACTGAAAAGTGTCATGTTAGAAACCTCCTTTTGCAGAGTATTAGACTCCGTCTTTTCCTGCGTGCCAATGTCTTCTATGAAGGGATTGTACGCTTTCTAGGATAGTCACCCAAAGTGCAATAGAAAAAGATAGTAATTCTTAGGAGAACAGCGCCTTGGCCTTTACTGTGGAGTATTTCGTGGCATTAGAAGTGCTTATGTGTCATGCCCAGAGGAAGCAGAATCTAAACACAGTCTTTGTAGTCAACACACTCAAATTAAACCAGAGATGCAGAGTCTGATTGGAGAGAAACCGATGTCCCTTAAATCACAATAGGAGTGTATACTTTAATTTTAAGTTCATATTCTGACTAGTGCTATTCTATTTCAGCTATCAATACATGATGTCTAGAAAGAGTCTAGTTATAGTTATCCCTTCTAAAGGTCCTATGTTGTACCAATTTTCTTGGTCCGAACTCCTGCAGCTAATGCTTGCTTCTTTGCTCCATTCAATGAATGTATAGCTCTCCTGAGAAAAACTGCAGTGCTTTTTTTGACCTTCCACATTTTCCACATTTAGAGGTTGACAAGGCAGCTGTGCAGCCGAACACCTGACTGGTGACGTTGTCACAAACCTGTGAGAAGCAATGACATCACAAGTGGTTGATTTCCAGAACAAATGTGTTTCAGCACAAGCTTTCTGGAAAGTGCAGAAAGCCACAAATGTAAACCAGAACTCCCCTGAGCTTCAGTCACAAGCTAGCCACACATAACTGATGCAAAACAAAACAAAACAACAGCCAGGAGAAGTTTTCACATTATGACCACTTGTAAAATATCTTTGTTTTATTTTCCTCTGCAAACAAACAGAAGAGGTTTAAGCTATATCTACCCTGTGTAGCTCTCCCGAAACCGCTGCTTGAAAGACTCGAAAAGATATGTGCAATTAAATTACCCGCTCAGAAGTTGTTAACATGTTCAGCAAGTCTTGTGTCTTGGTTTGGGAAAGGATCAATAGCTGCCAAGTGTGATTGTGTCTCAGGACAATGTATTCCGAAGTCTGCACGGATGGCGACTGAGACTTCAAACAAGGACAGAGGCTCACAGGCCCCGGCGAGAGATTCGTTTTGTTCCAATCGACTGGCTCTGTGATTTCCAAACTAGAATATGGCTCGAGTTGCATATCAAACCCTCTGAAACGCGTGGCTCCAGAGAGGCCTGCTCCTTGATCCCATCAAGCTGATATGATCTGGGTAGCTTCAAATGCCAAACATTAAAAGCAAAAAAGAAAGAAAAAAAACACACACACACTTAAAAAATAAAGTCAAGCTTTTTAATGGAATCCAAAGAGGTTTGACATGTTGGTGAATCTACCCTGGCACAAATGTGCATCCAATCCTTTTAGAGTAAATGTAGCAAAAAAATCAAGCAGCTAGTTAACCAGTCCAAAAGTCAGAGCTTTCGATTCGTGACCGGGCCAAACTTTGTAATAAATCCCCTCACCAGCTCTGGCCAAAACCTTCCCAACGTTTCCCAAGAATCCCGCTGTCCTTTCAGCACGATGAGGCGAGGTTATACCCGCCTGAAAGGGCAGAGACTTTCACTCCCGTCAGAAGCGAGAGGAAAACATGGGAAGCCATAAAATATAGATGTGCTAATGTTTTATTCAAGACCATTTGTTATAGATAGCTTTTTACAGAAATCCCACTCCATTTTTAGTTGGAGAGCCTGTGTTAGCATTAGCATTTTTTGCCTGCAATTTAACTGCTCCTTGCCCACCGGCAGAGCTGCAGCCAATTGACGCACCTGAACAGTGTTTTGGAAGTCTGGTTTAATTGCCAGAAATCCGATTAACATTTTCTGAAATGTGCACAGTCACGTTTGAAACCTGTCTTGTTCGACGTCTTTACATAGAAAATGCCCCCCTGAATGTAAGATTTCATGTTTCCCTGTTAAGCTGGCCATGAAGGCTGCACACTCACTCCATCTCCAAAGCTGATACACTGCGGCTTGAAACCACACCGTCTTTCCCCCGCTAACCAATATTGTGGTTTATTGCTAACAAGAGCGTTTCTGAGGCTGACACGGGGTTAAAAAATGCGCCTCTGCCTCTCCAAAGATCACCTTCTCCTGCTCTCATCTCCTCGCCCGCCCTCCAAGACGTAGTGCCAGAGACAGATTAAAATGCACGCTCTCTTCCCTTCCTCATTTTTCACATGCACCCGGTCTCAAGGATAAGGATGGCCTCTGCTCAGAAGGACTTATTGACCAAAATAACTGTGCATCAATATGTCTCCTGAAGGCTGAGCAGACCACAGCATCACAGAGGTTATGTTTTCACACACAGCCTCAGCCTTTAATGTTATTGACCTGGGCTGGTTCTTGATAGCGGCCAAACGTCATCGCAGGACAGCAACATACGGCCTTTGCCGCCTCAGAATAGTTTATTTACGTGCTCGGGTAACGTGCGCAAGATGTATTCGACAGCCGAGAGGGAGGAACAAAAAAACAAATAAAAAAACGAGACATTTGCATTTTACAAACCGCACCCTGTGACCGATGCAAAGAATATAGCCCCGCGACTCTCCCCGGCTCGTTGTGCGACAAGAAATCACCCCGAGATGAAGTGCAGTTTTAATGATATTCAATTTACAGTGATCGCTGCAGCATTGCCGCAATGACATCAATGATATGATGACAGACGGCCACAGCGATGATGCCATCTGTCTATACTCCAGGTATTAGCATATCTCAGCCCAAACGTGTTATTCATGAGGAACGCAATATTTCCCTGTGAAATCATCAATTTCACAAGCGCAGGCATAAAATCGTAATAAATCTCAGGAGCAACAGTTCTCATCTGCCCATACACACACGTGGACACAAGGACACACACACACACACACACACACACACACACACACACATTCACACACATTCAGCTAATCTAATTTGCTGGAAATAATAACAACAAAGAATATAATAATAAATCCAGGTTACAGTATGTCTTTAATCTCCACCCCGAGCCATTGCTGTGATTTAATCCAGGTGTGGAATGTGCTGAGGTGAACAGGATTAGTCGCCACACTGCTGTGTACCTAACCTCACCCCATCGGCGCATTCACTGGCTGGCTGATAAATTGGTATTCACTGACAAATGGATGACTTCAGAGGCCACTCACAGCCTGGTAACGCTGACAAATGAAGTGAAAGTGGAAGGAGGGAAGGGAAGAGGAAGAGCAGAGCGAGAGAGATGGAGTGGAGGGAGGGAGAGAGAGGACCGGGGAGGTTTCTATACATGGAGAAGAGAGTCCGAAGAGGCCCTGCAGGACATGTTTGGCCTAACAGAAAATGACAGGGGCCACCGCGAGGTCCTGACAGGGAGCACTTAAACCCTGTTACAGCACAGCCTCCTCGGCCAGTGAGCCGAGGCGTTCTTCACACTCGCCGCGGTCAAGTTTTCCGCCCGCACGGCCTCCTCGCCACGCATCCGCGAACGACCTCGAGGCAAAGTAGCACTTGCCGGGGTCGGCCCTGCTGTCTGTCTGTCTGTCTGTCTGTCTGCCATCCCGCGCGGAAGCGGACACGGCCGCCGCCGTCTTGCCAGGAGCTCTGGCGAGCGTGCAGACAGCCAACGTCCCTTTTTGTCCCCGTTTTCTTCCGACACCTGCGTGATTGCATCGATTCATCCCGGATCCCCGCCGCCAGGCGTCCGACCTCATTTCCACCGTCAAACATCTGTCAGTCAGGGCAGCGAGAACGTGAGTGATGCACGGCGGTGAGCACATGACGATGCTCAAAAGCCGAAAATTAAGATAATGCGCATTCTGTGTGTGCAAGTGGCTGATGCAACATTAGACAGAATTTTAATATCCTGGACAGGAGGGAAAGCAAAAGCACATTTTTGCCTCAACTCGGAATACTGGACATGTTCAGAATTGAATGTATTGTCTACAGTGCCCTTATATCTTCACAGGAGGCCTGTATATGTATCTAGGTTCCTCGGATGCATCCCTCGGCATTCACTTTTTAAATGGGATGGAAGGGGAGTAAGAGAAAGACGGCGTTCGAGGGAGCGAGTTCAAAGTGTGAGCAAAAAATAGAGTGGAACGTCTCCTGAAGCCAGTTGCAGGCAGGCAGGCGGCAGAAAAAAGTCTTTGTTAGGATAAAAATCAGGACCTCTCCGAGCGTGCCCTTGATTCTCTAGTTGGCTTAACTCGGCAGGTCACCAAGGGGGTGGCAGATGTTGTCTCGAGGCATGTCCCACCGCCTTGGCTCGGGTCCCCGGCTGGTGTCTCCGGGCTCACGGCAGCGGAGGGGCTGAAAAGGATTTGAAGGTGCACTAAGCCGTCGCCGCCGCTCAGCCGCCACAGGCCGGCACCGGGGGACGCCAGGGGAAGAGCAGATATGCTCATTTTGATCCACTGAGGTATAATAATTGATGATCAGGCCTGCTGTCACATCTGGGAGCCACTGGTCCGTGCCATAATGCACCCCTAATGCAACACATGGTGGTGTGGGAAGAGGTGCCATGAGGCATCACGCTGGTGTCTGCAACTTATGGCAAAAAAGGGATGAGAAAGGAAAGAAGTGAAGAAAAAACATGTTGAGATTTTATGCATGCTGAGCAAAGAAATTAATAGTTGCTTTTTTATTGTCCAAATTCACTGGCAAATTATTTCTTGGTAGTTCAAAAGGGGTCAATAGGTACTCTGTAATTTTTGTTTTTTCTTCTATAGCAGACATGATTTTGAGCATCGCCCTTTCATCTCCCTGTGACGATTGTCTTGTTTGGAAGAAAAGTTAAAATTAATAAACGAAGCCGCCCAAGCCTTTTGTTATCACGCTTGCGTAAACACGGGGAATTGATGGAAGCCACCGACATCTGTTCAGATGCAGAACGAGATAAAGCGTAAACATTTTTTTTTTCATGTGGCCACTAAAAATGCATGAAAATGTAAATTCCGGGGCCGAGAAAAACAAACATGCTTCTTTTTCCCACATGAAACGACTAAATAGCAGTGGGCCGTACTTGTCCTGGGAGCCATTGTTCCCTTATTGTTGGTTACAAAACAGTCTGCTGGAAGTGAAGAAGACACGGAAGCAAGGAATGTTCCTTTTAGAAGTCCAACTTTATCACATTTGAAGCCTAAAGCCTGACCTACTTTCCCTCAACTCGTCTGTGTGCCTTCCCTTGTTCTATGAAAAGAAAAAAAAAAAAATTACAGATCCTTTTTTTGGGGAAAGGGTTGTCGGGGGGGGGGGGGGTTGGTTGCCTGATTAATCACCGCTGTTTTCACAGACACACGGCGTGCACGCCGGAGCTTCACACGCCGGGCAAACAAAGAAAACAAGCATGCATAAGTGCATACATGCTAGCTGAACAAACCTCCCACGTCGAGCAGTTAAGATCAAATATGTGCAGCACAAAACGCTGCCACTGACAACCCAAGACTCTTTGAAAGCCTCCACTTGCTGATCTTTCTCCACTGTGGTTCTGCTGCTGCAAAGAGATGAAACACCAACACGTTCAGCCCAAGGTGGGTACACAACACCAAAAATATATATATATAAATAAAGAAATCTGCCTGCATGGCTTCGGTGCCTCTTTCTCAAAATTAATGTGAAGGGCTCCAAAAAAAACAAACAAAAAAACTGGAATGAATTGTAAAAGGATCGATAAGCCGCCATTATTTCGACCACAGAGTTCGACCACGCATTTAAACTGCGTAGGGGCTTTGTCTGCGGCGCCAAAGAAACTGCGTTTCTGCTCAGTGTTTGTTGTCATTGTGGGCCCTCTGTGATTCGATCAAATTTTAATACGACATTCAGCCTCATTGATTTCAGTTTACCACAGATTGTGTTGAATGAATCTTTTTTTTTTATTTTGCTCTCTTTACTTTTTGCCTCCATCACTGGCAATTACCCAACAATGAGAATTTGTCGGTTGCGGGGCTCGTGTGTGTGTATGTGTCAGTGAGACATGGGTTTGCGGTACTTTTTTTTTCTTTTGCGCTCTTTATTTTTGCCTCCATCACTGGCAATTACCCAACAACGAGAGTTTGGCGGTTGCAGGGCGTGTGTGTGCGTGTGTGTCAGTGAGACATGGGTTTGTGCTACTTGTAAGCAGCTGCGTAGAACAGTCATGCGAGCTCGCTGCAGCCGCGCAGGCCGTCGCTCATTTACTTTAATATACTTACACACCCACTCGGCCGGCGCTGCCGCTGCAGACAGCTGGGAACAGAGTTATAATCATGAACGTTGTTTTGCCTTTGTCTTATATTGTTTCCCATGGTTCAGAGCTGCCGCAGACCTTTTTTTTTTTCCTTGGCTGTGCTTTATCTTCATGGTTCATGGCTAAAAGGAAAAAAACAAAAATCATTGTGGTTAGAAGCCAGAGTCTCTGTCTATGCTGCTGCAGTTTTCCCCAAACTGTCCTCAGTGTTGAGTAATACGTTTTGCCATCAAGGTCAAGAAGGCAAATAAGTCCCGCTGACTGGTTATTCCAAAAATTTATGCCCACATAAACCTTTAAAAAATATAGACTTGTTTTCAGGCTCTATAATTTCGTACTTGCAGTCCTAAGAACCCCCGAAGCAGGGCAAGAAGTTTTTCTTCTTTAATAACTTCCCGTGTTCGGTTGCACAGTCATCGGAGTTCTGATGTTAATGATGAATATTCATTTTCGTGCAGAGTGGAAGGGGGGAAATGTGCATACTTGCAGTGTGAGTCCCAGCAAAAAAAAAAAAGAAAAAAAAAGAAAAAAAAGAAAGGGGGAGGCAAAGAAGAAAGACGGGAAAAAAAATAATCCATCTGTCTTACCTTTCGGAGCATCTGCCATCGCTTACAGGCCCGTCCAGCTCGCGAGTCACAGGGACTTTGGGGGACATCTGTCCTAACAGATAGAGAATCAGGACCGGGCCATCCATTCAGTTAACGCTCGGCTGAACCCTGCGTTATGCTCACCATAATTTGCTTTCGCTTGTGCTGCAGCATCCTGGAATATTGCTTTGTTGCGGCGCAGACAAGAGTCGGCTGGTTGTAATGTGTCCCTCCTCGGCCATTGTGCAAGCAGATAATTTGATAAACCCTCAGATGTAATGGGCTGCGCCGCATCCTGATAAATGTGGCTAATATGACAGGGGACGGAGGATTTCCCTAACAATTTCTGAAGAGAACTTGGGCTATTAGGGTGATTTGATATTTTTTTTTTAGAGAGCGAGAGAGACTACATTCGATCTGCAGGGAATTTGTGCCGTTGTTGTTGTTGCTTTTGTCGCCGTTCGGTGTAACACTGCGCTTCTTCCTCTCACTTTTTTTTTTTTATTACAAGTGCATATATTGTCCATTTTCTTACTAAGCTTGTTTGTGGAGGTGATGTTGCATTAGGATTTGTTCAGGCTGTATTTCCTGTCAAGCAGGTTTCTTTTTTTTGTTTTTTTTGTTTTGCACTCAGATACATATTCCAGTGGGAAAGACGCACACTCAAACACACACACACACACACGCGCGCGCACAAAGTAGGATTACAAATACAAAGTGTTTCCCTTCTCTATCTCCTTTTACAGCACCATATGTTCCCCCACTGCTCCCAAGGAGGAACACTCTTCGCTGCACGCATATTATGCATAATACCCCTCTTATACATTCTTGAAAACACAAATCAGAATAAAGTTGGCGAGGATGACCACGCGCTGACCCAAAAAGCCACTGAGCCGTCCCTCCGTCTCTCATCTTTCCTCTTTTTTTTTTTTTCCCTCTCTGAGATCTTCTGAGGGTAAACGCGTCAGCTATTCCTCATACGCAGTAAAATATGCAATCTGTGCCTCCCAGTCTATGAGTGAGTTTTGGGTTAATCCTCATGAATATGTGACTTTGTCTGCATGAATAAATAAAACCTGCTCACTGGGTAATTGAGGTGCCGCACCACTAACAAATGAGGACACAATTTGTAAATGGGATTTTTTTTTTTTTGGCCTCCCCTCCTTCCCCTCTCCTCCTCATCTGGCCTTACGCAGGCTTTTTTTTATTACATTACCAAAATCATATTGATACTTTATATTAAGTGGATTCGACATTGAAATGTTGGACTGTCCCTTGAGGACTGTGGGGGAAGCGTTGCTGTGTTGCTCTCCCTGTGAATGCAAAAAGCCCCTGTAGACCTCGTATTAAACCCATTTTCAGACCTTTATGTTTTGTTTTTTTTATCCTGGCCTCCAGTGGAGCAGCCTCAGATGTTTCATTCGTTTCATTATCACAAAAATCTTTTGACAAATTTCCAGGAAAGTATACAATATGTATCCCTCTGTTTGAGGCCTGGCTTAAACTTCCAAAACCAATGCTTTCTCTGACCCTCCACAAGCTTTGAATGGGGGGTAACAAAGTGTGGAACCATCCATCTGGGGGATGTTGCCACTAACCTAGACATGTATCTGTGGCCCTCTGTGACATTACAAAGTTTCAACAACTGAATATGTTGGGGTTTTTTTTTACAAAAAGGGAAAGAGGAAGAAGAAATTGAGTCAACCAAAGAAGTAAAGGGTTATTGTTCCTTGGGAGTTCATTGGCAGGCTGGATACACATTATTTTTTATTATGATTAGGCTGCATTGGTGAAGTGAATTTTATTTTTTAATTTATGTGACCTTTAAAAGGCGCTTTTGGCTTTATACTACGGCTGCTGACAAAATATATCTATATCACCGTTTTTTAGGATTTATTTTCCTACAGAAAGGACTCTTAATAAAGAAACTCTTGGCTGTAATATTTTCCGTGTCGGTTCTAAAATCTCACTATGTAACACAGAAAGGCACAATCTTGGCATAAAAACCCAGCACAGCTCAAACAAGATGTAAAATCAAGTGGGATGTCAAAACATGACCATTGTTTGCAGTATGGTTACCTATACCAGGCCTTCAAACTAGATTACATTTATTATTCTCGTGATGACATATGATAAATACATGATGTATTGCCAAAAGCAAGTTGGAGAGTAAGAATGGGAAGGCGGGAGATGAAGCGGACACAGAGGCACAGTCAAGGGCACAGATGATTCCATCATGGCTGGTTGCTCTTCAGAGTGTTCCATTTTGTATTTAAAGTGGCCTCAATTATGGTCAATTTCATCCTGTGTGCATAAGGGATTCCATATGTTGATCCCTTTCGTCGGAGACAAAAAGCCTGTCTGTCTGAAGGACTTTGCACTTCTGCCGTTGCCCTCAGCAGCACGCCCAGTAATTGAGGCGAAAAAAACCCGAAAAGGTTTCAATCTGTCACGAAGAACATCACAAGCCGGTTATGTAAACATTTAGGGAAGAGAGCGGTGTTGGGTTGGCGCACAGGAAGGTTTTTTTGTTTTTTTTTATGATTATTATTTCCTTCTGGTGCTCAGAACCTTTCGAGGACAGACTAAAAGGAGGACATTCAGAAAACAATTCTGCAACGACGTCTTGGCAAAACCGCGCAACACAACGGTTGCAGTCGCGTTGCAAATAGACAGAGAACATTACAAAAATTGCCACCGGCACTTCAACCTCAATGGGAGTTTTTTTCTTCTTCTTCTTTCTTTCCGGGGGACGGTAGTGCCGAACATGGTTTGGACCCTCCTGGGACCCTCCTCTCACTTTGCAGTGTTGTGCCTCCTCGTCTCGTCTCGTCTCTCCTCCGCCCTCCTGCCTGTGACCTGGGAATTGATCTGAGCTCACTGTCTTCAAGCATGTCTCAATTCCTGAAATGCATCTGGAGGAGAGGGGAACGGGGACAGGAGAGGAGAGGCTGCCGCAGGCGCCGCAAGCGGAGAGGCACAGATGTGCCTTGTGTTGTAGTCCTCTCCCCGTACCGTCTGACGTATCAGAAGAGTGACATGCGGCAGGAGCGAGCAAACCGTGGAACAGACAGATCCCCCTCTTTGTCTTGCACTTCCCTGACTTGTGTCTATTGTCTCTTTTGTGTTCATGTTCGGAGCTAGAGCGGCGCCGTCTCTCAAAGTGACCCGCTGCTTTC
This sequence comes from Nelusetta ayraudi, assembly GCF_046127955.1. NCBI lineage: Eukaryota > Metazoa > Chordata > Actinopteri > Tetraodontiformes > Monacanthidae > Nelusetta > Nelusetta ayraudi. The sequence goes on along the minus strand of NW_027466140.1, from coordinate 1,966,001 downwards.
TTCGTTTATCCTACACGACGATGACAGGGCTGCTGCTAAGGTCCAGCGTGTGAAAAATAGCTAGTGGCAGGAAAATGCATTGCAAACAATGCAAGTATGAATCTGTTTTCTGACGTCACGCTTGATCCCACATCGATTTTCCATCAGTTGAGATCCAGAATAATGAAAGTGTAATGCAGACTACATAAGCTGATGATGGTTGAGTTTACTCAACAAGCCCGTTTCCACCGAACATTTTGCACATCAGCTTTGATTCAAAACAAAGTAAAACCACTCTTAGCGAGCATACAAACCCGACTGCAGACAAGATTAAGTTGTTTTCTGCTGTTTCCGTATGTTTACCAATGTGATATCCTTCCTAATGTGCTTCTAAAGGCTTTATGGAAGCGCGGAAAGCGACTGGCTGCCATGGTAGCCCTGCTTGCAAATGAACACAAACTGTCGACACTTTCATTAACAGCCCATAACTGTCTGTGAAAGATGTTCAACCCTAAAAAGCCACAAGGACTCAGTTGAAATGTTTCTTGTTTTGTTTTTTAAGACTTGGTCTTAATTGTTAAACTAAGTCTCCACTGTTGTTCTTTCAGATTAAGATGAAGATGTTTAATTTCGCTGCAGTTCGAGTTGAATCGTTCTTAACTTGAATATCTGCTCTCATCAGCCTAAGTAATGGGCTAAAGGAAGAGGGGAAACACATAAATTAGATGGATGACTTACTTGAGATGTACCATATTAGACCACTGTGGATCGCTTAGAAGGGATCATGCGACTTATGAGGAAATTAGTGAAATGTGCTGCTTGTAATCTGAGGCCATCAATTATAACAGGGAACACTTTCAGTTTTATTCTGCTTTTAATCAAAACCAGCCAAGCCGAGGGTTCCTCTTATGGGTCAAGTCTTTCTTTTCTTTCTTTTTTTTAAACAAATGGTATTCAATTTTGCAAATAAGTCTAAAGGCTAAAAAAAAAAAAAAAAGGTAAATAGATGAGGCTTTCTTTATTGGTCTTATGTTGCCTTCAATATTTAATTATGGCAGGTAATTGATATGAAGGTTGCCAAGCATTTGCTGAGAGACTGACGACGCAAACACCAGAGCCGGTCTGTTGAATTTTTGGAAAGCGTTACATATACAGACACACACACAGACATGTGTACACAGTAAAACACCTCGGCAATGAAAAAGAATCCCAGCCCAATGGGGGAAAGGCGTGACGTGGTTGCCTTCTGGCCGTCATTTACCACCAGCACACTTTGCACGGTGTTCGATATCACACACCGATGTGAGAGGCACAGGAGCGCATTGATTCAAACGGGGTCCTCTTCGCCGGCCTCGCGCTTGACCCACTTATTTTCTCATCTTTCCTTTTTTTCCCCTCCTCCAGAGACTTTGCACTCTGCTTTCCCCATTACAGTGGGAGTGGATGCAGGCCAAGTATGATTGCCTTGCATCGCCCGCCTCTCCCTCTCTCTCTCTCTCTCTCTCTCTCTCTCGCTCTCTCAATCTCTGCACGCATTGTCTTTGAACACGACTCTCTCACGGGCACACACACACACGTGCGCGCGTGCCCTGGCTATGTGAATGAGTTAGGCGAAAGCAGCTCAGTTAGCCAACAAATAAATCAGCGGACAAATTGACGTATACGCCGCCGGAGAGCCCCGTCTTTAAAGGAGTCGTTGAGCACTGCGAGGCCCATAAGAATTTCTGCCCTGATGGATATTGACAAAGCACTAAGTTTTAAAACAAGGTCACTAGATTCCATAAAATATCGCTGACTGTACGCCGTCGGTTGGTGCTGAGAATCCACAGTTACGGTTCTCCTGATTTGTCCCCCATACCTGCTACTAAAAAAAAGGAGAAAAAAAAAGAAGAATATTAAAATCGTAAAAATCTTAATAACAAACCTCAAGGTAGTGGAAGCGCTCATAAACTGGCGGTTCAGCCTCTGAGCGGTTTTTATTGTCTGCCTTCACCCGCTTATAAGGTTGCATGCTGGGTAAACAAGGCCACCCGATGGGTCTAATGATGCCGTAACATCTATTTATATTTTGGAATCTTTACATAACTTATCCTAATGACACACTGAGGGCAGAAATAGCAGGAAGCATAGAGAAGTAAGGGGGAATAAGAATGAAAATACTGCCAAGAAGTGAAGGAGGACTTTATGATGCATGGGACAAGTGCTTGGAAATGTGCGAAAGACAAATTATTTATTATCTGTTGCTGTGGGAGCTTCACACTCATGGCGCTCTCGGAGGGGATGAGGTTACGGGAAGACATGTAGACAGCCTAGTTTAAATCTGGGGGGTTTTTGGTTTTCTTCGCCAGGCTGCGTGATATTTCTTAATAAGGTTGGAAGTGGGCTCCAGGCCGGTCTGCGGAGATTCTCCTTGCCTCTCCAGGATTATCATTTTTAAACAGCTTCCTTGGGAGCTTCCCCGGACGGATGAGCGTTAAAATTGCGGCAGCTGAACAAAAGAATTTATTTCTTTTTTAGCGATTTAGTAATTTTGCCTGTTTTCTTCCTGGTGTGCCTGACTCCATCGGTACAAATTCCAAGCAGTTTCTGCCTTTCTTGTCTTTCGATTACTTACTTACAACTAATCTTAATCTTCATCTGTTTTTGGTTGTTTATAGTCTGGTAGACTCCATGTTGCGACGTTCAGCTGGTCCCAGTTTGCTTTCAAACCAAAAGAGCCTTTTTGTGTAGTGGAGCTGCATCAAGAATGACCCAATATACTGAGTCATCTACTTAATGCAGGGCAATTTGCTAGAGGCTTGTTTGTTTGGGTTGTGTGGTAGTCCACTTCCTGCACTCACTTGCATAGAGTCCAGACCCACCTTTTTATACAGGCTAGAGTTAAGTTCTTCTAGTTTGACTGCACATTCGCATTCATTTCCGAGGGAACAAACCAGACTTGGATTACAGAGGGCTGGTGCTGCGACACTTCTTTGGCACATTTGGTTTCTCGGCGACGTTTTTTATTTTTCCTTTCCACTCACACCCCGGCTCGAGCTGCGGCATGCAACCTGTCAACTCGTCCTAGATGGAGCGATCTCTCCACAGGCTTTATTGTTTATGGAGTTGTCATATGCTCTGATACATATTCAGCGTGTAAAATCCTCCAGAGCCAGTCGCAACTTTTCATTAAAAAATGACACGTTGACGCTCAAGGAAAGCGGCACCGCGGAGGATAAGGCGCATCTCGGTCCAGCTCTGACTGACATGTAGGTCGAGCTCCAAATACATTAAGTCTGGAAAAAAAAAAAAAATCTGGACTTCCTCAGGTACCACTCCCTGATTTCTTTTTCTTTTTTTTTTTTTTTTTTTTTATCTTGCAGCAAGATTTGCATTTTTCAACAGAGCCAGGATTTGAGCAAAGAGTGTGATTGCTCTCTTTGCTAGATTAATGTTTAAAGAAGACATGCAATTTGAATTGCTGCAGAGCTCATCAATATGAAATTGGATGAATGTGGGATGGATTGGGGTGAGTGGGCGGGGGGGGAGCTGAGTTGGGGGCGGCGGTGCCTAAATCCAACAACGTTCCACTTTCCGCCGCCGTGGCAACACAGGGGAAGACTTTCAGGGTGAGAAGAAATCCTGGAGTGCTACCTTCTGAGAGCGCCGCGTGTGTTCAGCCGCATAAATACTTGCACTACACACCGCCGTGTCTGCGGGGCGAAGGGAGCAAAACAGCCATTTTTAAGTAACAGAACGCCTGATTAATTTGTCATACGTTCTCGGAAGAAAAATAAAAAACCTGTGGCGATGATATATTATCCAAAATGTCAGAATGAAGTGCTTTCGAGAATCTGTTGATAATTAATCAGTTTTATCCGCCCCTGTAACCCCTGTGCATGAGGCTGCTTAAGGAGGGAATAAACAGGTCTGGTAATGAGCGTGAAGAATTATATATTCATCTGGAGGGGGAAAACCTTCGTTGGGCCTCCGTGCTTGTTACCTGTCACTCAAAAAGAGATCCAATAGTAATCAGCGAGCTGCTAAAGCCCACCCGTTGTTTTCTCCCTCAAAATCCCGCAGCGGTTGAAAAAATCTTTGAGGCGGCGGACGATTAAATTGTTGATTTTTTTTTTTTTTTTCCTCACGTTCACTGATTCTCTGCTCTGCCACAGATACAGTTTTACTCCCCCAATGTAAATGTGATTACCAGACCCCCAAAAAAGTGGAGTTAAACATCAGAAAAATTGAGACGCTGCCGCCGAACGAGGAGCCATCATGTTATCTCCTCAATTTACTTCCTGCGGTTGCTATCAATGTCAGTGTTCCTATTAAAATGTCACAGCCTTTTAATCCCCACGCGCAAATAATTTGCATGGCAAAAAAAGAAAGAGTTTTCAAGCCGCTGGATGCAGCATTTGAGCACAGAATGCGGATTCGCAAGTTTTATTTTATCCATGCAGACACATTTTTCTCAACTTTCACCCTTTCAGTCTCCAACAACGGTTGCTGCTGAGAAATTTAAATGATAATCTTAACACACTGCGCTTCTGTCGGTTTTTAAACCAAATTAGAAACGACTTTCAGCTGCTGTTCTGTGCTGCCGGACTAGAAGCAACATTTGTGAAAGAACCGTGAACTCTTCTCGCTCGAAACGTTCTGTGAAGCAGTTTTTAGATCGCTCTAGATTTCCATCCTCTTCCGGGCTACTACGGCTAGATAATAAGTTTTTTTTTGTCCAACTGTTCCAACATTCATTTATGTTATTTTAAAAATACACATCTTAAAGACGACATATGGCTGATCAACTGCTGTTCTGCCCTCGCAGACTATAGAAGCAACATTTGTGAAAGAGCCTTGAATTGTCACTCCGACCTAAATATTAATAAGCTGCCTGTTAGCTGATTTGTTTTTCATATTTTTTCAGCACCAACTGTTGTTTGACCAAACAAGACACAAATTACACAAATATAGATCTTAAAGACAACATATGGGCGATCAGCTGCTGTTTCGTCGTCTCACATAAGGCGAAAAGAACGCCTCGAGCCGTCCTGCCGACATCCGGGAGAGGTCAACTCTTCTCCCGAACCAGTTTCCCAGCGTTCTCTGCTTGTTACGTTCATTGCACAATCTCCGTGTTTTTCCCGATGCAAACTTTCCCCGACAGAGGCCGAACATTCCTCTCAGAAAGAGAACCGGGGGGGTTTCGCTCGACTCTGGAAAGCGCCCGTGGTGAGTAGGAGTCATTCACGCGGCTGACAGATTCCATCACGGGCGACTTTAGCATACCTGAGCGCCGCTCTGCCGCCGCCGCCGCCGCCGCCTCCTGCGTGCCCTCTGCCAGCCAACGCGGCGGTAAATCAGTCTTTATGAGCCTCCTGAACACCGCAGAGGTCAATGTGTGTGAATGGCTGTAAAAAATCCAACATTACTTGACCGGGCCTCTTTAACAAGCTCGGAGCCGTCCCCCACCCACACTCCTGGCCGTACGTTTGTGGACTCCGCTGGTACACTTTGCCCTCATAAGCTGCTCCCCGAGACGCCGCGTAACAAACTTGGCCGGTGCTCTAAGTGGCAGCGGAAAAACAAACATGGCTCCTCGCAATTGAGTTTGCGAAGCCGTCTTGACTCGCCCCCTTGACTTCCTCTCCACCGTGCGTAGCGATGGAAGAACAATTGCCTCTGATCTGGCGCTCATTATAGTGGGTTTTCCTAAAACCACCGCTGAGTTCACTGGAAGGCAGCCATTACGCCGTCCGTGCCCTAAAGTCGAAGGAGACTTGGAAAGATTCAGTGGCAAAGAGGGGAGGAGAAAAAAAAAGGAGAAGGCAGAGAGAGAGAAAACACGTGAAATTGTGCCGTTTTTATTCTTTCAGGAGTTTTGAGCTGCAGCTGCGGTGGAAGCTGTGCTGGAGTGTTGTTTCATTATGATCTGAAGGTGATGAGTTAATCACTCTGAGCTTCCTGTTTCATTAATAAAACCCCCCGAGCTCGGCGTGTAAGCAAAAAGCAAGAAGGAAAAAAAAAAGCAAGAAGCTGCACACACTAGCTGAAATGATAACGCAATAAAAGAAATTAATTTCACCACCGCAGCTGAGTGACACAAGTGTCACCAGTTCCTAAGATGGTACGAGAGATGGGCCCAAATTAATATCTGCACTTTTGAAAAATATTAAACAAGTGAGCGGTCCTGATTTTCTTTTTTTTTTTTGCATGTTCCCGGTCATTTTACAAGATGATTGAAGGCTTTTGTTTGTTTCGTTTCTACATGTTTGTATCACCACGTGAATTAGAACTAATCCACAAGTCATGTTGTGCAGTGTGTTCTGTGCTACCCTCGCCGGCCGTTGGCTTATTTTGAAAGGTCGTGCTGAATTATCTTTTTTTTTTTTCCTCCCCATCCCCTCTCTGCTTTCTATCCCCTCTTCCCCGTCCACTGTCCTGGTTTCCAAAGCATCATGTTAAGAAGGAATCTCAAAGCCTCTTAAATTAGATTTTTTTATATATATATATATATATATATATATATATATATATATATATATATATATATATATATATATATATATATATACATACAAATCATATATATATATATATATTTTATTTTATTTTATTTATATGTGTCCAGCTTGTTGCCTTGACAACAGACCTTGTTAATCCAAAGTGCCGGCAGCGCAACCGCTGGGCCATGCGAGGTTGGAGGTGGGGTGGTGGGTGCGAGGAGGGGGTGGGGGACGAGGCAATGGAGGGAGGCGGAAGGGGAACGGAGGGGTTGATGTGTGATGCGCGGTAAATGCTAATATCACCTGGACCAGAGTGTCTGATGTCTCCTCGCTCTGATCTTCTCCCTCTGAATATTTTGTTGATGTTGTGAAGTCACATTTCCACGCTGGGCGCACGTGCATGCCGTAGTGCGATATAGGCGCACGTGTACTCTAAGTGTGACGTGTGTGTGTGTGTGTGTGTGTGTGTGTGTGTGTGTGTGTGTGTGTGTGTGTGTGCGAGCGAGCGTTGCCAGTGGACTGGCAATCATAAGGAACAACACAGCTTCATGATTGCAGACTGCCCTTGAAATAAAAAAAAAAAAAAAAAAAATTCTATTCCCCAGTTGGACTCCAAACAGCTCGGAGGCTTTCTCACCAACTCAGGATTTTCGCCGTATACATTTTGCTGGAGGTGGACACGAAACAAGTGTGTACCGAAATAATTTGAACACGCATGCAGGTCATAAAACAGGTTAAAAAAAAAGTAAAAATAAATAATACATACAACTTGGATTGTTTAAGCGCCGCCATGTATTGACCCCCTCTGATCCTGAACGCAGGAGCTTTAGTGCGTTTGTGCCGTTTCATCCTCATGTCAGCCGTTTCTGTTCTGCCTCTTTATTCTCTGGAAGCCATTTTTCGATCTGACATGCTTGTTTTTTTTTCTTTCCTTTTTTTCTCTCCCCCCCTTCACGATAAATGTCACTGACAGGTTTTGACGTGGAAACTTAAGTTAGCACTATCTAACCTGTCACAGTGTATTTGTAAACAGCTTACGTTTCCTTTCCCCGAGCTTCGGTGTGGGGGGGGGGGAGGGTTGGTGATGGGGGGGGGGGGGGGGGGGAGCCTGACAGCAGACAAGGGGCTTTTTAACAAACATCCTCGCATGCATACATAATGCCCTCGTTCCAGAAAGTAAAAAAAAAAAAAAAAAAAGAGCGGGGTAGGGGGGAGAAAAAGAGGAGGTTTGCCGCTCTATTTAATGCGTAGTATTTCTCTCAGCGCCCAGAGGACACCTTCTGTCCACAGGGCCTCGTGCACTATACTTAGCAACTCCGAATTACACCGTACGGCAAACGCGCTTTTGAGTGATTTAGTGTAATGAGAGTTTGCCTCCTGAGAAAGCCGTCTGCCCGCGCAGAGTCAAAAGTCTCCCGGAGTAAACGCGTCTCGTGATGAATCACCTTGAATTTGTTTTTTTTTTCCTTTTTCTCTCTCCTTATTTAGCAAAATGAACTTTTTCCCCGCTGGTTGGTCTCCGGACGTCACGCGTGCACTACAGCTGCCGCACGCCGCGTCCGGCGCTGCAGCGGTATTGATTGATGCGGCTAAGTAGTGAGAGGCCTGTCCGACACAGCGGCAGACATGACCAATAGAAATCCTGTGGATTTGAATGGCTCAAGCAGGTTTAAGTCATCAGCAGAATAGGGATCTGCCGGGTCCCCTGAGAGTGGGGGGAATACATCAAGGGCAGGTGTGAGGAGACAGGTGAACCATGACCTCCGCCTCCCACCGGCTGACCTTGGAACGAGATTCCTGTCTCCGGGCCCGGGCTTAAATCTTCCTCTCCGGATCAATCTGATGATGTATAGCGGGTGAGACACAAGGCCTGGGATGGAAGCTCGATATCTTAGTATAAGGAGACAAATGGGGCACAAATGGTATCTTTTAAGTCACCTCTGTAGTGCGGCACTCTTTGAGATTCGTGCGAGTCAGCAAAAAAAATAAAAAAGAGGAGAAAGTGGCACGAATTCCTGCGGGAGACGCCGTCAAGTCTCGTATTCGTAAAGAGCAGCGCTCAGAATTGGCAGCTGGAATCAGCCGCATAAGCGTAAACTTGGAAAAAGAAAATAAAGTGAATAAAAGCTGATTATCCGCTCAAGATTTTCAGGCAGCACCTTTAACATTGCCGGACTTCTCCCACTATTCCAGATTTCACATTGCACTGGCAGTGTTCCAGTTAACAGTTTTTGTTTTTTGCACGGTTGTATCAACTCAAATCCCTGAGGTTTTCTTTGTGTCCGTTAGCGCATCTTGCATGCTTACCATCCAAAAAAATAAAGTATGTTTAGCTCTCTTAATAATAAAAAAAAAAAAACTCTCAGTTTCAGCAGGAAGATTTGCTGGACCTTGTCATGACCTTGTATTGACACTGTTTTAGTCGAGTACTTTAACTTCCTGATTTTCAATTTGTTACACATTTTTCTTATTTTTTACTTCATGAACAGGAAGGGACGAACGCTGCTTGTGCAAACACAGAGAGAGAGAGAGAGAGAGAGAGAGAGAGAGAGACTCTCCAGCCAGATCAGATTAGTATATTGTTTAACGCCACAGCTCCTCAGTAACAGGAACACAAAGGAGAGGGAGAGGCTGCTGCTCACAATAACTCAGCAACTGGAAGTGGATTAAAGATGGCCTGCGTGTCAGAAACCTAATCTGTAAAACAGGGGGATGATCCACAAACAGGGAGACGGCGGTTCAGAGCCGGGAGATTCATTTATTTATTTATTTATTTGCGTCTCCATTTGAGTGCTGAGAGGAGGAACGCAATATGAATGAGAGGCCGCGTTATGAATGAGTCTGAGCAGGCAACATTTTATAGGGCCTGAGGTATTTGTCCAAACCTGTTCCACTCTCTTAAACATATAAATAGTTTGCGGGCCGTTAAACACGATTGCGACAACCCTTCCTGCCTAGAAACGACTTACTGTGCATAATAGTGACATAGAAACAATAATTCTGAGAGTCCTTGTATATACAACCGCTTGTTTTCACCCGCTGTGCTCAGGTGCTGGTCGCTAGTTTTGTTGTCACACATGCATGAAACATCAGCCAAGTGGTGGTCCGGAATTTCTCACCTTTGGATGAGGCAAAGTAAGCAGATGGCGGGCCTGTAGGGTCCAAAGCACATTGTCGACAACGAATTACAGTCCAGAGGGGAATGGGACGGCTGATAACCTCCATCCCATGGTTCCATCTGCTGAATTCTAAGCAAGGACGGCGCATGCAGACATGCAAACACGGACAGGAACATCTTGTAAACCTGATGGAGAAATATACGAAAGGTGACCGGGGAAGAACTGTTAATTGTTTCCAGAATGCACAGTGTCACCTTCCTGGGAAGTAGGTACTGAGTAGCAGTGCAACACATCATTAGGCAGCCAAATAATACCAGACTTTGGCCACAAGAGTCTCACTGTAGCAGATTAAAAGTACCATACCTGAACTGTGCAGTAGCGATGTTTTTAAAGTTGCCACTTCTAAGTTCTTTTGGTTACACTTTGTATTACAGTCGTCGTTGTAATAAGCATTAGTCGATAGGTAATAAGTACCCTGTGAGATGCTTATGACCCTAACGCTAATTAATGTTAACAAGCATATTATAGGGTACTTATTACCTATTAATGAATGCTTATTATAAGGACTGTCGTATAAAGCGTTACCATTCTTTAAAGTAGTATCCACCTTCCACCAGGTGTGCGTCAAACAACTCCACTGAATTTTGAGGACTTGGTAGAAACCTTTGAAATGATGCACTCTGGAGGCTGTAAACATGGTTAAATATACTGTGTCCTAGAAATCTATACAATGTGATTTTGTTGGTTATTGGGCAATTAAGCATATCAGAATGCTCCACTGGAGTATGAATGAAAAACAAAGATGTGGTAATGGATATGATAGAAAACTTCTGGAAGTAAGCGCTCTTTTTTTGATCAGTTTCCGCCGTGGGCCGTAAACAATGCAGCAAATGTGTTGTTTTCCCCATAGATTTAGAGTTTTCTGGGAATCTGGGATGAGGAATTAGGAGCTGGAATTGGGTGTAACATGGGATCCTTAACATTGCAAGTCACATGGCCACCCTTCAAGGATTATCCACCTGTGGTGCGTCTCCTGGCTGCTGTTGAGGACACGCAGTCAAAGCGGCTCCGCTCGGCTCTTTGAAGACAATAAAAATAGAAAAGCCTTGAGAAACAGCGAGCAACCCTCCCTGGCTGATTGTGAGGACAAAACGCGTGCCGAGCTGCTCCTTTGTCCTGGTGAGACAAAGTTGTTTATGATGTTCTGTACGTTAACCGGGATTCAGAATAGGCTTTCATCACAATGGGACTATCTGAGTCCCATTGTGGCAGAACAAGACAATGTCCTCAAATAGAAAGGGGAATAATGTTGTGTCTAATTACGGTTCTCTCAGTTATATTCTCCAACCCCGGCTTTATCTGGCTCCATTCATGGCCCCGCTAATCGCGACACAGTCTGAGCCGCACAATAACCAGCAAACACCGTTCGGTCTGCTATAATTACAGTCGCTGCAGCTTTCAAAAGTGGCCAGTATGAACTGCGAGGATACAGCATGTCGTTTTGAGTCGCTTTAAGGGGAGGCGATCGTACGTCGCAAATGACTTCATCCAACTTGGATGAAATTGCAACCAGCCGCTCGCTGCTGCTGCTGCTGCCGCCGCCGCCAAGCCCGCTGCCCACAGTGTTGTTCTGTCTATTTATGTGTGACGGGGAGGTCCGCGCTCCTGCCACGCTTCTGCGAGGAGCAGCTACGGTGAGAAATCAAAGGCTGGGCAGAAAACAACAGCTGTTTCTACTTATGTAATGGCTGCAGGATGACTGTTCATATCCTGGCTGGTTGAAGCTGTCACAAATCATTAATCTCGGGCCTGTCCACGGGGCCGCGTTGTCAGGTTGTGTTTGGGTTTTTTCTTTTTTTCCTTCTTTGGACGGTGGAGTGGGGGGCGGGGGGGGGGGGGGGGGGGGGGGTTTGGTCTGGCGAGGCACCTCACTCACTTTTGCATTCTTCACTCGACGTGATTGCTTGACACACCATACCTCTTTGTCCGCCCCAAATTAAACACGTTCCCTCGACTGCACCCCTGTCGCCTCTTTAGACTCTACGGGAGAGCTGACACCTAATTGAATAGCGAGCGCTGCTATAAAGCATGCACGTGGTTGCTGTTTTTTGGTTTGTTTTTAACTAACAGGCCAGACGTGAGCATGACATCAAGCGGCTCAGCCAGGGAAGGAAGGAAGTCTTGAGTAACTTCTCTAGATTTGATTTCAATGAGATTAATTAAAAAAAGATACATTCTGAGGAAGGCTGTGCACCCTCTACTGGCTAATCGGGGTTAAACGTCAGCAACCTCCCTCTGTGCTCTCTCTGCTCGAAATGAAGATTTCCTCCTTTTTTGATTATTTAATTTTTCATGATTTAACATCGGAGAAATGCAACTGACAAAAGAGAAAAAAAATCAACGTTTGAACTTTGGAAACTTGGAAATGCTGCTACTTAATCAGTCCCATTCACAATACTGGCTACTTTTGTGAGCGTGTGATTGGTTAAGTGCATTCAATTACTGCCGAGTTGAATGATAATAGATCTTTTGAATACAGGGAGTTGTTTTTTGTCTTTTTTTTGTCTTTTTTTACATTGCTGCCTAGATTGGGAGAAAATAAGATAATGATTAGTTTTATCTGCTTTATTGCTGCTGTGCTGTAAAGGACAATAGCTGAACCGGAGGCGTGTCGCAGCACCATGGGGTGAGGTTTACAGTTTAGCTCCCCTCATAATTGCGTTTTAAAGACCAGCCATGCCAGTAATTAAAGGTCACAGCCAAAAAAAAAAGAAGCATGCAGACAATCAGCTGCCATTAACACCATGTAAGCCAGGGCCCGCAGTCTGTTATCAGCCTGACTCCGCCCATCAACTAGCAGCCTGATTATCGCAAGGTTATCCTGCTTTTTTTTTTTTTTTTTTTTGCAGCCTCTTTGTTTCGTGATGTTGCGTTAACCACCATAAACCAGCAAGGCAGGAGGGAATAAATAAATGGGATTAATTCATTAATAATACTAATGTCACTGCTCAACCTTTCCGCTGATAAACTCTTGATTGAATGGGTTTTTCATTACGGGGGCCGGCTCATCCTTTATTGATCAGGCGAAGAGACAGAAGGGTTTGCCAGGTGTGATCTGCTCAGTGTGGCAGCTTGATGGTTGACTTCCATCCAAAATTAAACCTCCTGTTTCCTTTTTTTTTTTTTTTTTTTTGCACGTTCCAAATTAGCAGTGGTTGATCGACGTGCGAACACTGATGTGCACATGTTAACAGTCCTAACGGGTTCGAATGAGCCCTGCCATGTGGAAGATATCGATCGCATTCAGGGGGCAAGCTGTCTAAAAATGTTCTGTCTTGTTGATTAATGCCGTGCACACATTTTTTTTTTTTTGCTTATAAACGCCCAGGGAGCAAATTCAACACATTGTTCACGGAAGACTCGACCTCAGGTTGTTTCCTGACCATATGGTCAATGTTCATTTGGCAAGACAGGTCTGACGTGCAAATAGGTGTGAGCAACACACGGCTGCTCTCACATGATGCACGTGCTGTGGCGCCTTTGAATAAAACAAACAAAAAGAAGCAAACAATGCTTCTGCCTTTTTTTTTATTCCTCCAGGAAGTCATGCAGTTTTATTCATGCTTAATTTAATTTATTTACAGTGTTTGGGCTTCAATGGTTGATGCATCATCCGCGGATCATTCTTTTCCACACGCGGGGAAGACGGCATCCTATTATTTTTGTTATTTTCCCATTAAAACCGCAGGAAAACATCAAAGGCGGAATGATTTAATTAAGAATGTAGCGGGTCTGTGTACCGCTGTCTGCATTTTGCAAATAACTCTTTGCCGAGAAGAAGAGACTTATCAGGCCCATACAGACATCGCTGCACACCTCAAAAGGAAGCGGCGTTGACACGCGGACGGGGAAAATACATGTTTCTCCCAGACAGAATTATCCACTTCACAGGTATTTTTCAGTTTACACGTTACAGCTTGGAAAATTAATACCCTTTCTTCTTCTGCCAGAGGAGTTTACAATTCTTCAGTGTTCCCTGTGAAGTGTTAAAGAGTGAGGAAATAGATGGAGAAGCAGGAGTCGTCAATGGCTTCCTGCTGTTGTTTTAGGGTTTTTTTTTCTTCATAATTTCATTTGCATTGCTGATTTTGTTTCCTTCTCATTTTTTCTTTTTTGTTTTGCCGGAAAAGTGTTAAAAAAGAAAAAAACTGGTTGTTGTTCTCTCCACCATCCCCAATCTCGCCATTCAGACTTTGAAAAATGTTCATCAGCGCTTGTGGCGTGGCAAACACGGCGCTCACCCCTGTGAAAATCATTGTCATATGTCCAACTGGAATATAAGGAGAAGAAGAAGAAGAAGAAGAAGAAGAAGAAGAAGAAGAAGAAAGCCTGCTGGAGCATGCCGGTCACTTTAAATGATAATTGCCTGGCCGTGCAGATGAAAGAGCAAAAAAGGAAATTTCTCTATCAAGCAGCGAGTGATGAAAATAAAGGGGCTGGGAGCCGACACCTTCCTCGCCTCTGTAATCCTGGAGCACTTTATTGAGATTGTTTCAGCCATGCAGACAGTTTGTTTAAGTTACACACACACACACACACACACACACACACACACACACAGATACACATGTCCTGGATGAGACGCCGCATCTGAATATGTTTCTGAGATGGATTATGAATAGAAATGACGGGGGTCAGATGCTTACAAATAAGAAAATTACCTGATTCTCGCTGTTTGTCAGAGACGGACGCTTTTCTTAGCCATCCTTTCCTCTGAGTCTGTTTCCCTTCCTGTAAATAAGTGCGTCTGTAAATACAAGTGGATGTGTAGGCGAGCACTGAAGGAGAGATGATAAAAGGTGGGGGCGGGAAGAAAAAAAAAACCCCGCTACAGCCCTTCTGCAGGAAACTATTAGAGGTTGATGCCCGACATAAAGTCAGTTCTTTAGACCCGCCAGACGCCATAAATGCCTTCTTCCTTGTTGTGTGGACAACTTGCAGAGAAAGTAGTGTGATCCTGCACGAGCTGTGATAATAAAAGTGAAATACACCAAAAATCTGTCCACTTGGAATTATAATGAAAAAGCTAAAAAAAAAAAAAAAAAAAGGGGGTGGGGGGCTGTGGGGGGTGACATGGGAAGCACAGAGGAGAGATGGTAACAAAAGCAACCGGAGGAATAGAAGTGAGAGGAAATAATTACTGTTTTTCCTCCTAGAGGTGGCACTCCCAACCAATTTAATATCACATTTGAGTTTTGTTGCCACACTTCTCCTCTAAGACAACATTTCAGGGGCAGAAAGCTTCTGCTGCTGTGGTCTCAATGCCTTGTTTTCTTTTTTTTTTTTCAATATAGAGAGAAAAACGCTAAAGCAAGAGCCATTCCTCCAAAGATGTTGAAAGACCGGAAAAAGAAAATTTAAATGTGAACATCTTAAGAAAAATGCCTTCATACTGTGACTGATTTTCTGATGTCTTTTGCGGAATACATTGAAAAGGGGGGTTTGGAAATGGTTCATTTTTTCTAATAAGACAACAACGAAATGTTAAGTAACCAGCTGCACCACCAGTAGCTCAACACAACTCTACCAACGGGAACACACTCACCGCGGTGACAAACCTGCCCTCTAAACTACAGCACAGGCGTGATTCACCCAATGTGTGTGTGTGTGTGTGTGTGTGTGTGTGTGTGTTTGTGTTTGTGCCTTTGCGCGTGTTGCCGCACAGCGGTCGCCGCGACGCAGAAATTGTTGTAATAAATTGTTAAATCGCTCTGCGTTCTTTTTTTAAGACATGACAGCCTTCGGCGGGGGTTAATGGCGGCCTTCTTCATCTTCATCTTCTTCAATCAGCATTAGCCGTCGGCTCCGAGCTATCGACTGACGATTCGCCGCGGCGCAATCTCCGCTCCGGCTCTGAAAATAAAAGGCGGCGGCGGCGGCGGCGGCGGCGGCGGGGGGAAAAAAAAGAAGCAGCGGTTGACGACGTGAGGCAGACACTCAGTTGATTGGCACCTCATTGAGTCTGGCAGGGGAGCCTTTGATTGCGCTGGCTGTCAATATCGCGTAATTGTTTTTCTTACATACATGGTGCCCCGCTATTTTTTTATTTGCTTAACCCCCAAACGCCCCCCGCCACTCCTCTGCTGCTTTCTGCTTCCATGTACCCATGTTACATTTTCAGTTATGCACCCTTCACCTCTTATTTATTTATTTTTTCACGCCTTGTGCCACTCCCCCCCCCCCCCCCCCCCCCCCCATGAAGTTATGCGGCTGCACTCGCTCTTTGTCAGCCCTGTGAGCAAACAGCGGCGCTTGCTAACTGCCCTTACACAATGTGTCATCATAACATCGGTGCATTAGAATTCACCGGCCGTCGTTGACAGCCAGATTAGCCGCATATGGCTGTAAATCTGTCCTTCACAGCTACCCGGGGCTGAATCCCAGACGCAAGTTATGCCTCCGTGCTTGAATTGGGCCCTTTCAATTAACACATTAAGCGTGTCACTGAAATTTGTCGTTGCCGGAAAAAAAAAACAAAAAAAAAAACAGAAGGGCCAGCCTGAGTGTGCAGCGAGACTAAAATTGAAGTTTGGAATTATTTTTGAATGGCACTCGTAAACTTTCCAGGGTTGTGAGCGCAACGCTGTTTCTCCTCGACCCCGAGTTCGCGGGAGAAGAGAGGGTTTAATTGGAAATGAAACTGTCTACCTGGTATTTGGGAAATAATTAGCAATATCAATGCAGCGCAAGGACACGGCGGGGATGATGAAAAATAAAAAAAAGGGGGGAAAAAAAATGGGTATCAGCGCTACATAAAAATGGCAGACCAGTGGCATGTCATCAATTCCAGCGAATTGAATGTCACTGTGATTGACTGGGCTTGACTCAGCGTGTCACTCTTGAAACTCAAACAAGTAATGCAAAAAAGAGATACAGAGACGCTCTCGGACATTTCAGGGACCCTCTTTTTATTTGCCTTGATAGCACAAATGTGTCAAGATGACAAGACTTAAAACTCCAATATGATTAAAAACATTCACCTTCGTCTGTATCTTGCTGTCCAACCCCCCCCCAAAAAAAATGTCTATGTCAACAAACTCCATGAGCGTTAGAAAATGCTACTCTTTACCTATGTTCATATCACCTTGTTTCTATCCCTTTACAAGGATGTAGACGGTCCAAGCAAAGCGTTTGATTGGCTTGGCCCAATCCCATGACCTCCCTTGTCCGAACCCATGTCCATTTTGTATAATTGTTAACGTTAATGTAAATGTTTTTGTATAACGTGCCCTTTGTCTAGTAAAGATCAAGCTGTGGAGTGAATTATTTAGCCTCAATCGTTGTTGAAGCAAAGGTTTTCCAGTGGGAAAAAAATCAACTGTTCGATTTTTCCCAGAATCCCTTCCAAATCTGGAGCCACGGCAACAACTGCAAACATTTTTACAACAATTTTATATTTGCAAAGCATTTTGTTGTCTTCACTGAATGTCCTTGCAATGGACGACAGTCCTTTCCTTCACAACAACCACAGAAGCAATTGTGTCGTGGCACTCCATTTGGCTAATGCTAGCTCAGTGTTAACATTATTTGTGCTGTAAATGAGGGACGAGAGCTTCTGGAAGACACGATTGACCTTCTGAAGGTTCAGCGTGAGAAGGAAACGTGAAAAGAGGGTCTAACTCGGGACCTTTAGCCAAGAGGCCAGAAAAGGTTCATAGAAACTGAGTGTGTCGCTCAGACATCCACCATTGCGGATGCATGGCTTCAGGAATCATCTGCTAGCTGCCTGCTCCCGCTACCTGTAAAACAAACCCTGGCAACCTTCAGCCCTAAAAGACTCCACAAGTCACTCCTGTGGAGTGCAACATTTCTGCGCCAGTTAATAAAGGGGAAATGAATTGTATCAGTGTTGCTGTCTTTGCTCATGGTGAATAGGAAATTATCATAGAGATGGGTATTGGGTGCCTTCACACTCTGAATTGCATGGAGAGAGAAGCTCTTTCCCTCCACTGCCGCGCGCCCTCGCTAACATACGTGCACGCACACACACATACACACAGAGTAGTGCGGCAGCTTGAATAAAAAAAAAAAAAAGAACCTGCGGCAGGAGGAAATTGGCTATAGTGATGTCATCGTAGCCACGGTGGCGCTGGTTGGCATTAAGGTGTGTCAAGAAGCCCCTCGCAATTTTCTCCCAAACACTCGGACATGTCCGTGACATTTATTTTTTTAGTGTTTTTCTTAAAAAAAAAAAAAAAATACTCTTTATCTCGATGGTGTCCCTCAGCTCACCTCAGACACGTCGACCACGGAGTCAATACCAGAGGGCAGGCAGAGGAAATGCGGCGTACCTTTGGCTCCGCCGTGTTGGAGGAGGCAGTAACAAGTGACACAGAGAGGACGGCACCGGGGTCACTGTGTACAAGCGTCCTCCAGGGCCTGACAGCCGCGCCAAATCAAACGTGCCGGGTGTGAATATCTGATAGTTGACGCTTTAGGCAAAAAGCAGCATAAAAGGCATAGAGGTCAGCGGGTTGCCGCTCTCTGCCGCAGTGTTTCACCCTCCTCTGTGGACTGTCGCAGCCACTGGAGCATTCTCCTCATCACGAGCGGCGGAACACAATCAGCGGGCCCCACTTTCTGCTTTTTGCCCTTTTATTTTCTTAGATTTCCTTTTATTTATTTCATTTTTTTCATTGTTTCCTCTCGAGAATATCCAGAGGCCAAACTGCAGCGGCTCCATTATGTATTCAGAAAGCAAAGGAAAATGCAAGAAAGTGGAACAGCGAAAGATAGAAAGATACTTGACATAAACGACTGGTATTGCTTTTAGGAAGAAAACATTTGATTATTAGTCTTTGAATGTCAGGTTTAACCAGCCGCTTTTTGATCTGGATAGCGCCATCAAACATGTTGCCACGGCAGCAGCTTTTTTCTTTTAAATCGCGCCACAATGTTATTTGGGTTTGTTATGTGCCAGTGCATGTCTTCCCTCCCCCTGTATTCTGCGCATTCACTTTCAGGTTGTAAAGAGTTGTGATCCCTGTGGAGTTTTAAGCTTAAGGTGAAGTGTTGAGGCTATATGATGAGTTTGCCCAGAGGCACAAATCAAGCTTGAGGGTTTTGAGATTTTTCCCCAAATCCCTTCCAAATCTGTAGCTACGGCCACCAATTGAATGTTGTTTGCCCCCCAGTAACGGACGTGTTTAAATCAGTTGTTCCTAACTTTTTTGGCCCAAGGCACCCTGGTGAAGATTTCTTTTTTTTTTTATCCGTTGTCAACACTTAATTTTCACTCTCCACAGCACGCGTGACATATTTTTACTATTACGCTTAGCCTTTATGTATATCCGTATCCCTATGTATATCATTTGTGGCACATATTTTTTTAATGTTGATCTCCAACCCCCCATTTAATGACACGACGGCGAGCTGCAGCACACTGGCACACACAGAGGAATAAAAACACTGCTTAGTTTGAAACCATCACACGACCGACGACATCACTCGCTACTGAAGAAGCTGCTGCGGAGCCACGGAGCCACTGCACCTGGTGGCTCAGGTCCAAACATTCAACAGAGTTCCATTCAAATTGCACTGGGCCCTTGGAGGCTCCCAGTACAGTGGCACTTATTTGAACTCAAATAAATTCAGCAATAAAGCCACAGCTATTTTGGGCACCAAATCATATTTGGTCCCAAACAGTTCCATTTTGGAATTTCCAACTTGTTCCCCCTTCCTTTTTTTTCCTGCATCATTCATGAGCAGCACTTTGTGCCCATTTTTGTTTTTGTCCCTGCCCGACTGCCATTTCATCCTCTCCGCTGCTCTCTCCCGCTTCCCGTGTCCATCCGGATCCATCGCTCCCACTATCGCCAGTGTTGTCTGACAATGTCTGCACTCACAACAGCCCAAATGAAGTACGCCGGTGACAGAAACATTAACGTGAGCCACTGAGTGCCGCCGGGATTTCGGCGAGAGCTTTCCTGGCGGCGGGGCCCGGAGGAGTAAAAAAGGCATATCTGAACTTTCAGCTGCCGGTGGAGGATTGTGACAGTCGTCATCAAAACACCCAAAGTAAAGCTGTGATTTATTGAATGTGCTGCGCTTCCCCGTTTGCCCGGCGCTGCATTAGGATATATGACTTCCCCCTTTTTGCTCTCAAGAACACGGCCATGCAAATGAATTAAACATGTTAAGCAGGGACAGGTCTTTCTCTGAAAGCCTTACCCTTTTCATGATAACCCCTTTTTAGACATTCAGTGGACTTATCACAGCGTATAAATAGGACAGAATTCATTATTCAGGGGAGGTTTCGGTGAAAAATTAATAGTTGTCCCCGGAGGAGGTTCTGTGGCATTCCGTAAAAGGAAAACCTTTAAAGTGTACATGCGCCGGGGTGGGATCTGCAGACAGTCTGGCCCTCATCCCAAACCCTCAGCGTGCAATTCCGTGAATTGATATTCCAAATATATGTTTGCGGAGCCCTAACAGCTGTGACTAATACTTCACCCTGTCTGCATTCATGCCTGAGCTGCCCTCAAAATATTTTGCAGGGAGGACGAATAAAAAGGAAGGGGCAGCGGGGGAGGGAAAGCATTAATGTGTCTGCTCCCAACACCTCTTATAGATTACTGCCAACAAAACATTGCTACTTGACTTCGCTTTTCTCTCCGACTAAACTCAAGCGATTTCACTTAAAGGTCTACTGTGTAACATCTCAAGATTTTTAAGAATAAATAGTGACATCAAGTGGTCACATATTAGACTGCAGCGTCTTTCACTCTCTCTCCCCCTCCTGAGTTTGCCAGTGAGCTACGGTGGCCTGCGCACCCAAACCTCGATACCACATCCACCTTCTTCTTTGTTGGTTTATTTTAAGTATATTCTTATTATTATATATATATAATATATATATATGTATATACATATGTGTATGAGAACCATTCTAAGGGTAGGAAAACCAAATTCTACCCTTTTATTTATGTATTTATATGCATTATATTAAGGTTTTACCAATGTAAAAATCATAAATCAAGCCAAATATTACACACTGGGCCTTTAATAATGGAATCGTCCCCTCTGGAAATTAGGAGCCAACCAGAGGATGGCGTGGCAGGTCCTCCCCCTTCAGCCCGCCGACGTGGGAGATGACAGTTTTCCAGCGTGCTAACATCGCTCGGGCGCTGAAATCCGGCCGCCGCCGAGTAGCTTTCAGTCTGCCAGTTATCTGGTGAAAGATGGGGCCTCGCCGTGCCTTTTGTATCGGCGCCCTATCTGGCGGGCCACAGAGGCAATAACTGTAATGTATGGCGAAGGGAAAACAGAGCTAATCATCAATGACCGGGAGATATATAGCCCACGCAGCGGCACCTTGTTTATTACCCTCCGCTCCCCTCCTGCCGCCCCAACACGTCGCCGCCGCATCCGAGCGCTTCCTCAATGTTAATTTGATTCACTCTTGTTTCCCATAATAATTGGGGCCACGGGTCATCGTGATGGATTCGCCTCGAGCGTGACATCAGGATGTAGCGCGACGCCGACAGCTGGCTCGCATGGTTGACGACGCCGGCACAGCACCGGCCGTTTGTTTTGTTTTTTTTTTATTCTATCACCCACGTCCCAAAAAACATCCAGCGGTTGCAGGCAACAGGTTTTTAATACTTCTAGCATCAGCATCAGCGGCGGCGGGTAGCGCTCTTGCTTTCACATCATCCTCTGATGTGATTTAAAAAGGGAAGCTAAGAATGTAATAAGTGACATTTTATATTTTTAGATCAAAGTCATTTCCTCAAAACTCGCAGTTATTTGGATACTATTCCTCCCGGAACACTCCAATCTTCTCGCAAATATCAGACGGCTTTGTCATGTCCCAGGTAATCACTCTCCTTCCTTCTCTCTTTAAGCCCTCTCAAAGATTTCTCACTTCTTTTCCTGTTTTGTATTCTGCTTTTTTTTGGTTTCTCTTTTGTTTTTTCCCCTCCACCCACTCCACCCCCCCCCCAACCCTCCATTTCTCACACCCAACGTTATCCGCGCAGTATGGACATACTTCCATGTGTCTTGTAAATATGCATTTATGTATTGCTTCCCCGCCTCGTCTGTGAATGCTCACCTGCAGTAAATAAACAGTGTGGTGGAGTGTTTTCTCGCAAAGGGACACAAAAGGGGGAAAGAATGAATGACTGGCGACGTGTCAGATTTTTGAAAGTGAGAGCACCGCTTTTTGTCTGTGTGTGTGTGTGTGTGTGTGTGTGTGTGTGTGTGTGTGTGTGTGTGTGTGCGTGTTCTGCCTCTCCCACCCATTGGAACCCATTGCCCCCTGTTCTGCGGTGATGAGCGCTGATTGCAGATTGTTTTGGAGTTTGCACCTCTCATCTATCTGGCCCCTGCTGCCAATTTGGCCGGGCCTGATTGTGTTGATGGTGACACTAGCCTCCTCGGGGGGAGGGAACTGGTGTGGGGTGGGGGGGGGGAGGAGTGGCCCACACATAATGAAGAGAGATGTAATCAACCAATGTCGCACACCTAGAGGAAAGGGAAGAAAGAAAAAAGGAAAGAAGAGCACAACAAGAAGAGTGGAGCGCGGCCGGTGGAAATGAGCCTCGCGTTTGGCGGAGCGACGCGGAAATTTGTGTTTTCTCCACTCTTGTCCTTTTTTGTGCACAAAGGTAATTTTCGGCATAAAGGATTTTACATTAACCAAAGTTGGTCCGCCCGTCTTCTCTTCTCAATGGCCGCCCGGAGCCGCGACACGCTTTCAAGGAACAATGGCGGCGGAGGAGGAGAGTGGCTCCGCCTCTGCCGCACGGCGCACTTTGTCCCCTCTGTGCGCTCTGTCATTTGTTTTGGTGTTCTAATCTCAGCCAAGTCAATAATATTCTTTGTTGTCTGAAATTGTGTGTCGGGAACAAAAAAGAAAAAAAAAAAGGCGGGAGGTTGGGGGGTGGGGTGGGGGTGGGGGGCGCTCCCCTTTTGTTGGAAGTACCTGCTGTCTGTGACTTTTCACTCTCTTTCTCTTGCTCTCTAAGGCTCCCAGATAAAGTAATCATTAGATGTTGTTTTCTGCCTGCAATTACTTTCAGTTACAATGGGTCAAGCACTGAGAAAGCAAGAAAAGGGGTCGGGAGAGAAGACAAGGCTAGATGGATTACAGACGAGGAGCCCTATAGGTCCCACGAGTGCTGATAAATACGTATGTGGCCGGCGTGCGGCTGGACTCTCAGTAAATGCGTCAAAAGTAATTAGCGTGGCGTGTGCGTGTGTGTGCGTGCGTGCGTGCGTGCGTGCGTGTGTGTGTGCGTGTGTGTGTGTGCGTGCGTGCGTGCGTGCGTGTTTGAGAGACAGAGACGAGCGAGCCAGCTGCTGTCTTATCGGGATCACAGTCTTTTTTTTTAAAGACGGGAGGGGGGAAAAAAAGCCATTCATCGCATTTCAAATGATTAGAGGGACGAGTAGCGATAGCGTTAGCATGTCCCGCTTCTTCCTGCCTCCAGTTGAACAATGATTCTTTTCTTGGATGTGCGTTTTTTATAAAGTGTTCTGACTGTTTTTCGAGTCACATGAGTCACGGAGTCAGTCCCCCTCACGGTGTGTGGAAATCCTTTGGCGCCCGCTAGCTCCGCCCTCCCCACGAGCCGCCGGCCGAGTCGCCGTCTCTTTCGTGAGTGGCGCCGCGCCGCAGTTTAGCCACTGAGTGATTCGCTCGTTTGCAGCTCAGCTCAAACAAGAAACTGTAGCTGTTGCTTTTCACACTTATGTCCCACGTCCCCCCCCCCCACCCACTCTCCCCCCATTAGTGACATTTTGTCTCCATCTCGTCTTTGCGGTGAGTCAGCTCGAGGTGGCGGAGACGAGGCAGCGGATGAGTTAACGGGGACGAGAAACTCGTGACTCACGAGTCGGCGAAGTGACTCACGATTCGTTCGCGTTCCTCCGCCTTTTGTCCCGAGCACGTGCCCGACGGGACGGACAGCTGCTTGCAGGTCTTTCCGTCGCTCATTACGGCGGACAGTTTGATCGCAATGTTTCACAGTGAAAAATCTCTCGGAATTCAACAGACGGCGGCCGGCTGCTCCGGAACCGACCCGATTCATGTCAGTCAACGCGGCACCGCCGACCTCTGCCGCACGCTTGACCGCTGCCGTTCAAAAAAAAGCAAGGTTTTTTTTTTTCCTTATTTTTATTATAGCTTTAATGGAATATCCACTTCCTGCTCCACGCCCTTGTCAGCCCGTGACAATGACACTTCTTATTGCCTGCCGCCAGAGGGATTAGAAACGCCGCTGATAAAAGCAAAGAAGAATTTTGACGCGACGGGGAGACAAGTTCATTTTCACACACGTTGTCACAGAGACGAGGAGATGGGGGGGGGCGTCGGCCAAGATGCTCTTTGAGCTCGCGCGTTCCTGTTAACCACGGGAATAACAAAGCTTTCAAGATCTTTCCCGAGCACGGCCGGATCCGGTTTTTCGTCGTCCGCCTCGGCGAGACGACTTTCATAAACTTCCATCTCGCCGGCGAATGTGAATTCGCGTACGATTCGGTATTATTAAAGCTATAAATCAAGCCGGGGATGTGAGGCGGCGTCACAAACGCCAGACGGGCAGAGGGGGGAGGGGGGGTGGGGGGTGGAGGCAACAAAGCACTTAAGCTCGCCGCATCGTGTTTGTAATTGTGTGAAAGTGAGACATCGGCTGCGTCTTCGGATGACGGCGGCGGCCGGCTCTCCTCTCTGGGCAACACTAAGGGGCTTTTAATAGCGCCATTATTATTAATGGCCGTCCATTTGCTTATCCAGATTGCAGGTTTTGGATGGAGCGCGAGGCCCGAGTGAAGTGATAAAGCCTCGGTAATTACAAACCCAATTATTCCAGCAGAGATTCTATTTGTTTGAAAGGATCGTCCACATTCTCAACCTCTCTGGGGTTTTTTTTTTTTTTTTTTGCTCTCGCTCCAGAAACGAGGGACGGGCTCGACATTCCCTTTTTTTTTTTTTTCCGCTTTTATATTTTCTGTCCGGCCCTTTGCATCAGCGGCGCCTGCACAGTTTTACATGAGGCCCCCTCCTTTACACCGCGCCGTCTCTTTCTCGCCGCCAGTGTTCGATACTGTCGGGTTCAAATTGCTTGACACCGACAGGAGCAGGAGTGCAACGGTTGCCCAAAGTGTTGTTTTCTCTCGCCGCGAACTTCTGCACTGTCGTCGCAGTCGTGTTGTTTAGAAGCCAAACAACATTTTGTGGGGAACGTGGAAAAAAAAAAAAAAAAAAAAAAAAAGGAAAGCGACGTTGTGTGCTGACGTTCAAAACATTCTTGCTCCCGTACACTTACACAACGCCAGTTTACATCTGCACAAAAATGTTTTAGCTTATATGCACACTATTGACTGTAAGCATATGATATGTTGACTTTCCAATGAAATTTCACAACTAATATGACCTCCTGCTAATTATCAAATGGACGTGTCCATCTGTTCAGCATTCCAGTGCTTGCTCTCCTCCGACTCTTTGTGGGTAGTGTGAGCAGTATAGTGGCACTACTGCTTGTATTAATGCAGCGCTTTCTGACTAACACAACATTGTTCTCACCATGATTGAGCTTCACTTCAAAAAATAATTCGTTTGATGCACTCTACTGCGTTTCCAGCTTTCTGACATCACTGCTAATCCACTGTGTATTTTTTTTTTTCTTCAAATGTTTATCCCAGTTTCGGGAGAAAGGGGAATATTATCAACACATGAAGGAACACTTAATCCTTCTGTTTATCACTGGCAGCCACGGGGAGACACAACCATTTCACCGCAGAGGGAAAGTGTGAAGATTGCAGTCTTTGAAAGGAAAAAAAAAAAAAGCAATTAATAATTAAAGCAGCTTTATTGTATTCAAATTAATGTCCAATTAAAAATACCTGTTTTCCATTGGAAATGCGTTTTCCATTGGAAATGATAAACAATCTAAGCCAGATACGCTAAAGCAAAAGACAAGACGGCACAGAAGTAAATGTCTTTTCATAAAGAACTGTGACCCTGAATAGTCTAATTTGGATTCAGATGGCAGGAAATTATATTGAGCCGAAAGCCGGTGGTGGAATACAAACAAATTCACAGTGAGCATGTGCGAAGCATGCGCACCACAACCCTTGAATCTAGGATGGAAAAAAAAAAAAAAAAAAAAAACCTTCTCAACACAAATTAAAATAATCAGCAGGAGTGAAGCCGCGCTGACCTTACTTTAGTCACACTCTGCATTTTCAACCCCGCTAATTTGTGACAGTCGTGAGCCACAAACAAGTTTGGGTTTGATGAGGGGCATCGTGGCACAAAACTACGTAAAACTTCAATTCGCAACTTGGACGAATGCGCACGGAAGGGAGCGACGTGCTAATTAACGCTGTAGGACGAGCGTGAGGCCCGGATCCACCTTCCTGATGGATGCTTGAGGAATTTATTGTCCTAGATGCATGCAATTCCTCCCGTTAATTAGCAATAACGTGCGGGGAAACAATGAGCTGCGTGGGGATGGTTTGCGAGACCCTGACGTGAGGCTCATCGTGATGCAACCGTCGCTGTCAGTTAAATCATCATTTTTCATGTTGCGTATCTCGTGGCACCGTGCAGAAAAGCCAGTGCGTGTGTGTGCGTGTGTGTGCATCAATGCGTGCGTTTGCATTCTCTCGTTAGCGTGAAAACCGGGGAGGGGGGGGGGGCTGAACGCAAGCTAGCAGCCATATAAAAGTTGAAGTATAACGCAGACAAGAAAACATTTGGTCCGTAATGCTCCTCTTCTCTCCGCTTCCCTCCCTCTTTATCGTCCACCAATTCCCGTATGACTCGGATGCTGATATGCAACCGGTTAGCCTCTTATTACCTCGTTTGAAGATTGAGGCGCGGCATTAGCATGCATCAGCGTCGTGCCCACCCCCCCCACCCCCCCACGTGTAAATTATAGCTCATTTTGCAGCGTGATAATGTCATTAGCATTCACCACAAGAACAAACCAGGACAGTAAATCTCCCGGTTGCACCGCTCGAGGTGCGTTGGAGCGGCGACGCCGACACGAGTGTGAGGCGCGTGCGTGCTCAGGACGGCTGGTATTGACGGCGCCTCCGGAGAGGCTTTTCTCCTTTTTTTTCTTCATGTTTGTGATGCTGTGCCGGACCGCATCAAAGCGAGAGATGCCGCTGCGATACGGCGGCGCCGGGCGCTCTCCTCCTCGCAGATCGCTGTGAAAGGATAGCGGGGACATTATTACCTCTGCTAGGTTATTAAAACCGCGCCGGCAAAATGTCAAGATATCATGTAAAACATCCTCCTTCATAACTGCGAATTGCGAAACGTTCTCACGCGTCACACTGTCGAAATGTCTCGCCGCCGCCACCGCCGCGCCGGTACAAAAACGCACTTCCATTCCGTATGGATGTCGCAATGCATTTTTTTTTTTTTTCTTAAGCGAGGCCCTGCGCGCGACTCTTTATTGTCTCGAGTGCAACATCCCTCGCCTGCACAATGTTTGACCGCGTCGACGGGAAGGTCAGCGATTTCGATCCGCTCCGGCCGCCCCGAGGATGTGTCGATGCTGCAGAAGCAGATTGCTGTAGGCTAGCGCCGGTATTGACCTTGCCTGCGACCAGCGCTTCAAGCGGGAATCTTGGAAGCGCGCGGCACCGCGGGGCGCCCGAGAAAGGCGCAACAAGGCGGCCGGATAATAAATTGCCTTCTGACGGCGCGGTGGAATTAGCCCCAGGGCTGTTCTGAATCATGAATGGAGTATCGTGAGTTTTTTTTTTTTTTTTTTCTTACTTTTTAATTTCTCCCGTCTGTTAAATCAGGTTTCGGAGCAAACTGGAATCAGTGGCTCAGGAAAATAGAGCGTTTCCCATCACGTCAGGAGGAGCCTCAAAAAGAGCAGCAGCAGGCCTGATCCCAGCCGCCGCGCCTATTAAAGTCTGTTGTTTGACGTTATCCCCGCTCGTCTGCCACTCAAATTTCCTTGAAGGAAAGTAGAAATGAGCGCTCCCTGCGACGGGGGGGGGGCGGTCCGTGGCAGTCGGCGATGTTTGATTCCTCCCCGAAACCTCCGCAGGGTTCCACTGTTTTCCCCCGGAATACAAAAGAGGGCGGCAGTCACGAGCTGGCTGCACCGCACCTCTGGCTGACTGTCGGTGACATCACTCCCTCACTCACTCCCTCCCTCAGACGCCTCTTATCCAAACTGTCCCGTCGGAGCGGAAAACGGTCGGAGTCTTTTCCGAAGGGGCCAGGTGTGAAATATAGCAACGCGGAATTTCCGGAAGGGTTTTTTTTTTTCTCCCTTTTTCCCCATTTGAAGTTCTGCAAACCCTAATTACCTTTCATTTTGCAGCACCCGCTACCTTAGCAACAGCTTCACCTTTTGCCTCCGCCGATGCTTTGAAGTTAACGGGGAGGAGAGAGGCGAACTTCTCTGAATGTGTTGTGTGCAAGAAAAAAAAAACATTTATTTGTCCAGTTGTGCTTGGGAAGTCCATGCTTAGAAGTTCATACAGGCTAATCAAAAAAAGAAAAACGAGGGGGGAAAAAACAGGTTAGCGCCTATGATAAGGCAGCAGCAGCAGCAGCAGCAGGAAGGAAGAGTCCTCGCAGAGTCGAGGCCGCGACCGGGACTCGGCTCGGCGCTATTGTGCCAGCTCGTGTGAATGAAGAAGCAGCATCCAGTTTTGCCTTAATGAAGTTAGTGACCCTCTGAAAGTGACACATTTACCGCCCAGGGGGATTTATGCACTCCT
This sequence comes from Nelusetta ayraudi, assembly GCF_046127955.1. Classification (NCBI taxonomy): domain Eukaryota; kingdom Metazoa; phylum Chordata; class Actinopteri; order Tetraodontiformes; family Monacanthidae; genus Nelusetta; species Nelusetta ayraudi. Next base: position 1,937,653 of record NW_027466140.1, on the reverse strand, counting down.
GCTCCAAGGCTCCAGTTCAATATGGAGGGGACAGATTTGACTCCGCATGAGCTCGCCTAAATATATCCTCACAATTTACACCGCGCCGCGCGGTTCATTCCCGCGCGGCGCTCTCAATTAAAGTGGATGCCGCGCCATTCAGTCTGCAGCGGCACGGAGATATAGCTATATATATATATATGAAAAGGGGCACATCTGGAGGTTATGAAGACCTAGGCACTTTTGGCCCGGGCCGCCGTGTGGTTCGTGCCAATAACGGATGTTTAAAAAAGTTTGACTTCTCATTGGAAACAAAGTGGCACGAAGACTCGCGGTTCTCTGAAATCCAAAGTGCGCAGACCGGGCGGAACCCTGTGCAAAAAAAAAAAAAAAAGAATCTGACGAGTCCCCATCACTGCGACTGCGGTCTAAAAACGGCTTAATTATTTACAGCACTCTTACTTATGCAAATATGCTGAATTATTTGTACGTGACAGCTTGAAGCCGAGGCCTGCAGGAGTGGTGCGAGGTCTGAGCGAGGACCCATCCCTTCGCGTGGCCTAGGAAATATAACACCGCCGGCTCCCGGTTGCCTTGGTGCTGCGCACTGTTTTACATTCTAATTATCCGGCTTGACAGGCTTTATTGCCGAGGCTCGATGCTGAGGCCTCATCCCCGGACTTATCCCACATGTGATGTCAGTTCCAGGATAATGAGATAAGATAGTTGGAGTGCTCGGCCTTGCCTACCCTCCCCACACACACACACACACACACACACACACACACACACACAGCATCCCTTTTTCCTTTTTATCCTCATTCAGTTCCCCCTCCCCTCCCTCGCATGCAACCTGAATACTGCAGTAATTAACAGCATTTATTTTTTCTCCCCCCCATGTTAAGATGGTAATAGCAGTGTTGTCAGCAGTATTCAGCTCTAATGTCGACGTCGTTTCTTCCCACCTCTCAGTCTGACTTCACTTGTTTGACCAGATTTGCTTTGGATTGGGAACGATCAGAGGGATTTAAAGGTGCGCCGCGGTGGCAGTGATTAAAATAAACAATACTGTGTTCAAATGTTCATTAAATATTTAATACGCAAAAGCCGGTCGGTGACACAAACAGCCAGGCTTTTTTTTCTTTCTTTCTTCCCCCCCCCCCCCCCCCCCCCCCTTGCTCTAATTAAGCTACAGGGAATTTGTTGCATATTGTAGGTAAACAGACGGAGCCGTGGGAATAGCGGTGGAAATTAAATGCTCGGCCGGTGTTTTTCCTCACGGTGAGGGTAAAGTGAAACATTTTTCAGCCACTTCCTGTTCGGCGAGAGTGTCCGACGCTGTGCGGGGTCCTTCCTGGAGGAGGCCACGACAGGAAGTGGCACCGAGAAGTTCTCTCTCCGTCTTCTGGTTGCTTTCATTAACTTGCTTTCCTTCCTTTCCTCCGCAGCCATCGAGGTGAACCTGCAGAAAGCTCTGGCCGAGGCCTCCGAGACCTGCACCCAGGAGTGCCTGATCCTGGGCCACTCCGACAGCTGCTGGATGCCCCCGGCCCTGGCCCAGTTCCAGGACCCCGGCGCCCACAGCCCCATCACCACCCCCACCTCCGCTTCCGCCGCCGCCGCCGCCATCAGCGGCATCAACGCCATGCCCTCCTTCGGCGGCCTGCAGCACAGCTTCACCCGGGCGGCCAAATCCAACATGATGGGCATGGGGGTCCTGGACGGGCGCCACACGCTGGGCAGGTCCGTGCCCAAAAAGAACGAACTGGACAAGGGATGCAGCCGGCCGCAGTTCTACAACACCCTGGACAGACACTGCGGCAGCAAGAAGGAGGAGCCGGTCAAGGTCATCCCGCTGGCCAGCTTCTCCTGCCCCGAGCAGACCATCGGTGGAGGCAGCGGCTCCTTCCTGCACGAGCACCAGCTGTAGGCCGGACTCTGCTCAGAGACAAAGGCTCCAATGGCGGCGGCGGCGGCTTTCCCATCGCGCGGAACTGCTACGAGCGTCGGCTCTTGTTTTGCTCCGCCGAGAAAACAACTACAGCTACAGCAACGACACGATTAAGAAAAGAATGGGAAAAAAAAAAAACAACACCGTCCACTGGAGCGAAGGTAGTTCCACGCCCAGGTAGTTCCGTCGCGGTAGGACGAAAAAAACAAGGCTTTTTTTTTTTGGTTTTTGTTTTTTTTTGCTTTCAGTTGGGTGGTGTTTGCTTAGTGAGGGCCAGTGTGTTTGCTTTAAGCTCCGTGGAACTAGAAGACTTTTTTTCATGCTGCAGAAAAAAAAAAGAAAAAGGAAAAAAAAAAAAAAAAACGTAAACAATCTGCTAGGTTATTGTTGTCGAGTGAGCTAAACTGGGATAAATGTTCATTATGAGCCCTGGCTGGCTGCTGTTTATCTTCGAGTTCCGGTGAAGTTTTGCTCTTTAACGCGCTCTGCGAGCTCCTTTGATGGTGGTGGATTCTTCCTCCTCCTCCTCCTCCTCCCCCTCCTCTTCCTCTTTCCCCTCTTCCTCCTCTTCTTCTTTTGTCTTGCCTGAGTTTGTTTGAGTCTATTTCGGTCACGGGACCGTGGAGCGATGAAAGAAACGTCTGGGCCATATGTAGGCCATCGCTTTGGGTTCCTTTTTGGCTTGCGTGATTTCTGGTCCATTTTCATCCCCGACCTGTAAAGATTTTGTAAGAAAAAAAAAGCTGAAAATAATTTAAAAAAAAATACAAAAAAAACTCATGCATACACACCACCGCGGGGACGCGATGCTTTACATCCATCTGGTGGCAGGTTCATTTTTTTGTCCCGCTTCTCCAGCCGACCAGCTCGGCTGCAAAGACACAGACAGATGCGCTGCAAAAAAAAATCCCAACCTTTTTTTTTTTTTTTTTTTCTGTCCTTTGTCTCAGTTTCTCTCAATTTGCTGCTCAGACTTTGCATGCGAGCGGCTCCGCAGCCAATCAGTAGGTTTCCAGTCTAATTACTTTGATATGTGATCTCGGCAGCGATCCCCCGTCCGCGCTGTAAAGCGCTTCGCCGCGGCTCTCTTGGCCGGCGCGGAACACAAGCCCCTGCATGTGCGGAGCAAATGAAAAGGTGGCGCCGAAATAAAAAGCTTTACACTCTGCTCGTATGCCCGGTCATAACGTTGAAAGCACTTAATTACTCGGTGCAACTCCTCCTAGGTGCAAAGTTTCAGTGCCTAAGCGGCGAGGAAAGGATTGGTGATTAGAGTGCAAGGAACTCGTTGGGCCCCCGAGTGGTTCTAAATAATTGATCTTTATGTTATTTTTATATCAAGGCGCTGGCATAAATTGGGGATGGCGATAACTACTTCATACCAACTCGCTGCTTTAACAAATTAGATTATTTGTATAATCTACGGCTGCGGGAAAAGGAGGGCGAAAAAAAAAATAAAAGTGACTTTGCTGATATTCATTTTTCTTCTTTCTCAATGGCGCCCGAGCAGAGGTCCACGCCATTGGCTGAAAGATGATTCATGCGGCTCATTTCCGTATAGCATCTTGCAAATTAAGAACGGGCCCTAAATCCATAATGTGGCATTTCCAGGGAAAGGTGCGAGGCGAATTATGTTTGCACGCCCCTCCGCCTCCGCACTCACTCTCTCTCTCGGAAAACTTTGGGGGTCGGGACTCTTAATATCACACGGCAGATTTATCTCAGCGTTCCGGCGAAACAATCACTTAGACAAACAGTTTGTCAAGGACACGGGAAAGGGCAATTCAATTTAATTTTAGTCAATTATAGAAATGAAATCCGTTTAAAGCGGGCAACATAAATAAATACACCAATAAACAGGAGAATGCCGCCGGCGGGGGAATCGAATTCCCGCCGTCAGCTGTCATCTCGTTTGCGTCGTCGCAGACGGAGTGCATCGCATCTCCGATACTTATCAAATCAAAGGGGGCCGCTATCATAGGGAACATGCATCACGGCAGCGCGCAAACGTGAATTCAACACCAACAAAGTTTTCCCAAAAAAAACACAGCTCAGAAAAATAAACAAGAATGGTTTTCGTTTTTATTTTAGCTTCCTATTTCCAATTAGTCTGGAACAAGTAGGGCGAAGCAACTTTTCCCTCCAACCAAGACTACTTTCATTGCCGTTCGTTAGCTATAAGGAGAAGATGTTACCCGCCGTCGGACCGCTCACACATGTGAAAGAGGGATCTGCGCCCTTCCTCGCGCCACCGGGGGAGAGAACTTCCGTCAAGTCTCTGCTCAAAGAAGAAGCAATTGTTCCGAAATTATTTATCCAAACACGTGTACAGTAAGCACAATGTTAGCCGCCTATAACTCTCACTGTGTTTGAACTGAAGCTGCCAGCGTATAGCTCCCACTGTCATGCTGCCGCAGCTTTATTTAAAGGAGTAGCCAGTTTAAAGTTCAGAGGTTAAATCAGTATAAGAAAACCTGCTCGATGTACACGCCTGTCTCCAGAAAGCAACCTTTGTTTTATTCATTGTCTCCACGGCAGTTTTTCGGTGGCGTTCCGTCTCCTCACTCCTCCAGTAGCTAACCGTTTGAATGTCCGTAGCTCTTCCGGTAAGATAGTATCCATGTCAAAGGTCGTCGACCCCTCAAAAAAAATTGTTTTAAAAAAATCGCAGCCCCTTGAAACAGAGTCGGGTTACAAGTTTTCACTCTGCATGAATCTGCACTGTCATTTTCATATGTAACCAAAACCCTAAAAGTCAAGACAGTAGGCAAATAAAAAAAAAAAAGATTTATTTTTTCAGACTTTTCAGATTTTTTTAGAGTTTATTTTTGTTTGTTTTTTTTCTAATTTTCATTTAAATTTAGTGCAATGATGATGATGATGATGATGATGATGGTTACCATGTCAACCCATGTCTGACTTTGCATGAAGCTCCTCCGGGCATCCGCACAACATTCTGACACCAGTTGTCCACACATCCGTCATTAGACTGTCGGTGTTTCACTGCTCTGCCTGTCTGTCCGTCTCATGGAGCAGAACAACCATCACACACACACACACATACCCCCACACACACACACACACACACACGCTTGCTTACTGTAACCCGTTCAATCTCTGTGAAGTTGCGCCGACCTACACACACTTATCTCTACTGGATTTTTGTATTTTTCTTTTCGAAGCTGTACATAACACAGTACCCCTGGAGAATTATAGTGTAATAGCTGCATACTTAAGTGACACGTAAAGTTATAAACAAAAAAAAAATAATACGCAATGATTTTAAAAGTGGAGTTTGCGAAGAGGAAAAGTGATGGGATGACAATCTGTCTCTGCTGTAATGTAATGGATGCATATTAACGACAAGAACCTGTTTGAATGTGTTTGTAGGTGATCCCATGTGTGCGTGTGATGAATGCGATTGTGCAGAGAGAGAATGTGCACGTGTGCTTGCGTGCGTGCTTGCCAGCCTCTTTTTATGTACACAAAAAATGTATCATGTACAAACAAACAAAAAAATACTATATGGAGATATGAATCTTAATTATATGCTTGTAAATGAGTCATCGGTTCGTCGGGTGGGTTTTGCTTTGAGAAGAAGGCTTTCGTGCTTGCCAGCGAAAAAAAAATTTGTATTGGTCAGTTTAAAGCTATACAGTCTGTGTTGTCATGCCTTTGTAAGATATCCTATTTAAATCTATGAAGAAGGAGAAAAAAAACAAAAAAAAAAACAAGAACCTTCGATATGGTGAAATGATTTTTTTTTTTCTCTCTTGTCATTGAATTTTACTTGAGCCATTAAATATTGAGTCCTCAAAGTGTGCGCGCGTGCCGCCTTGTCCTTCCACTTCCTGCCGCGTCACGTCGCGCCGCGCCACGGATGTCGACACGAGAGTACACAGTCACTTTATTCCAATTATTGCAATTACGACCTAATGACATAAAACCCCTCATATTGGACATGGCATTTCACCTTCATCACGTCTGGAAATCAATATCCCCGGAGATGCAGCTCCAACCTGCGACAGAGTGTGTGAATATTAATGGCAAAGGGAAATAATATCTCTATTATTACAGGAGGGAGAGGAGAGGCAGCTAATGAAACAATTTTACTCTCCATCACCGCTGGTGTCTAAGAGGCCTCCGAGTCTCTGAGTGACACTTTGCTGTAATTGCACAGGAGAAAATAGAAGCGAGCCTCTCTGGAATGTGTATACAGTTTGTGTGGGGGGAAATACTGACTAAATACTGTGATGTTTTCCTAAATGTAATAATTGGAAGTGAAAGATTCCAAAACTCAAAGTCAGCATTTCTAAATTTAACAGTCTTTCTTTGTTGGTTTTAGTATTTCCATGCCGAGTTTCACTTTGAAAGTGAATCTGAAATGTATATTTCTGCATCTGGATGCATAAATAGTTACAAGCAAAAACTTTACATGCTGCTTAAAAAAAAAAAAAAACTCCAGACATTTTCTCTTTTCTGTCTGTTTTTCCAGACATGAAATATTAGGTTGGATTAAAAGAAGAAGAAGAAGAAGACAGTCGGAGCCACTTGCTGTGACACAGCAGCGACATGATTCTTTAAGAAGAAGAATTCCTGCAACCATCAAACACTCCACAGAGAGTGAGTCACTGACACTTCAGGCGTCTCAGACTTAAAGGCCACAACAATTTCTTTTTTTATATAAGTTAAAGAGAACATCTGCAGACAAGACTTTGTTTTATTATTATCAAGAAATGTGTTTGTCCACGCAAAACCAGTGAAAATCATGTAGTGTGTATGCCGGGCCTGTAAGTGGCAATGTGATGACAACTTCAAATCTAACGTAGCTGTGTAGAGTTGAACGAGGTGGCGCGGCAACATTGTTACAAAGAAGACGTGTTTGGGTTGTTAACACGGAAACATAAAGGTGGCGTTTAGAGATCTGGGACTGGGTTTAAAAACTTGGCCTCTCAAAACTCTTTCAGATGCACTGGAGTCAAATCCCTTATTTGCATGTAAAAACTTGGCCAAGAAATACGACTGTGATTGGAATCTCCGTGCGGACGAAGCTGCAAGAATGAGAGTCCACAGCAGCAGGCGACTGGAAGCACCTGTTTCCCCTCCTCGAGGTGGACTTGGTGTTGCAGCGTCGCTCAGACTGAATTAATCAGCCGAGTGTTTGGCTGCGTGAAGCCTTAAAGGCGGCGGCGACGCTCCGCAAGCTCCAAACTCCTCCATCTTATCGCTCTTATTTACCTCGGGGGGAGATTTCTCTCCGCCATTTGCACTTAAAAGCCCCAATAAAATAAGTCAGTTCAAATTGAACATTCACAACAACCGAGGCCTTTAAATGCAGCCAGTGGTAAACAGTATTTTTTTTTTTTCCACCAGCAAAAGGAAAACTGATTAAGATTTGTTGAAGAGATGCAACGATGCAGATTAAGCAGCTGTAAAACATTTTTCTATTTTTTTTTTAATCAGACAAAGCAAGTCTTGATCTTTGCCAGCCATATGTTAAGTGCAGAAACTGAAGGGGGGAGAGGGTTTGGGGAGGTAGAGGGGGGGGAGGGGTCGTTTATCATGTGCCGCAGCTCACGGAGATGACAACTTTGATTTATTTTGGACCGGCGGTGGATGATCGTCTTCAGCGACGCCCGGGGGCCGTCTGTCTGCGCCGCCCGTGGCCATCTGGCCGCGTCCTGCACTGAAGAGGCAGGACCATATCATAAGCTGCGGGCCGTATAAGTAAATAGTTACATCTGTTTGTGCATTTATGTCTTCGCCCGGCCACCGTGCCGTAAATCCATCAGCCCGCCTGGCCTCCGTCCATTAACTTTGACGCCCGGGAGGCAAAACAGGTTCGGTCGGTTCAATCCCCCCGGGGGCAGCGAGTCCTTCCTCAGAAGAGAATACAATAGGTGTGCTTTTCGGATCCCAAATTAGGAAACTACACCATTGCGGCACTAACAACAATACAGGAACTATACCATTAATTACAGTAATTACAAGAAACATTCAGATCAATCGATATACAAACAACAAGAGCAGATGTGCAAAGACAAGCAAGGTTTTACAGACCACGAGTGCAATCATTGCCAGTGTGTCCAGAAAAAGTCCAGAATCTTATCTATCACGCAGCAGGGAAGCGTTCTAGAGCAGGGGTCACCAACGTGGTGCCCGTGGGCACCATGAGTAGCCCGCAGACCCGTTGTGTCTGAAATTCAATTTTATCCAACCTTGTTAAGTCATTTTTGATCATTATTGAGAACTCATGAGCTTGAGAAGTGTCTTCACATAGAAGAGTATCATTAATAATAATATATAACTCAGAGAGTTTGTTAATTCAGGAGAATCTGGCAAACTGGTAGCCCTTCATACAGCTCAGGACCCATGAAGTAGCTCTCAGTGCCAAAAAGGTTGGTGACCCCTGATCTAGAGGGTGATGAGGCTCCGGAAACGTCTTTTGGAGAAGACGCTCCACTGTCCGTCCAGTGTGTGATGGAAGAGGGCGGTTCTGGTTGTCCATGATGGTTTGAACAGTTTGTTAAACCGGGCCTTCTTTCTTGTTCAACCGGGCCTCAATACTTTATCCACTTTTCTCTTATGAAACCTAAGGCAGCAGTTGGGGGGAAGATTTAAAAAAAAAAAAAAAAAACTTGCAGTGCAGGGGCTGATGTTAGTGACAACCGGACATGACAGGATCTTTCGGTGGTCCGAGTCCAAACTCGGGCGGCGGTGGTGAAAACACACATAGCGCCATGTCATGTACGCCCGGCGAACGCCTGCCGGACTATGACACCCGGCGGCCTCATCCCCGGCATATTTTAAATCCCTCGCCTCCCTACGAGAGCCCACTGTGACCTGGCCCATTTGTTTTTCCATGCTAATTGGCTAATAACGAGACAGCGACGGTGGCGAGGGTGTCAAAAACACGCGTGTAGCCAGCCATACCAATCTGCTTTTCTTTTCTTTTTTTTTTTCCTTTTGAGTAATTACAGCATATTTGAGCGGAAAAGGCGGAAACGAGCTCTTCCTCGTGGTATGCCATCATGCACACACACGCACTCACACGCTCTCCCTCCCACATGCCCGCATGCTAACAAGCCAAACTTGTTGTCGGCCCGCTTCGCTTCTCAAGGTGTCGTCTGCTCAAGTGTCAGGAGAACATATAGAGATTGTCAAACAGCGCGCTCATTTCAAATTGTAATTAAACTGGCCATCAGGTACCTTGAGGCTGTTTAGTCAACAGCAGGGTACTAATTACTATAAGATGACCTTTTGAATAATATCTGGTGAATTATTCATAGTTGAGGAAATTGCTTCGGAGACATGCCAACGACGTCCAGGGGACGAAGGAATGTACACAGTAGGAAGAAAAAAAAATACACTTTCTTTCTTTCTTTTTTTTTGAGAAGGAAGGACCATGAAAACGATAAGAGCAGATGGATAAACTGCACCGCCTTATGGGAGGAAGTGGCATGATTGGGACAAGCCATGAAATACTGTATATAAAAGAAAACAACAAATCATCTAACCAAGCAGGCAAAAGTAGAGGAACTTGCTATTTTTCCACTCAATATAAACGGATGGTGGAGAGAGACTGGAAGAGGCTGGCCGGGTTCTCAAAGTATCTCTCTGCAGTAAGCAGAGTCCTTTAGACATTTTTTTTATCCTTCAGTTGCACAGTGGGATTCTGTCCAGGCGTCTCATCGAAGTGCGAGCAGAAGCAGCTTGGACGGGGAACACGAGGTCTTGCAGACAGTGCAGCCGAGCGAATGTAGCAGGAAGTGGGAGTCTGGAGAAACTGGCTGCACAAATGTTTGCGTTTGTTGCGAGTCGTCGGACATACTAGGAACGTGGGTCCACTCTGAACGTCACAAAACAGGGATCAACATCAATGTTCCAATATGATTCTGGCCCTTGGATGTCACTCTACGTCTCTCTCTCTCTCTCTCTCTCTCTCTCTCTCTCTCTCTCTCTCACACACACACACACACACACACACACACACACTTGGCAATTAGAAGTTTATCTGCATGCTTTGCATTTCGTGCAAAAGAGGTGCGAGCAGACCCAGCTTAGAAAATTCAACCTGGAGAAATGGTGCTCCAATGCTGTTCATTCAAACCTGTTTGCCCCACTATCTGGACGGCACCCAATGTGGAGAGAAAATTAAATGGGGATAAAAAGAAACAGGATAAAGTCTCCTCAGTTAGACGAGACTCCCGGCCTGATTTGCTGAGATTATAACCAAGTATGAAGTTCGTCTTAGACTAATAGACTGATAGAGGGCAATGTTCTCAATGTTACAGTCCTTCTGCAGAAAGTGATGACATATTCTTCAAATTTGGCTCAAGAAGAAAAGAAAATGCTCCTTAACGCTGACGGACACCGCCCGACTCAGAGTGGCTTAAGGACTAATAATATCTTTATATGCAAGTTAACACTTCTTAGCCGCCGCTCAGCTGTGCTGACTGTCTAATAAGTCAGCGGTTGCAACCTTCGCAATATTGAATTATATTCGGGTCCAACGGCAGTGTTGGCGGGGAAATGGACAACCTGAGAAACAGAAGGCATAGCTTGGTGTTTCTTTATTATCCTTGACCAAAAACAGTCCTTGAGAAGAGCTGAAGGGCGAGAGGGTCGAGAGAAGTGCTCGCAGCAGCAGATACAATGCGGAGAGACGGAGCAGCGGCATATGTCGACACTCTAGTCCTCCTGCGGTGACTTTCACGACCACAATCTGCGGCGACTCCCTCAAGCCTTTAAATGTTTCTGTGGGGTATTAGAGCAGATGTCCCGAAGAGTTTCCCTCCCCGTGTCCGCTCAACCTTTTGGGACACTTTACGTAAAGTGACTCCAGAGACCTGCTGGCACACAAAGGAAAAAGACTCGGGATGCACCGAAGCCGATACCAGTATTGGGTATCGGTACAGACACCAGGGTCCAGTACTGTACTTGTACTTGTACAATACGTGCCAATACCACTTTTATATGTATGTATATATATGTACAAATGTGTTCAATTTGTGTTTGTACTGCTGTGAAGCTAGTGACAGTCAGCCCATGTTCGAGAAAAACGGCCACATCCAGTATCGTCTCCGCAAACGTTCACGGGAGGTTTTCAGGCACCTCAGTCCAGCTCCTGACTGCCATCGCCGGGCTCCCTAATGATTAGTCAAAATTTGGCGTAATTGGCAGTAATTAACATTGACCTCGTCCTCTCGGACGTTGGAGGGAAGGAAGCCGCGCCAGACATCTCCCTCCGCCCTCCGCGAGAGAGCAGTCGCTGGCAGACAACACGGACGCTGCTGCGCGTCTTCATTTCGAAGTCGGCATGCGCGGACGAGACGACCTGGCGTTCGGATCGAACCCTGAAGGAAAAAGTTCTTGTTGGGTTATGCAGCAAAATCCCTGAGACCTCTGTGTGTCCTTGTCAGCAGTGAGCTGTTTATTCGGTTCGCAGTCTGAACAGCGTGACAGCCTGTGCTTTGCATGTTTTTGACCATGGTTTACTTTACATTTATTTTCAACATGCATGAATGTTGGTCACATATTACATCACGCTTGCAATATCCCGATGTACATGTTTGAAAAGGAGAAGGACGAGGCCGAGCTTATTCATTCCCACCTCTGCCGTTCTTTACAGCAGTTACGTGACGTTGTGTTCTGTTATTTCAGTTATGTATGAATAAAGAATACGAGACGATGCAATAATAGAGTTGACAGGTGGTTCGTAAATTCATTGTTTCAGGTCTTTGTTCAAGTATCTATGGGTCATGTAAAAATTATAAATAAATAAACAGTGAATACACAATGCTTAACACATAAAATGCATCATACATATTAATACACAATTAACATATAAATATGCAGTGCATGATCCATATTGTCTTGAGTAGTCAAAGGCTCCAAGATGTTGTGGTTCTGAATTGCTCTTCCTTATACTTTTTAAGCACTGTAATGCTAAACTCACTCATGCTAGTACAGCGTCGAAAGTCTTTGCTCAATCCATTCTACATTTTAGTCAACACTTTAGTGTTGTACGCACATTCATATGTTTCTTCAAGTTTAATTTATTTGGAAAATCACATTCCTCGTCCTTTTTTTTTTTTTGAGAAGAATTGCTGTTCATTATCAGGTAGCAAAAACTTCCCATTGTCTTTTCTTCTTTTGCTAATAAGCATCTATGATAATAAAAGCCAGGTCCCTTTTGTGTGGAGGCGGCCATGTGACAGCAACAAGTGTGCGTACAGGAGCCCGGAAACGTGGAGCTGCTCGGGGTTTGATGGTTTTTCACCCTGAAATCACAGCGAACATGTGGAAGACGCGAGGTCCAGCGGAGCGTCAGGAAACAGATGTTGCTTTTCTTCCGCGACGGTAAGATGCTATCAAATCTCAGAGAAAATATTTTTCTAAATTATAGTGGTAGGTTTTTTTTGTTTGTTTTCTTCCCCTGCACATTATTTTATTTAAAATATGCGCGACCACAATGTTAATATCGGATGACCCGTGTGCTCTTTTAATAACCAAGGTCAGTTTGTTTGTTTGGACGATGGACTGAAATGTCATGAGAAATATTGTAATGGTGCCGGGCAAAAATATAACCGTGTTCATCTCAGCCGCACTGCTGCCACTGCTTCTGATGTTCTGAAACAAACAAACAAAACAAAACAAAAAAGTGCTGGCATAATATAATAAATAAATAAATTATTAATATGAACCAACAACAAGAACAATCCTCGCTGGTCCTCTCGGGGTTTTCCTGTCGAGTTAAGAAAAAGAGGATGATATACATACGTAATGATGGCTCGCCGCGTAGCTCGCGGAGACGAACCAAAGTTCAAGCCGTGGCCCCTTTTTTCTTCCAGCGGAGGAAGCACAAGAGAGAAACTGCTTTTGCTGCGACTTCTTCTGAAGGCGCCGTGGCGGTGCCGCCGCCGCCGCCGCCGCCTGACAAGTCGGCTGGCAACGCGGCGTGCACGCCAGCTTTTCCTGCAGCATCAGGGTCCCCGAAGCTCTTCCTCCACCGAGTTTATTGTCAGAGTGTCTGCGATGGCGGGACACCGCACCCTCCTCCTCCTCTTCCTCCGCCTCCTCCACCTCCTCCTACTCTTTGAAATCTGCGAGATCAAACAGAACAGCGGCGCCGGCGCAGGGCGCGTTGTGTTTGCCGTTTGAATATATGATCAATTTCCGCGCTCGGAGGAATTGCACTTGTGGCTGTGATCGCCGAGTGGATCTTGAACGCCGTAGTCCGGCCTTCCAACGCTTTGGACGTTACCGCCTCCCCCCCCCCCCCCAAAAAAAATAAAAAATAATAATCACATTTTCTTTCCAAAAGTAAACATCAATAACTGTAATTTGGGGCCGGTGGTACGCCAAAGCTAAAATCATTGTCCTTGACCCCCCCCACCCCCTCTTTTTTTATTCTTTTCTTCGGAGCGCTATTATTTTTCGCCAATCAACCTTTGCTTTCGAGAACATCAAGTGAACAATGGCTCGCGCCACGCCGGCGTGAAAAGAAAAAAGCAACGTGCGGGCAGAATCAATACGGCAATTATGTTTGCAGATAATAGGCGTCAAGGTGTTATTCGGCAGAAGTGTGTGTGGGGGGGGGGTTGCTACCGAAAAAAAACAGGAGGCGACACAAAGCCGATTCAAATTGGCCAACAAACATTTTATTGCCGCACATCTGGCGCGTTGCTGCCATGGATTTAGTGTCACCCGAGTTTTTTTTGTTGCTTCCGGTCGGTCGGTCGCTATCTAATCACCAGCTTCTTTGCATGCAGCCGCAGGACCCAGAGTTTCTTTCTCCTTTTTTTTTTTCTTTTTTTTTCAACTTGGCCCGACTATTGTGTTTCTTTCCGCCGCAGTGTCCCTAGAAAGAGAAAAAGAAAGGGGGCAGGGGGGGGGGTTAGGTAGAGCGACAAACACAGCCATTAAATGAAATCTCAGACAACACAATCCACACAATCAGGCACAGGAGAGGAAAAAGTCAGGCGGTGTGAGGGGGGGGGGTGACATTGGGCATGAGGGAGGTAGGAAAAAGGACGGGGAGATGGACAGACGAGCAAACACACACACACACACATGCGCAAGCGCGCTCCGCTCCTACCTGCTCCGGGAAAAGGTCACCTCCAGTCGTGTCAAGCTTCGCGGGCGGGTCAGAGATCTGGATTTGATAACTGGAGGGAGTTTAGAGAGCAGGCGTCTGACAAGCATGACAAAGCTCTGACAGCCCTCATTGGGCCGTGATTAATGACTGACATGTCTGTCGCCCGTCTCCTGCAGAATGCAAATGCAGCGCCGAGGGGAGAAAATTAGCCCGACGTCGACCCTAATTTGATGCGGGAAGTGTCACGTACTGCGACGGGAGTGGTGGTGGTGGGGAGGGGGCGCTGTTTCGCTTTTTTCTTTTTTTTGTTGGCCCCTGAAACGAGGCTTTATTAGAGAACACTACAGCCATGATGAGAGGGATGCTGTGGCGTAATTGAAACTGACCGCCAGCAAATTCTCCTCATTTGTTGCGATAGCATTGACATTTAGCGGTGCGTCGACCAGATGAGCACCGTCGATATCTGCCGTCTCGAGCTGAACGGTCGCCGCGACTCCCCAGCGGGCTCGCTCAGCTTGCTAGCTCTCTTGCCTGCTCTCTCTATCTTAGCCCTCTTAGCTCACTTAGCTATTAGCTCTCTTAGCTCACTTAGCTCGCGTAGCTTGCTAGCTCTCTTCGCTATCTTAGCCGTCTTAGCTCAGTTAGCTATCTTAGCCCTTTTAGCTCGCTTAACTATCTTAGCTCACTTAGCTCACTTAACTCTCTTAGTTCGCTAGCTCTGCGCGCGAGCACAACGAACGCTTTCGCTTCGCCTTGCGTCCAAAAAAGTTTCATTTTGCTTTTGTTTTGTTTCACTTTTTTCAGCAGTTTGTATTTTGATGACGGGCATTCCGTCATGAAACTGGCGGTCATGTCAGAACTTTTTCACGAGTGGGGGACGAGAGTCCAGACCTGTGCGGGGTTTGACTTTGAGGAGGTGGTCCAGGTGCTCTGTGCAAACAGCTGGCATCAGATTTCAATGAATATGCATCACAAATTGAATACACTGACATTTGTCGTTGAGCTGGACCCCCCCACCACCACCACCACATCCACATACCCCTTCCTCTTCATTTTCCCAAGGGCGTACAGAATTTTCCTTTTTTTTGGATGGCCTCGCTTGGTGGCCGCCAGACAAAAGTACGTAAAGTCTGATGAATGGAGGTAATAAGCCGCCGTTTAACAGCCATTTCACTGCCCACCCATCCGTCGGTGGCACAGTGGCGTATTTATTTATTTTTTCTTTTTTTTCCTCCGATGCCCTCCTCGCCGCGCCGTGCTAATGTGTGTGTTTAGCCCCTAATGCGGTTTCATTCAGCTCTTCAGCAACGGCTCGCTGAGCGCCGCACCGACTGAGCAAAGCGCTTTAATGAAAGGCATGAATTAAAAGCGCAGCCACATTTGATGTTGATTGCACCAAGTGTTTGTACTAGAAAGACGCTCGCAGATACACAAACAATGTGGCCGTCAATGCCACCTCGCTCCCTTGCAGGGGGAAAAAAAAGAGAAAGAAATATTTTCCGCCGAGCAGCTAAGTCTGGAGAGTTTTAATTGAATGACTGGGATTTATATGTATAAATATATGCATATACGTATATACATATATGCATATAGATAGATAGATGGATAGATGGATAGATAGAAAATAAAGAATAAAAACAACTTTGATGTAACTTGACGTTCTTTCGTGCAATTTGTCTCGAAAATAATGGCCATCAAAAAAAAATATATATCCAGGCCGGGGGGGAGGAAAACTTGGGCAACAAATACAGAATCTCACCCACGTTGCTATTCACCAGTTTCCGAGAGGAAAAAAAACCCTCCAAATTCCAACATAATAGAAGTTGGAAGTTGAAACTGAGAGAATGCGCTGGATTTTTCCAAGTCAAAAACACTGCGTTAGCGTCACTACGTCGAGTCAAATTGGACCGCGACGCCTTCGGGATACTTGGGTGGCACTGCACGAGTAGTTTGGAGACGCGTCGCATTTCTCGACAGTTCTTTGTTGTCATCTTTGGCTGTGTTTCAACTTGATATGTAGCATTAGCGGCTGCGGCATCTTGGAGACTCACTCAAACTGAAACAGTTACCCGGGTCGGAAAAATGCCACCCCAGCCTTCGTCAACGTGATGGTGGGGGGCGGGGGGGAGACACCTCAATCTCTGGGTGAGCTATCCCTTTAAAAAGCAGGGTTTTCTTTGATCACCCAGTTTAGATTAAAAGGAGCAAACGGTGTCGCGAGGAGGCGACGGGATACGAGGGGAATAGCTGTCGTGGAGCTGCCGGCGACGGTGTTGTTTGGAAAAGACGGCTCACCCTCAGCTGGGAATACGTATCAGATTGTCGGGGAACGCTTCCGAAGACGGCGACAATTACAAACAATTAGGCGGGAGTTTAAAAAATAAAAAAATAAAAAAAACAAAGATAAAAAAAAAAACAAGAGAAAGAAATGAAAAGAAATGACGCGGCCCTAAAGTAATAAGCACGCTTGAGATTCCGGATGTGCAGACGTGCAACGTCCCTCGCCGAGTTCCACATTATCTTGATTGTATAATAGATATAATCAGGCGGCGACGTCCAATTAGGGGCGGGGGGGGGGGGGTGGAGGGGACAGGGTAGTGGGGAGGGGGCCGCATGCTAGCCACCGCTTCCAAAAACGAGACAATAAACAAACAATTGTCACTCTACGTTTATTTTCACAAAGCGCCGAGGGCCGGCTGGCTGTCGCAGAGATAATTGTGAATCCCGGGACTTTAAGAGGTGCGGGGGGGGGCGAAGGTTTGGGGAGGGCGGGGGGTGGAGGGTGGGAGGGGTTGGATGTATATCTGTGATATGATGGAGGCTGTGGGATGTGAACAAACAGTCCTTTCCAGGTGGTTTGAGTGATTTCCTAATCCCCTGCAGCGAGATGATTGCGCAGCAAGGTCAGTTTGAAGGCTCAGACTGATTGAGCGCTGCCTTTGGTCCAGGGTTTTTTTTTTTTTTTCGTGCGCACACCAGCTTCTGATGCCATTAGATGGACAGCGGCTGAAGATTCACTCAGAAGTTTTATATATATATATATATATATACATATATCATTTATTTATTTATTTTTCCAACGGCCAATAATCATGAGAGCAACGTAAACAACAAGCATCAGGGCCGAGTCACCGCTCCAGGAAGCAGGAGCGGGACGGCGGAGCATCCAAACATTTTTTTTTTTTTGGTTTAAGTACACCGTTGTGACCTCGCTGCACTTTCATACGATTTTTTTTCTATGCATTGCTGGTTCAAACCTGCTCACGGGGTTCCAGGTTTCTATTTGCATGAGATCTGCTGCGATTCTTTGTCTCACCCCCGCGGCCTCTCCATGGCCTCAAGCTGTCGTTTTGCTTCTAAACAGAGTTGTTGCTACCAAATCTGAAACTTCCTGCGGCTTGAAATTGGATCAAGCCCCCCCACACACACACACACACACACACACACACACCTCCCCCTGCGCCCCCCCCCCCGCTGCGACGGACACTCAAACAGAGACTACAAGCGTCCACTGTGTGCATCCAAAAACTTTCCCTGTTGGCCAAGCAGCCTGCCTTTCCGTGTGTGTGTGTGTGTGGACATCTCCACAGCGGCTGCCTGGCAACTTGTGCATCTGTGTGCCACACGCTCCCTAAGCTGACTGACTGTCTGGATCAAGTGGGAAGAGGCAGAAATCCCAGAGAGAACAAAATAGCAGATCCCAGCAGCTTTCACAACCGATGCTATGAGATTTATACGACTCCAAGGGTGGGTGTGTGTGTGTGTATGTGTGTGTGAGAGAGAGAGAGAGAGGGAGAGAGAGAGAGAGAGAGAGAGTGTGCACACGGGAGGATGTTCTTTGAAATCCTTTTGAAATGTCAGATAAATAAGAGCCACCAGAGGCAGTTTGGTTCCATAATGACGACGCGGTGAAGCTTCCGAGCGCCGTCAATGTGCAAATGTGTGAGTAAAAATAAAGCCGTGACTGATTATTTTTATTTTATTTGCCCAGGACACGGCCGGAGACGGAATGTCTTCCCCCTCCTGCTGCACTTCAGGGCGATCACCGCTTGAAACCTGCACCTTTTGTGTGGAAAAACTAATAGGACAAACAGTAAATAGGCGCACCACAGATATCATTAATGAAAGATTAATGTAGACAGTTACTTGTTTGTCCTCAAGGTCCCACATTATTCTCATTTTCAGGTCCTTATTTTTCATCCTAGACTCCAGTGGAGCGGCTCTGCAGGATTAATTATGAAAATAAAATAATCCTCGCACAATTAATTATCACCAAAAAAAAACCCAAAGATCTCCAGAAAACAGCGTGTTTAGCCCCCTGTTGCCTCCTGCAAAAAAAAACAAACAGAAAAAAAACAACCTGTCTTAGCCTCCTGCACAATTGATGCTTTGTTGTAGATTTCACATGCCGAGGCCATGAGGCGTCACAGAGGGAGGAACTGACAGCAAATAAAAAAAAAAAAAAGTGGAACAAACTGAAGGAGCAAAAGGACTTTGGAACATTTTGGGAAAGTTGACAGACAGGAGACACTTTTCCAAGGTCGAGTGTGTGACGTTTTTAGTGATGAGATCTGAAGGCTACTTTTATTAGAGTGTAATCACTGTCACGTAGCCCTGGTGGTTGTGTTAGCTTCAAAACTCATTTCTCTACAGACGGTCAGCTTTCATGTTTATCTTGATGATTTTTACACGTTGCACTAAAAATAAAAATTCATTTTCAAAGTCATATTTGTAAGCAATATTTCTAAGCAAAGAAAATCCTATAGATTTGATTGGCTGCGCTGGCCAAGATACGATCTATATTTTCAACATTATACGACATTTTTTCACACCTTAATAGTAACATGAATAAAGTGATTATCTTCACCTGACTGGACCTGCGCTGGCGGTGAGATGATATCCATGCACACGAGTCTATTAAATCTGGGCTTGCTCTACAAATGCACGGTTTGATTGTTCTCCAGATCAATTCTCTGCCTTCACGTTTGTCGACAGACTGGAAAATATCTTTCACCATTCGCCTTTCTTCTGATGCGACAGTTGACACCTCCTGACGTCAGAATCAGAGTGTAAACAGATTTGCGCGCGTGTACATTGTTCTCCTTCTTGTTCTTTGCTCTTTTTTTCCCCCTCCCTGTGCCGCTCATTATCCCCCTCAGCCCTGCTCGTGCACGCTCCCCTCCAGCGCCTCGAGACCCTCGGGCGGCTGCACTCAAAAAAAAAAAAAAAGAAAAGAAAAAAACCCAGCAGAATTGGTTCCAGTCCGGCGGACACTGCACATCATTTCCACGCATTCCGGCCTATTACCATTTTTTGTCCCGACACCTCGTCCTTTCTTAGCGCCGCACTGGTGGGCGGTTCATCCAATAAGTGACACCTCTCGCCGCCGCCGCTGCGTCTGGAGCCGTGAAGCCTGGAGGTTCCAGAGATGGATCTGCCGGCAGGGGCGTCCCATCACTCCTCCTGGGAGGAGGGTTGGTGGGTGGGTGGGGTGGGGGGGGGGTTAAGTCTCTCGCGCAGGAAACGTTGCACCACTGTAGCGGTGCGGCAGCCTTGTCACTTTCATCAGAAGTAATTGATCACGGCAGACAACAGCAGACGTGCGCGAGTCAATTGGCGGGTGGGCGGCGGGGGGGGGGGGGGGGGGTTGGAAGGGTGACGCTGATTTGGATAAAGGATCTCCGGCATCCCACACCACTCACCCGGAGTGACGGCCGATCAGCCGAGCACGCTGTTTACTCCTCGAGAGCCGCTCTTGTTTTCCGATGCAGAAATTAGACAGATTTTTTCCAAAGCTTTTGGGGAAATTTCACACACTCCCCTCGTCTGGCTGCAGGAGGTGGAAGTTCTCGCTGACACCGAGCGGCTGCACTGGGAGGCAGTGGATAAATAAATCACACACACACACAACAATCATAACACCCAGGGACTCCAATGCCACTTAACATTCAAGGGCCCTGTGATTCATTAATGGCCCAACAGACTGGTTTGGACGGAAGCATCTGTTATCTGGTTGCAGTCCTTATGCCGTCACTGTCACTATAATCACACACAACAGGTGGATTTGCAGCTACCGCTCCTCTGGTAGCGGCAGCTCCTCGCGGTGCATCGCCGCCCGGACCTCAGCGTTATCGACAGGCAGACAAATCGCTGCAGTGGCCGCCGCCGACCATGTCGTCCTTGTTGTTTTTGTCGGCGCCCGCTGATGATGCAATACGTTTTAATCGGGGAGGACTTGTCATATTGTCCGTGTCTGCGATTGACAAAGTGCGATCGATGATTCTAAATCATTTCCGCTGGCCGGTGACCTGCCTGTCATTACAGAGGGACGGAGATGAGCGTCACTCCATCATCCGTCATCTAATTACTGAAGGCATCATCATTAACCTCCATAGAGGAATACATTCATATATGGTTATTTATATATACATGCCTCTTGTAATATAGTCCCTTGTATCATTCTTTTTCTTTCTAATGTGAAGCCATGACAGCGCGCTCCGTCCCAGCTGCTGCCTAATCAAGCTTTGCTGAAGAACACATGTTGCTCTCATTTCTTTAAAGTGATATTCTAATTGCACCCATTTCCCTCTCACCGCCTCGTCAGCGGAGGCTCCGCTCTGCTCAGATGTTCTCATCATTCTCAAGTTTCGCAGAAAATGAGAATTACACCCAGGGGGCGCCTGTGGTAACCATGGACTCCAACAAGAAAAGAAAGAGAAGAAAAAAACATGTCACGTCTCCAATGCTGCCCATGTGGTGTCACCAGTGTGTGTGTGTGTGTGTGAAGACAGCAGTCAGCTCGGACTCCAAATGACAATGTTAACAGCGTGGCGTTGTTGTTGTTTTTTGACAAAATATCCACCATGGCCTTCTGGACAGGCCGTGTTCGTGTGGACGTGTCTAATGTCTGGAAGAAGCATTCGTCACGTCAGTCGCGGTGCTGCTGGAAGCTGCTGTGTGTTCGTCAGAGGCAGAGACGGTGAGCTGCTCGGAAAAAGGGTCATTTCAAACGTTGCAGTAGATGAGAAATGAACCATTAGGGGGTAAAAGTCTGATATTAGTGCAGCTTCTCACCAGGAGGCGACAGTGCAACCTGGCCAACAATGGTGGTTTTGAAACTGACAGCTGTGTCCTTTGTTGTGCTTGTAGCGGATTGTTTTGTTTGTTTGTTTGTTTGTTTGTTTGTTTGTTTGCTTGTCTTCTTGTCTGCTTGCTTGCTTGCTTTTGATGGCCAACATAAACTGCTGGTTCCAAATCTTTCAATCCCTGCAGCTCCAGAATGGTGTCAGTCGTTTTTGGCGTGCGCAGTCCCTTTGGGCTCGTACACTCGACTGAAGTCACCTCTTTATTCAAGCAGCCCATTCTTTGGAGTGTCAACGTCATAGATTGATTTCACAATGTTTTGATCCTCTGTCGTTTTAAATCGGAGATAGACCTCAGATTGAAATATAAAATTCAGCAACACGTCACGCTGGTAAAATGTTGGATATGTGAGTCTGCACAGCCCAACCTTGAGGAAACCTTCACGTGTGACCTAAAATGCCACCGGTAGCTTTGTTTTGTTTTGTTTTTGTTGTTTTTGTTAGCACATATTTACACAAAGGGGCCGTATATAAAAGCTGACCCACAGAGTCTCCCTGCTCTAGTTTATGACTCAGTGACACCCAGGACACAACACTTCTGCAGCAGCTGACTATAAATAAAGGTGACCTTTTTTTTCTTCTCCTTCTTCCCCACTTTTCTTCTTCTTCTTCTTCTTTGTGTTATTCGGCTCCTGTGCCGTCCAACCACAATTTCCGCCAACTTCCCCGCTTCTTAAAAGTCCATTCGGAAGAGTGCGACCTTGTTCCTCAACCGACTGCTGTGAAAAGACGTCATTATTATCGGAGGTCGTGATCTTGACACTCGTCTCCTTCAAATGGGGTGGAATGACAGGAGGCAGAATGGACGTGGACGTCTCCCGCCGACATAATGGCGCCGTCTTCACGGGCGAAAAATTATTGTTACAACACACAATGGGGGTCCCTGGCAAGGGACGGAGTGCTCGGCTGAAACAGGAGGTGGGAACCATTTCTGCTCTTTTTTCCTTTCTTTGCTTTTTTTTTTTTCTTTCTTTTGCCCATTTACGTTGATAGACAACACGCACTGTTGAGGGGATTTTCGCACTTCCTGCTCACGAACAAGATGAAAGCTCTCGGTAGTTAAAAAAAAAAAAAAAAAAAAGCAGTCCAAAAAAATCCCCTCTTCTCTTCTCCCTCGCCGGAGCCGTTGTGTATGTGTCTACACGCTCGTCTTTGTCTCCAGCTCCTCTTGACTGGGATCTTTCAGCACCATCCCGATGACAACGTAGACGTCTACATGCTAAGCGCCTTGTCACTCAACAGGCAGTCAAACGCCTCTATTTCGGTCCGCGGCTTTGCCGCACAGATGCGTCTCATCAGTCGGAAGTCATAATATCAGTGTTACACATCTGGTGGTTCCTCACTTCCAAGCTGTTCTTTATTATTTTTCATTTTTTTTCGCCCCTCTGTTTGGAACGGTTCGCTGGGAGTGTCTCCCATCATGGATGTGACGTTCAGCAAACAGCTTGGAGACGCTTTGACAGCCGCGGACGTCATCTTCATTGAGCTCTTTTTACACGAATGCTGTGATACATACATGTTTACACACTCCTGCATCTTAACTTATCATCTTCAATATCACCATCTTCCAGGTACTATTGATATTCATTTTTTTTTTTTTAAAGGGGTCACCAAAGGGGTCACCACTGTACAGTTGAAATGAAAGAAGATCACCAGACATAACCGGCACATCTCGTGGTCAGATTCATATATTTATATACCACCTGGTTGAAGAGCAACAGTGTGTTGAAGATTTATATATCTCTATTCAACTCAACTCAAAACAACAAGGTACAGTCAGTACACGATCCAGTGGGTTGAGCTCCACCTCCTCCTCATTTCCCTGCCAGACATTCAAGGTTTGCGGCAAAAGATCTTGAGAGTTGTGGGGTTTTTAAATTGCCGTGGACACAATAGCAATTTCAGGGTTGTTCAAGTTGAGACGGTTCAAAAGATCTCTCGGGCTTGTCGACCTTTATCTCGGCAAACATCAGAATCCCTATACAAAAAAGCAGAAAATGAGCTATTGATTTTTGTACTTTTTTTCCTCCCTGCACCCCACCACCCTCTCCCGCTCTTCTCTCCCACTTACTTATTCCCCCTTGGTGTTGTCATGCCAAAGTCTAAATGAAGGTCAGCATCGGTTTCCTCGTCGCTGCCACAGAGACGCACAAAAGGAATACGGCAACTGTTATTTTTCTTTTCTCCCTCTCTCCTTCTTTTCAGAGCGAACAGCCTCGAAAACACTCCCCCATCGCCCCCCCCTTACCCCCTCTGTCGGAGCCACGCATTTCCCACCGTGTCGGTTGTGCGCGAGCATAAAGCGCGCAAACACCTTCACTGACATTTAAAGTGGAATTTGACGATGGCGACGCTTCTTGAACCCCCGAGGGGGCCCTGCTGCGTGCATACGTTAGATGAAGGGAGGAGACAGATACCATTGTGCCGTTTAAAACCCGGCACCATCACTTTACACTTCGGCTCGCAAACACTTTTCTCTTTGCACTTTGCAAACTGAGAAGTTTGACGTGGTCCATGATCCATGGTGAAACGGTCACACACAGCTTTCCAAGTGCAACAGGTCCCATATTTTACATGTTTTTTTTAACGACTTTTATATCTTCTGAAACTGATGTGCTGTTGACTCTTCTACATGCTTTTTGGAGGATGAGCACAAGGCAGCCCTCAGGTTGTTTTTTTTTTCATGAGGGAGAAAGAGAGAGAGAGCAGGACAACCACCTGACAGGAGCCTGGCAGTGTTGTTGGTGCCCTTTTGTAATGTCACAAAGGGACGATTTCTCGAGCTAGAGCAAGCAAGAGAGGTAACGGATGGACTTTTCTCATCTCTGTGGAGTTCACTGATAGGCCGGATCGTTGGAGGACATTCAGCTGCTGCCGAGACGTGTTCCCATCGAACGTCCGCGTATTCCCGATTCAGCCATGTGAAGATTCGCGCGCTCGCGTTGTTGAAGAAAATGCTAATATTGAAATATCTTGACACATTTTTACCTCCCGCGAGCCTGCGGTCACCTCCACCGTTGTCGGTCAGAGAGCTGGATTTGTTCTCCATCGGGGTTCAACCCCGACCAATCAAAAGCCGCGAGTTTTCCCCCGTGACCCGCCATCGTTTCCCATGACCGGCGGCGCTAAACCGATACCGCGGCGGCTGCCGTTTCAACTCCCAGCAGGTGTAGCGCAGGCTAGCTAGCTCGCCGGGGTCGAGCTCGGGCGCCTTGTTTGCATATCCCCTCACTCTTGTTTACGGTTTACCGAGCAGGTCACTTCCCCCTGCTTGCTTGAACAGCTGCTTCGGCGATGACCCACCAGCAGCGGCGGCGGCGGCGGCTAACAGGGGCGAGGAGACCACTCGCGCGCTGCTCCCTGTCAAGTTCCCCTCTGCTGGCGAGGCCCAGCCGCTGACCTCGCGCGCTGCCTTTGCTGGGACCATATGAATAATTTATTCTTTGAATTTAGCCCAACCCCTGACATTTCGATGTTTGACGCCCACAGGCTCTGGCTCCAACAATATAGATAGCGCTTCCTTTTACTCTGTGCATCATCAGATAGCGCGTGCGAGCGCAGCCAGTGCACTCCATATCAAAACGGCGGGTATCAGGGGTTGCTGCGCGCTCTCGCAACGCCGCGTCCCTCTATTCTATTAACTCTTAGGGCAGTATCTCTGCACATACAATTGGATTTTATATAGGTTGCCGACATGTGATTTGAAAATATTGTGCGCTGTCAATGGGGAGATAAGATAAGGTGGAAATTTAAGCCGCGGCGCGGGGGGACACACGGCATTTCATAAAAATAAAAAAAAGGGAAATATAGAGACATGTTGGCACTTACGGAGGGCACAAAACAGGTCTGGGGGGGTTTGTGAAGAGTGTCATGCAGCGACGCACAAATAAATGTGAGGAAAATGTCCAAGCGGTTGCACTTGCGCACGCAATAAAACAGCATATGGAAGTAATCGGAGGGGGAATAACACTCACACACACGAACCAAATGGCCGGCCGATGGCCTTCGACAGGGACGCAGACCGCCACCCCCTCACACACCGCCGCTGTTTTGTCACACCCGGTCCCCGTTTGATGATGCGTATGCCAGCGCCATCGTCATATCTTGGGCCCGAACGAGAGGACTCCGTTCACTTTTCCCGCTCTGTCAGAAATCCATCAGCAGCCCCCTTGATCTCACTGACATGTTGCAGCAGATGGTTTCCCTTTGCTCCACCAGATAGCAACCATAACCAAATCATCACAGACCGCCAGAGGTTGCGCGATTCCCGGCTCGAGATCCCTTTAATCATTCGAGATGACAACCGATGTGCGTTTAAAAGTGGCCAACATCTCTTTTTCTTTTTTTTTTCCTGACAAGGCTCACAGCGGAATGCTGTGTTTTGGAAAGAAAATAATATTTTGTGTTTGCTCGCAGGCTGTTCCAATGCATCACTGACAACAAACTAAATATAGAATGTATAATAATGTTTTTAATAATGTTGTTTATAAAGTTTACAGTTAACTGTTATTCAACTTCTCAGCTCCAGTGAGATTAAAAATGTATTTACTATTTTCCAAGTAGCTGTATTTCCTGGCCAATGTTGCAGCCAACCAATGAAAAAGGAAAGCATGCTTAGTAAGTTTCATCGTCCTCGGATACATAGAATCCAGGTAACTTAGCTTAGTTGAAATAGCTAATAACTAATTTAGCTGCTTAATTAATGCATTGAGGATCTGAAGACACCCAGACTGGAAGACTAGACTCCTGCAGTTATTGTCCAACACATGTACTGACCCTCTACATTTGCATGGCCTTCTCATGTTACCACATCACTGCTAATAGTCTATAGTGACTTCCTTTTGTTTTGAAAAAAACAACCTTTAACTAACGCAAACACCAAAATCAAGGCTCAAGGCTATCTGTGTTTTCACTGCCTGCCCCCCGCCCCCCCCCCCTATTTTTTTAAATTCCAATGAATTAATGCAAAAAGATTTTTGTTTAAAAAAAATTGTTTCAAAAGATTTTTTGTCATAGTTACTAACACTTCAAGCAAGGACACAAGAATCTCCGAGCATTGTCACCTTAGCTTCAATACCTGAGTGCCTCCTGCCACAACCTTGAATGTTGTTTTTTTCGCAAGCAATTCCTGTTACATATTCACCAATTCAGCCATTTATAAGAAAACAAAATAGCATTAAATGACTGACATCTCTTTAACTTGCGGGCTAAAACAATGAGGATGTTCCATCAGAAAATAATTTCACATCGATTCCAGGTTCACGCCGGGCTCATATTGACTATTTCCTTTGTTTCGCTGTCGGTCTGTTGAAACGCCTCCACAGTTTTGTGTCTGAAAAGACTTTGAGGGACATTTTCTCAAACGTTGTACTCTGGCATTTTCTCAGATCTGACTTTTTTTCCCCCAAGGACATCTCCCCCTGCTGCCAAGACCTGTCAGGCAGGAGCTTCTCAGAGTAAAGGGGTGAGAGGACACCAATTAGAAAGCCATCCTCGGCCAAGGGAGCCAGCGGCACAGCTTGCCACAGGAAGTGGGATGTCTGACTTCCTGCATGGGGTCACAGCTGTTTGCGTAGAGGTTAGCGCTAGCAGCCAATGCGCGGTACCGTTTAGCGTCTGACGAGGCAGGTCTCATTTGAATAGCAAAGAGCCATCTCAATGTCACCAATAAATTTACATGATTTCTTCCTTGCTACAGCTGGGATCAGAGTCGGGACTTTGCCGGAATTAGGGGAGCGTGACAATGTCGAAAGATCAGGCCCGGCGCCTTTCAAGTTGGCTAGTCTGCAAGTGGGGATTATTAATTCATTCAGGAGCAGGATGTGGCGTTGTAGAACTTGTACACATAAGAAATCTCTAATTACCGGTGTGTGTGAACAAGAATTCCCTACCGCGCCCTTTGGGAAAACAGAGATTTGACGTTGTTCATCGTTGTCGTGCGGACGGAATCACCGGGGAGCGTCTGGGTGTCTTAAAACCAGCTGACATCAGGCGAAGGTAGGATACCTTGCGACCACCTCCGCCACACTATTCAGGTTCCAGCTGTCAGTTGTGGCATTCAGCAGATTTTATATTCGGCTAGCATGAAAGAAGGACCATGATTTGGAATCGTCACGTCGCCCATCCTCAATCACGGGACACATCCAAGACTGTACCTTGAAGCCTTCAATTGAAGAAAAGAACCTCTAATCTAATATGAAAGACATACACCGGTGAAGGCCAACTCAGTTGCCTCGCACAACAAAATATGCAAAATTGTAGGTTCAATTCATTTCATCTCCACACACAAAGTGATATAAAGTCGTCGCCTTCCTGCTGTACGTCGTTTCCATCACCGCTTGTGTTGATAAGAATTCTCCAGCTGGATGAACTCAACTGATTGGTCCGCTCGAATGACACTTGACAGATGGTTCAACCCAATCACATTCAAAGTCAGGCCTGTGTGTCCATGACCTCAACCAGGCTGGCACACAAGACAAGTCCAAGGAAATTTGGAAACATTCCGGCGTGCCAGGTTACAGTGGTAACTCTGCTCAAGAACTTCCTTTTATCTCCTCTCGAGTCATTCATCCGAGTTGTGACAATTATGAAATGCTGGGCAGGGTTTTTTTTTTTTGGCTACTTCTTGGGTCTTTGAAGTAATGTTTCGAATCGCGGAAGGACTTTTAAAAACACCAGATAACTAATCAAGGGCATAAAAATATCAAAGCGGCCTCTCCGCTTCATTAGAGACTGGAGGAGTCCGTCCTGGAGGTGGCCGACAACTGGAAGCGTGGCGTGTGATTGGCTCCTGCTATGAACAGCTGTTTCCAAAGGCCCATATATGGTGCTCAACCCAATTACATCCCCCTCTTCCCGGTCACAGGTCTGATGCAGTCAGAACCATTAATCTCCCCTGGCTGAGGAGCCATGTGTTCGCAGCCAACTCCTCCAGCAGCATCCCGACAGGGCTGGGAGTCACAGCTCTCGCTCTGACTTCTTTTACATCATGATCTGCCATCCCAATCTCCGGCACACACACACACACACACACACACACACACACACACACAAACACATATTCACACACACTGCAGAAAAGCACAGAGTGCTCCTTTCCTTTTTGGAGGCAGCTCGCCCGTTATCCTTGAGAGGAAGTTCAGTGTGTGTTTTCAGGTCTGTGGTAGAGGTGGCCTGCGCTGGAGAGCAGGTGGGAGTTTCGGGGGGGGGATGAGGGAGGGATTCAAAAACATTTACAGATCTGGGATGTTAACAGCAAAATGTCCCTGAGCGAAGTCAGTGACCAATTCCAACAAATCATTTTCAAGAAGGGACAGTTGTAAACAGCAGAGGCGGCCGCCAACAACCTCCTCCCTCCCTCCCTCACTCTCTCTCTCTCTCACTCTCTCTCTCCGTCTGTCTCTTTCTCCTTTTTGTACAACTGCATATTTCAGATAAATGAAAGGCACCTTCAGCTTGTGGTCTACAAATGTCTCTGGTCATGGATAAAGAAAGAACAAAAGAGGCAGACGTGCACACGCATGCACACACACACACACGCATGCACATACACACACACACACACTAGCAACTCCAAATTGTCTTTTTTTACTGCGGAGGGGCGAGGAGAGAGAATTTCGAGGAGCGGCTCATCCTGACTGCTAATCAAAACACGCGGGCCGTCAGATTGTTTTGACCTCTGATTTGCTTGTGTAACCATGATTAATGCTCATAACTGGAGGGGGGACAAGCAGAAAGGCAGTCTAATGTAAAATTAGGAGAAGTGGGTTAATCAAGGGTCTGAATTACACGGACCTTCAGTTCCAGTTTAGTTTTTTTTTTTTTTTTTTTTGTTCTCAAAGATTAAGGGAGGAGTCCGGCAGCCCTCCATTGTTCCCGCCGAGAAAAGAAGCTCATTTGCTTTAAACGATGAATGTCTTCCCAGCTCTCCGGCATAAATCACAGCTCCCATTCCCTTTAGCAGCGACACGCAATGCGAATTGTCTCTCATTTACAGATCACACAAAAGAGACAATGGAAGTGCGCAGACCTCGTACGGCCACATTATTTATTCCTCCCCCCCCAGTCCGATCCCCCCCCCCCCCCCCCCCGAGGAAGAATCGAGACCGCCGTTCGCAGTGGTTTTTGCGTTGTTACCCTGACTCTTAATATTTGGAGGTGAGACGCAGGAAGCGCAAAAACAACAAAGAAAAGGAAATCCGGGCAATAACAATAAAAAGGCCAGCTGTCAACTTTCCACCGAGGTCCGACACACCTCCGTACCTCCCTCCCTCCCTCCATTCCTCCCCCCTTCCGTCTCCCAGCGCCGTGTGAGTCACTCACCCAGGGGAGGCCGCTTGACATTTGTGTGCATGTTCTCCTTTTCCTCTCCCCTGACAATGGCGCCTTTACAAAACATGTTATTCTGGAAAGAAAGGGGACGATGGAAAAGAAAGAAAGAAAGAAAGCGTCGCCTTTGAAAGAATCTCACAAATTTATATTTTTTTTTTCTCACTCCCCCCCACCCGGAGCAAAATTCCCCCTGCCCCTCCCTTTTAATTACGAGCGACAGGAAAACTTTGTTTTAAACAACCCCTCCAGATAAAACAAATTCCCAATCTCCCGTCGTGAGCGAGCGACAGCTTCTGGATCCTCTCCGGGAAGTTTCTGTTCTATAGCAGCGACTGACCTCAGCTTTTGTACTAAAATTAACACGATGGGGTGCTGAGCGGATTTTATCGACAGCCCTTCGCTGTTTGATGTCCTCTCCGTGTTGGCAGCTCAAGGAAAAAAACAAAAACAAACAAAGCTTCGCCACTGTGTGTGTGTGTGTGTGTGTTTCATGCTCCTGCAAGATCCGCTTCCTGTGTTTGTGTGCAGCTGCGTTTGTGCGTCCCCCAGCCGCATATAAAAGCAGCGTGTGCCGCGCCAACACTGCCGACGAGATTCCGCGGCCATGTCGCCGCAATATATTAAGATCAGCGTGAGGCTGGCCGCTGTTTTGTTTTTGTGTCTGTCGCTGTCTGAGCTTTAGTTGGTCCTCCAGGATCACATTGTTGCTCATGGAGGCCCCGTGTGTGTGTGTGTGTGTGTGTGTGTTGCGGTGGCAACATCAGCTCGGAGCGGGTGATCCATCTCCTTGTAGCTGCCAAATAACAAGTCATTAGGGATTTTATTCAATGAATGCCCGACATAGAGGGCCTGTCATAAAATTTACCATCTCACAAGGGCATTGCGGTGGTTGTGCTTTTACAATCCCGCCACCGAATGCTAACGAGAGGCGAAGTCCCTCCCCTTCCGGTGCCCCCGCCAGTGCCGGTTCGGCTGAAAAAGTCAGTTTTTTTTGGTTGAAGGACGCGGGTTCCTCCCTCCCCTGCTCCTCCTCCTCCTCCTCCTCCCTATTTTGAACAAGTGCCATGTGGCTACCTACCTACAAAACAATGCTTCACAATTAAATGTTTTGCCATTAAAAGCCACTCCGCCGTGCCGTAAATGTATAAATGTTTCTTGTAAATCGACCGAGTATGATCGTCATTAAATCACGGCTTTTATTGCACCGCAGCCCCCAACCTGCTGCTGCAAAGTTTATTTATCTGTAAGACGAACAAAAACTATACTTAGGAGTACAGTTGCGAGCACATCACTTCTAATTACCACATAACGGCATCGCATAACCTCAACGTTTCCAATTAAATACCTCAGTGATGATCAATTAAAGGTGTTTGAGCCCCGTCTGAAAGTGATGTGAAACTGCTGCTGGTGGAGCAGGGAAACACTGTGCAAACCGGATGTTCTTTCTTCCTTTCACTGCCCAGCGTCCAGTCCCAGCCCAAGTCTTCTCTCCTCCGAATAAGACCTGAAATTAACCAGCTCGCAACGCAACCCTTCCGTACACGTGCTTCTCGTCTAATTCTGGGGTTTGTATCCGCAGCAAACCTTGTAATTCCAGTCCATATTGTTCCTTCATCAGGCCCCCGACCGGCTAATCAGGAACCTTGGAAAAATTCCCAGCGGCCTCGTCTGGTGTTGTGCCGTGGCACTGAGAAGATCACGGCGGAGCCAGTCCAGTCCCAGTCCCAGGGTGCAGCCTGGCCGACGACACAGCAATGCTTCAGCCCCGGCCAGCGGCATCATCGTGCCCAGCTGTGCACTGAAGTTGGCGGTGTTTTGTTGTTGGAGGCCAAAAGGAAGCAGCAGAACAGACAACGGAGGAAGTAAAGGGGCGAGAAAAAAAAAAGTACGAGGCCGTGGCTGAAGATGGGCAACTTTTCTTTTAGCACTAAGAAACCAGCTGGACGCAGAGGAGTCAAATGCCAAAAGAGGTCGATGCAGAGAAAACACGGCGCCGCTGCAGATTCAGACACTAATTTTGCAGTTACATTATTATAGCAACTTAAAAAAAAAAAAAAGCTGTGAACTCTTTTCTCTCTCACAGTTGTCCATGTCCAGTCCAAGCTGTTTACCGTCAGACAGGGGTGCCAAAAGGGTTTTGTGCTCAGTGTGGTCTGGTGCAGAGCGCCGCATCTTCCACGCCGAGAGAAAGCAGCGGGGCAGGAGATGGCAAACTAAGGGAGAGAAAAAAAGAGCAGAAAAAAAAAACAG
Source organism: Nelusetta ayraudi (assembly GCF_046127955.1). NCBI lineage: Eukaryota > Metazoa > Chordata > Actinopteri > Tetraodontiformes > Monacanthidae > Nelusetta > Nelusetta ayraudi. The sequence continues at coordinate 1,905,900 of NW_027466140.1, read as the reverse complement.
GTTCCGCACACGGAAAGAATGGATCGACCTTGAGAGGGAAGTGCAGGGTTGAGAGTTTGAGGCACTGAAGAGAAGGTTTTTGTGCAGCCACTGCAGATACAAAAAAAAAAGAGAAAATAAAGTTTGTGTTCTGTCTGGACATGCCGCTGAAAGCGCACGAGGGAAGAAAAGAAAAAAACCAGCGGTCGTGGCTGAAGCTGACAAGAAATGATTCCGACTGCTTCCGCTTTCAACGGTGGCAACGAGAGCAACTTTCTTTGTTCCTGCCAAATGGCCTCGGACGACTGTTCCCTTTGATAATATGCGGCTCGTTAATGGTCACGTCTTAGCCCAGGCCAACCAAAGAGAGCTGGGGTATGTTTTGTAGAGATGTGTGGGTTTTTTTTTTCTATCACACTGGCAGGGATAAAAGAGTGGACGAGCGGCGTGGACGGTGGTAAATCCGTCCTCGGCCCACTGGAGGATCTTTTCTTCTGCACTCAGTCAGTGTTTTAGCCAGCAGATGCAATAAATAATGATGTCTGCCTCCTGCATCGGCCACTAACAACTTGCGCTCTTGCTTTTCTTTGTTGCTTTGCATTTTTTGTCCTCTTTTTTTTTTTTGCTTACAGTACGACTGTAGCAGCATTTTAAATAAGTAGCGATGTTTTGACTAATAACAAAATATTCCCCGCTGCTTAGTATAATTAATGTTATCTACAGCTGGTGTACATTTCAGCGTGTTTCCACAGAACACAGCAACAGTGTCAGCGGTGCACTTTCAACACTGGCAGCGTAGCAGGAGTTAAAAGTAAGCTTTCATCCCTCCTTTGGCTAGAAGACTGTTTTAAATGCCCCTGGCTTTCTTCCAAGCTCCTAGCCTCGAGCATACGGGTCTAACAAGCATGATGCTTTGAGGATTGACTTGTGATTCAACTCAAATTTACAAGCTGATTACTATGCAGACGCCGAGTCAAGTACAAATATGTGCTCCGTGTTTTGCTTGCAGCCTCTCGGACATCTGCGCCATTCTGCAAAACGACGAGCGCCACCGCCGCGCACCGGCGTGTTTGTGCGTCCGTGCGAGTGCGCGTTTAACGGGCAGCGTCTGAATCTTTGATGTAATTGATAAAGGGAGCTGCTCCCCTAATCCTAATGGCGCAATTCCTTATGATCCTTTATTCGCAGACTTGCTGAGGATCAAAGGAACAGAGTTTTGCCCCGGGCGATGGAGGATGTATTAAAAATGAGTTTGAAGGATATATTAGAAAAAAAATCCCGCAATTTATTCAATTGATAAGTTCAGCAATGCCTGTAGTTCTATTTTTATTCCTGGCAGATGGAAACCTAATAACCACTCAACCAACTGTTCTTTGTTATGGGAGGAGACGCACAGTTCTCCGGCTCTAATGAGCTGTGTTTTTCTAAGTGAAATGCACTATGGGGCATAAAGCTTCTTTGGTTTGTCTTGTACTTCCAACTGGATTGAATGTGGCATTCGCGCCATCCACCACATGATCTGGCAATGGGGTCTTCAAGGTCTTTGATCGCCCGCGCGCACGCGGTGACATCATGCACGGTGACATCACACGCGCGCCTCCCGCGATCAGCGGGGAAGGCCTCACTGAATGTATGGGTCAGGTTTTATCTCTGAAATCAAGCCGCTTCATCTTGCCAACCTCTCAACAGGCAACCTTTTCAATCGATGCTAAAATGTCAGCGGATTCCATCCCCAAACGCCTTCCTTCACGGGAAAGAAAAAGAGGCGAGGCGTGTGAGCGTGAGCGGCTGCTCCGGGACGCTCTTACAAAGACAAAATAATCACAGAAGAAGCGCAGGAAGATTAAGCCACCACGAGTTGTAAACAATGACCGGCGCTAAAGCGATTAGCGTAGCCGCGGCGTTGATGCCATTCCCCGACACACGGACATAAAAGGCTCTGAAGACTTTTGTCAGGCGACGACACGTTTGCGCCGTTTTACAGACTGGCTCGGACATGTGTGCCGTCAAACACCCCAGTGATGTGCTAACGTAAGCAAAGTAATATGTATAATCACCCTGATGATAGATGTAGCCTGTAGCAGCTGTCTTGGGAGTGAAGGCGAAGCGAAGACACGGGGGGGAACTTGCCAGCGTGAAGAAAGGCCCCGGGTTGGAATTCGAACCCAGGACCCTCTAGCTGTGAGGCGGTGGTGCTAACTAACCTAGTAGGTGTCTACATTAGGTAAATACTAAAAAAAAAAAAATCCATCTGGTGTGTCAGGTTAAACATCGGTCCAATGAACCCCTTCGGATCAGCCCCGCTATGAGGACGAAGACAAATTTTACACATAAGGAAAATAAATACTTTTCCTATGAACAAAGGTGTATTATATTATTAATATTTATAACTCATAAATGTCTTGGAACCGGAGGCTTTGGTATAGGGTCAGGGGGTGGGGGGGTTGTCAGCATCGATAATAACGATTCGTGGAGAGAAAAAAAGAAAAATCAACCTCCCGGTCACAGAAAAAAAGGGACCGAGTTGCGGTTTTGTGTCGAGTCGAGTGATTCCAGCGGCTGAGGAAGCGATTGAGACAAGTGCAGCCGAAATGGAGTGCTGCTCCCTCACAGGTGATCTATAGTTTGTCAGCACCAATCAGCCCGGAAATGGGAGAACAGTCCATTCATCTGCTCATGGTTTATTGAAGACGCCGCCACGGCTGCTTTTGAATGCCTCGAGCCCACAGCTCTTTCCAGGGGCCCTATTGGATTGAGCCAATTCATCTTCCTCTTTATCAGATGAGAATGCACTTTTTGATTTATATGTCCATATGACTCTCCTCGCTGCGAAAAAAAAAAAAAAAAAACTCGCCCAACAAGCGTGCGGCCACCGGCGCTTCCCCGAAACTTGAGGGATGGCGGCGGCAGAGAGTACAGTGCGTCTCTCCGACGCTGAGTAAATATCAACAGGAGGTCGCCGCGCAAACAGATGGAGGCCGCGTCTCCTCGCCGCTTTTCCCCCAAAATTTTTGCACAAACACAGAGCAACAGATGATTTCACGCAGAGATGGAACGCGCCCGCTCGTCGGAGGAGAGGAAAATAAATATTGCCCAGATTTGCATTCATTTGCAGAATTTCAAGGTCGAGGAAAGATTTTTTTTTTTTTTTTTTCCCCACGCGGCACCACTGCGTTTTGAGAGTAATACGGATTCTCTCCGGGATGTCTTAGATTACATTAATCCGAGTCGTGATCCCCGAAATCTGGTGGATTCCCCCCTCCGCCTGAATGCGCCCGAGCCGGCAACTTTGCATCTCTCCGCCGCCCCGCCGCCCCCGTCCATCCATCCGACACGCAAATGGGATTTTCAGCGCTAAAAGGAGATACGAAAAGTGGTGGGAGAAAAAGTGGAACATTTTTGGTCTTGCATATAATTTGTGATTAGCGCTCTTTCATGTGGCCCTTCAAAGAAAATATTTCATGTGGAACCATTGCATCAAAGCGGAGAATAATCACTCTTGGTACAGTACGTACAGTCTGGTACTTGTGGTTCTTGTGAGGGAGAGCAGAATGCAGCGGCGGCGGCGGCGGCACAGTGGGGGTATTTTTTAAAGTCGAACGAACCAAAACACCAAAGACAGTGAATTTGGTGGTTTGGCCCAAAGTTGAAGCTGATATTACCAAGCTCTGAATTCCACCACTTTATTTTTTGTACACTACATTTGGATGCAAAGGACCAATATTCATTCGATGGTAGATGCAAAAACAAATGGGCCTGTTTTGTGAATATCTTGAATCCTAAAAATGTTATCTTAAAATATCAAGCAATGTGATGTAGAGCAGACAAGAAATGTGCCTTCCTCCTGTCACCACGCTCACTCATATCTCACTATATCATGCAAAATCATCATCTGCTACTGGCTTTGCCAACTCGCTAGTTGACCAAACATTTCTGACCCTTTATATACAATTATTTTAGTGTCATTTCTTTTTCCAGGAGACCACAGGTTAGGATGCAGTGGTGAGCACTGTGGCTGGGTTCTTTGTATTCTGATGCGTTCTCCCTGTTTCTGCCTGTCTTCACTCTGGGTTCCCACATTTCCTCCCACAGTCCAAAGACATGTACGCTAGGCTAACGCTGGTGACTCTGGATGGATGGATGGATGGATGGATGGATGGAAGAAAAAACTGACTATCATTCTGCACATTTCCTGAAGTGCTACTCGTGTGTGTCGTTGCTTTTTTTTTTTATTATTTTGAATTTTAACTGATTTTCATCGTTCGTGGCCCCTTGAATCTGTGCATCTGCGGACCATGTTTAAATTGCCAGATCACTTGGCTCTCATGCAGACGTGCCTCGCGAGGTGTCACACCTGTGGTTCTGATCGTGCCAGGCTGTCTCACACCCGCAGCCTACGTAATCTTCAGTGCCGGCCGGGTGCATCACGATGAGCTGCGATATCAACAGCCACTGTGAAGGAATCTGTCGTTTTCACCAGAGCCCCTGACTCATTTATGGATTAAATGTAATAAAACGGATTATGGAGAGACTTCAGAAGATATTAATGCACAGACACGGTCCTTTCAGAGGAATCTAAATGCTGCGGTTCATCATTTCAACATATCCGGCTCCTACAGGCTATTTCTTCCTCTGAACCTGAGACCAAAGCGCTTCTTGCCTTTCCAAATTTAGTCCTCTGCTCTCTGTGCAGCATCAACTTTCCCTTTTCCCCCTCTTTTTTAAGTAATTCAAGATTTCATCTTAAAAGAGCGAAATTTACAGCATCGCCATAAAAGCGAGCACGACCAGAGAATCACAATGCCTTTTCAATAAAACAATATGAGATCATAAAGGGTGAGCAATAATGCATCTCGGAGGCAGATTAAATGAAAATCAGGGAACCAATAAGGCTTGTAATAATGTACTCTGACAGGCCGGCTATAAAACGGGGCAGACAGTCTTACATCTCTGCACCGCCTGCAGTATTTTTCTCTTTTTTTCCAGGGAAGTGGAAGGATCAGCAGTTGGCCCAGATACGCTGAGCTGGAAAGGACATTCTCACCAATCAATAACTGCCAGGTAACAGTTCCGACACACCAGGTGTGAAGTTTGGATGGAAACAAGTCCTTCACGAGACTTCTTGCATCGCAGAATTTGAATGATTCTTTTTTTTTTTTTTTCTTTTGTGAGCGCATGTGTGCATCTTAAATGCACACATGCTTACTAAATGGCTGCCTGCATCTGGCAATGGAATGCGTTCTCAACAGAGGCAATACGTCAGTGAATGAAAGAGAACTTTAGACTCAACAGGTGTGAAGGTTCCTTGGCTATCAACAAGTATTTTAATGGTGTGATCCATTCACAAGGTGTGAAGACTGAAACTGAGTGTTCATCACCAGATGCCCTGAGGGATTAAAGCCTCTCTCTTTGTTGCCATGGAAACTTTTTCTCTTCTTACCTTTCACATGCCATGTCAGACATGTCCACCTTCATCAGACGGCCATAGGTTGTATAACCTCATGAAGCACGCATCAAAGTGAGGCGTCAATTAAAGCTCGACTTCAAGTAGAATTGCGGCAAAGTTGGTAAAACAATATATTTTTTAATGGATTACAATGGAGCGGATGTCTTGAGCTGCAGTAGGAGCTTTTGTTGCATTACATGCAGCAGCATTCACTTTTATGACTAGGGCCTGGACTTACTCACGGTTGGGCTGATGAATGCTAAATGGACTGGACACTGGGCACCTTTCTCGTGAACTCAATCGCTCACATGCTCGTCACATGCAACTTGGGGTTCATTGCGTTGCGCCGCAAAAATGAAAACGGATAAGAACTCATTCCAAAGGAAGTGGAGATCAGTTACTTTTTCAGGCCATGGAATATTTATTGCAAGTCATTGCCACGTAGGCAGCAGCTCACCACGATAAAGTTGGACGCAATGACCGTAAATGAACTGGGGTATGCTGTTGTGCGCTTGTGCAGAGAGAAAAAGGTGAAAGGTTATCATTCCTTGGCTAAAGCTCAGACTTTTGGGAGGCTGATGAGACTGAGTTTCTCCTGCGCCGTCTCAAAGACTGACACAAGGAAATGTTGAACTGGTAATTTATTTAAAGCTGTAGCCGATAAATTGACAGACCTTGAGTTTGTCTGGACGTCTGAACCGGTGAGGCAGCGGTGGAGGGGAGAGAGGGAGACTCTGGAGCAGCCGTATCTCTGAAAGCCAGCAGGGCGTCGCCGCCAGTTTTATCTGGCTGGCTGGCTGCATTTCGCTATTGATTACTCATTTGACTCTTCGCCGCATTCAACAACAGACGTCAGTTTCAAGTGTATAAATGCACGCGGCAGACAGATCCGAGAACAAAGGATCAGGGGTTAATACATGACTGGCACGCAAGGTAAATGCCAAATGAAATGGTTGAAAATGCTAAATAAAAAGGAAAACATTTGGTTTCTGGAATGTGACAGAACAAAGTGGCAGGACATCTCTGGTGCACGCAGGTTCAGCAACTGCCGGCTCCCTAAGTACATTTTTCTTTCTTTTGATTTATTTCAGTCAATGATTGGCGGTGACCTCTGCTAATGCAGCAGGAGAAATAAATGTAATTTCTATATTTAAAAAAAAAAAAAAAAAAAAACAGAGCAGTAAGTCAGGAGCAGATTGCAAGTGGGGTAAAACATTGAATTGGCAAAACAGACATGTTGCTGGGAATTTGCATCATCAGTGCAGCACAGTTGTGCACACACTTTTTGTGTGGCTGTCAAATCATTTATCATGCATGTTGTACTGTTTAGTTTTTGACATGTGACACAGTTTAAAGACAATCTGCATTTTGCTTCAGCTGTTTTGGTGTTTTTGGTTTATGTGTTCGAGCTTTGCAGTCTGTAGACCATGTGGTGAGATCCACCAATCAGTGCACACACAGAGGGGATATCAGGTGGCGGCATCGGCCAATCACTTGCCCGCAGTGGAAATCCAGGAAGAGGAAGGAGTTGGAGAGTCGCAGTCTGGGAACAACACAGCCTTCCATGTGAGTTGATTTAAGTTTGACTTTTCTGTCTCTTTCTAGCCCTGCGATGAACTGGCGACTTGTCCAGGGTGTCCCCTGCCTTCGCCCTATGACAGCTGGGATAGGCACCAGCAGACCCCCGTGACCCTGAGCTCGGGACTAACCGGGTATGGAAAATGAATGAATGAATGAATGAATGTCTCTTTCTAAAATATGTCTCGTATCGCACTTTGTCCAGCCTGAGATTTATTTTAACAGAAGATACATTTTAGCTCAAGTCAACAAAATCAAAATAGAAGAAAACAAAAAAACAATAAACAGCCATGCGGTGGTCCCAGATTTCATTCTACACTCTCCTGTTCTTTACGGGGCTTTGCTGAATTTGTCCGGAAAACCAATAAAGGCAATTAGACTCAACAAATTAATGTTTTGCGTTCGTGTTGTTTTGTTTGTTTTTCTGCAGCAAGGTTGTCAATAGAGAAAACAAAGCTCGGGTAGCTGGTTTTAAAACGCCGCCTCACGTGGACGCTGCGCCGAGCGGCCTCGCATGTCGCCGCAGCCGCCCGCAGCTTCACCGCGAAATAGAGGAATGAACACGTGTCGTTCGCTCTAATAATGAATGTTTGATTTCCATTTCAGATAAAAGCAGTCATGGCCCCGCTATTGTGCGTGTTTGCCAAGTGGAGATGATCCGCAACGCTAATTGGAAGACAATTTATAATCTGTTTAAAATAATTAGCTGTGGTTACCTGTTTTTAGACTGCAGCAAAAACACCCCAGTAAAAAGTTCGGCGGCTCTTTTTTCCAGTTTTTCTTCGAGTTTTCCTCTTCCGTTAAATAACACTCTTGCACGCAGACATGCCTGATCATCAAGAGAGAAAAAAATCTGGCATGCCCGCTGTTGTGCTGAAGCCTAAGTGGCAGCACAACTCTCGATCATTATACCTCATTATATTTCAGCTAAATTTGGGAATATTTTTCCAAACATCTCATTTTTTGTCAAACCAGACATTTGCACACCGAATGTACATGCATCACTTTGGCAACCTTGGCGGGGATCTCAGTGAAAGACTGGCATTGATTTGCGGGCAGCAGAGAAGTGCAATGTTCAGGGAGCAGGACGGGCAAACGTCTTATAACTACCATCGGAGTTCAATATAATCGCTGCAAAATCCTAGACATATGCACAAAGGAGCAAGTTTTAAAGTACAGCACCTTTGAAAGTTCTACTTTTATGAACAAAAAGAAAGACATCAGAAAAGGTTCACAAAGAAGAGAATTCTCCTTTGACAAAAGCCGCCGGCAAGCAGGGAAACATCTCCTGACAAACAGGTTTTTATTTGTTTGTTTGCTTAAAATAGACCCAAAAATGTCTTAAATCAACCGTTTGATTTGTCACTCGCATTGCAAATGCAGATAGCTGACAACTGCAGGCCAATGAGTTGTGTTAGATTTACAGATTTCCTATTTATATAGAAAACGCACATCTTTAAAATCAGTGAAGATTATTTACAATGTAGCCTAGCCTGCTACCCTACTTGGTTAACATAAGAGTAAGCTGAAGGCCTGACAGATTGACTTAACGCTAATGGAACTTTTGCGCAGCTCCCTGTATTAGCCGAAACGTAACGAAACGTATTTGCGAAGCGATCGTCTTCGGCCATCGCAGGACCAGATGTTGTGGTTGTTGTTTGTCTGTCCATCAGCTGTCCATTTTGCCACTGTCACCGTGACCGCTCACTGTATGCCGAGGCTGCTGACGGTTTTTGTAAATTGTATCGACGGCACACATCCCTTTCAAAGCACGAGATCAGTCAACTCCTCCGTCTCTGATCAGTTGAGACCCTCATGAGAGAGCGTTCGACTGGAATTCTCAGAGCTGAACAATAGCCAGGCTGCTATCACAGCACGCAGGCTTTGAAACGCTGGTGTTGGGGGAAGTTGAAAGTTATCCATTATTGTATTGTTGGTTTTTTTTTTCAAGGCACACTAAAAGTAGTAGGAGTCAAAAACTGTTGGCAGGCGAAAGTGCTTTTAATTTTCCCCACCGCCGGCGTCTTCACTCTAATGAAGTGAACATTTCGCCCTGTTTCTTTTGTGATGTACTGCAACCAGTCGACATGAAAGGGGCTTGTCTCCTTTTAAAGCTCATAACTCGGCTTCCCCGGTGATTGAAAGCCCACCATTAGCTTATATGTACGTGAGTAAATAAATGGCGTCGCAGCAGGAAGCTGCGTTGACAGCGTGTCAAGGACGTCTTTGTACTGTCTTGTGGCAGCGGGGTATAAAAAGAAAAAACAACTGCACCATTTCGCAAACTCTGTTTGCATTTTTAGTTTAAAGAGAAAACAATAGGAGACGACTTGCTCAGTAAACAAAAAAGAAAGTGTTTTCAAATTGAAAAGTAATTGAATTTCTTTTGCCAAACTTTGCTGAAGTTGAATTGCCCTGTAGCTCAACTCAGCGCATTTGAATATAAGCAGGCAAAACTCTTTCTTGTTGGCTCTTCTGGCAAACGCCTCCTGTTGTTGACGTGTATCCTTAATTCACCGACTCGTCAGCGGCGTCCTGGAGCTTGACCTCTCTGCTGCGTCGCTCTGCTGTCCCTGAAGTCATTCCCCCTCAGTGGAGTTGCTGTAAATCGCCGCCGTTCTGCTCGTCTCCTGCCCGCAAACTGGCCTCCGTCGGTCACGGCGGCGACGGCGCCGTCTTTGGTCGAACGTTGGGCCGCGCTGCCAAGGTTTGAGCTGCGGCTGAGCTTAGGTCACGATGCGGAAGGGCGTCGGTCCATGCGTGGAGCATGTAGCTACAATGCTGAACAAGCTAAAGCCCACGTCATGCAACACGTATTGATCTTTGCCACCAGTTCTCCAAATTACACAAAGAAAGGGTCTGCTGCTCTGCTGCGCTGTTTCAGATTTGTCCATGTTCGTTCTCGAATTGAAGCTTTTTTCTCTGCCTTCCATTCCGCTTAATTCAATTCCAACACTTTTGCTCGTCCCTGTCGGGCTCTTTTAAATTTGATCAAACACTCAAGCCTACAGAAGTGACACTTAAATATTCATTAACAGACAGCCCATAAATATTTTTGGAGCCTGTTTAAGCTTCTAACACCCAATGTTGATCTGGACAGAAAAAAAAAAAACAAAGAAAAAAAAACAAAAACAAGATCTACATCAGTGATATAGAGGTCCTGTGAGCAAGGAGAGGAGGACTGGGAGCTGTGCTTCCACGACCAATGAATCTACAAACACTCTGTGGTGATGGACCAGGGGAGACTTAAAGCAACAGGAGGGAATTTCAGTAAAAGACGAAAGAGGCAGGTTTTGAAAGGCAACTGGCTCACGCTAGCTGTTTGATACGGAGGAAATACGACCAGGTGTTTGCAACAGCTGATATCTGGCACAACGACAGCAGGAAATTACAAGTGAACATGTGTAACGGTAACAAGACCAAACATTCTGTGTCATTGTTCATCTTGTTCCACAGTTGCCAGCATGTGCAGTTCGCTTTGTTGGGCATAGTGTTAAAATCTGCAGGAAACTCTTCCTTTGACGCGTTTGACGTACAGTAGCACCGGCAGGTGTTGATCGTCCATCAAAGATTGTATTGAAAACGTCAAGTTTGACGTAATGTGAACTTGTAGATTAGGTTCATGTTTTAACTTGGAGACTTCAAGTCAATCACGTTGACGTCAATGAGGTAAAAAAAACTCTCCTGGAAACTTTCCTCATCGAATATAATCATTATAAGTGTTCGGAACTTTCAGTGGAGCACACACACACACACATACACACACACACACACACACACACACACACACATACACTATGGCAAAGTGTGAAAGTGTGTTTTTTTCCTTCCAATTCTTCAATATTTTCAACAAAAGAGTTTTTAAAAGAAGTTCTTCTGCAGCCCTAAGGCCAAAAGGCTCTCTGTGCGTTGTAGGTCATTATTCCAAATATCCAATGACAGTGACAGTGACGGTGCACAGAACAACCTTTCTCTGTGCTCAAAAACTGCTCAACAAAAGCTTTTGGTCCAACATTCCACGTACTGGAGGGTTAACCTGAAGCATTTCTTCACGGAGACACTTTGGAACGCAAGGTGATTTCAGGCTCGAGAACAACTTACTTCTATCTGTAACCCAGTTGATAACTGGGCTCATGAGTCATTTTTCTGATCATTGTTTCGTGCTATAATTATAGGGGATGGATTTGAATTGGTTTTTAGATTCTGATCATGGTAGTGTTGTTGTTGACTATAGTTGAACAGTGTTGAAATATATTTAGCTGGATACTCAGGAAGGATGGAAGACGGAGGCGTGCCGGAGTTTAGAGTTGAGATGCTGACACTACTGGGTGAGTTAGCGCAAAGCTAAAGGCTGTGGAGTGAAGTAGGCCGTGGTTAAGCACGGGAGGCTACTGTGTGATCTTATCAAAGACGGTCAGTAGGTCGACATGTTGATATTAAACAAGCATTATACCACTAAGACCAGATGAAGGAACACTCCCTGCCCAGTATGCTGATTTTTATTCCTTCACAATTTGAAAGGCATAAAGATGAGCATCATCCTCACTGATGCCGATCAACGAGGACGATGTCAGAAGAAAAGAAAAAAAAAACAGCGGGCAGCAAATAGGGACAGTGGCTGTCACACGACGTGGGGAGGAGAAGGAGATGGAGCCCAAAGTGGTTGTGCATCCCCGAGCTTTGGAGAACTCAGCTGGAGGCTGGATGCTGACCTGGAGATGGTTGCAGGCAGGGGGTCTATTAACGCTTAGGGGAGCCAGACCTGACAGCTCCTTACTCATCCGGGCCCCACAGGGACGCTCGCTCTCGCTCCGGCACTGTTGTGATGGTCAATACTGGAGCTTCCGGGGGACACCTGGGTACGAGCGCGGCGAGCCGCTCGTGGTAACAATGCGGCTCCATCTGGGGTTTGATCTGGTGTAACGCCGGGGCGGACCATTAATTTGTTTCGCTGCCTCGCTCTCTCTTTTTCTCTCTCTCTCTCTCTTTTTACGCTGAGCTCAGACAATCAAGGCGTCGAAATATTAATGGGAAGGAACGCGCACACGGGCGAACGTGCGCTCCAGTGCTGCCGAGGGCGCCGTCGAGCATGTTGCTCTCGTTATGCAGCGACCGCCGGGGGCTATGGGGCCTATCGCGGCAATAATGGCCATTTCGCTCCACATGTTACAGGTGTGAATGAAGAACAATGAGGCAGGTCCTTGTAAATTTCACAACACATTATGCCTCTAAATAAAACGCATTGCTTTTTTTGCCGCGGGTGTAATTTCATACCGGTTAATTCGTGAGGTGTTTTATGCTCTTGTATTCTCCCGGTGGCTCAGTGCCTCGCAAAAGCGACACGCGTGCGATGTTTGCCTTTTTATTTTGCGTCGTAAACACAGCGACGTCTACGCAACGGTTTTGTAAATCAGGGCCGGCAAACTGCAACCACTGCCTGTCGGATTCAGTTAAGACAAACCCAAAGTCTTGTCTTAGCGCGAGTCTGCACCAGTCTGAACCAGTCGGTAACCCCGATAATGCAGGAAAATTAAAGGAGCTGTTTGTAAAATCTTGACTCTTTCCCCCCCACGTCGTCAAATATTGATGCTTTGGTTTTTATGTTCGGCTCGACCCCCCCCCCCCCCCCGACCCAGCGGACCAGGAGAAACTGGTAGCGTCAATATTTGATAGCTTGGGAATGAGATTCAACTATCAATTATGTCACACCGAACACGAAGCACCTGAAAAATGATGGGCAAAAGTGCCATAAATAATTGTATAAACTGCATGGAGACAGTCACGTCACGTCTTTCTATATTTCCTTTGATGCATTATTAAACACTTCCCTTCCTATAGTGTTGCTTGAAGGCTGTGTAGCACAGTGTGTCCTGTTCATAAACTATTTCTTTACTAGTTTTTTGTTTTGTTTTGTTTTGTTTTGTTTTTTAATATATAATTTGTCAAAATTTAAAAAAATACTTTGACTGAAATGTTCCAGGTGTGGTATTGAATCCAGTTCTTTAGGCTAGACATTACAGATCATTAGCCTGCATGTCTTCTTTATTTTATTGTGGGTGTATCTAGTTTAGACCCTGTAGGGCCCGTAATATACTTTTTTTTTTTTTTTTTTTTCCTGAGCAGCCTCAATTAGTTAACTAAGAAATGGTATAAATCTGCAGAAACAGTATTTTAGCCCTCTGTTTACAACTTTCAATGAAATAAATTTAAAATGTGACTTAAATTTAGCTCCGTGCTTAAACTGGTGGCTCGTTGGACAAATATGCTGTGCAGGCCATGAGCTGGTCTCAGATGGTTGAACCAGAACACCTGGCTGAGGGTGTTGCCACTAACCTGGAACACATATAAGTGCTCCTTGTGACATCACAAAAGGCCAATTCCAGAATTGGCCATTTTAGTCAATTACAAGGTAAGCAAAAATGTACAGAATGGACTTTGTCATTTATGGGGAGGTCACTGATGAGATGGGCAAATTGTTATTGTTAGAAAAATACTGGTGAAGTGACTTGTGCAGATTATTGAGTTTGACCAGGACTTGAGGATGCCGTAAGGAAAAAGGTGGTATTCAGAAGCCATAAGAATTTGGTTTTGAAATGCTGACAGAACAGAATGTTTGTTCCTTCAAAATAAGAATGATAATCGCGCTTACTTGTCCCAAATGTAGATATTTTTTCCCTGTCTTACGGGACAACCGGTACCAAGACAAGTGACGAGTCACACCTGGTCGCTGACGTTCCTCTGCAATGGCTGCAGCATTGTAATGAGAAGCGAGCAGGCATTAACACATGCGCATAAGATACCTACAGTACATATAGATAAACATAACACCACACATAAATATATAAGACCAAATTCAGAGAGAGATATGGCTATGAATATACGCTCCCATCTTTATGTAGATGCGTCTTCATGGACTCTGACAGCTCGGCGGCGATTATTGATGTCCCCGCGAGCCATAATGAAAGTGAAATCACTCCTCAACAATAGGGGGGCAGCTAAATGGTGAAAATATTCATCCGCCGTGATAGGTTATCGTGTATCAAAAAAATCACCTTTCCCTACTCCGGCTGGACTCATTAGTTCACCAGGAACGTTGGAGCTGTTTTATCGGAGATGCCTTATGGAGATATCTGTCGAGCGCACGTAACGAGCGGCCGCTCCGCCTTGCTTTGATGGGCTCGCCCCTCGCAGAAGGATTTTTAATTGCACGTTCTCAGACATGCGTTCGGAATTAAACCCGAAGAAAACAATAATTAGAATTTGGTTGCTGAGGTTCCTCAGCCGTAAAAAAAAAAATTCCCTCCCCCCCCTCTTATTTTTTTTTTTTGGTTCAAGCAGGGATGCAGGTGGCAATCATTGAAATTCCAGCCGTCTCCGCGCTGTGGTCATCGTTAATTAAGGCGGCTGTGTTCTGACTTATTGACCCCCGTAGCTCAAGGGATTTTGATGGGTTATGAAAGAGCTCATGGAATCTGGCCCGTGGCCCAGGTCCTTTCCGTTTTGGTCGTCCACAGTGTTTGATGCATGGCAATTTAAATCCTCTCGTCTAATTAAATGTGATCTGCACTTGTGCTAAATGACATTTTTTTTCTCCCCCCCCCCTCTGCTTGCTGAGAGATATCAGCTGCCTCTCACGCAAGGTGACATTCCACTTTTCCATTATGCAGGATTATAACAGGTAGCCGGGACTTGGAGGATATAGTGTATGTGGAGGGGGGTCTGCTACCACCCAGGAAGTCTCTCGCGCTCTCTCCCTCTCTCTATCTCTCTCGCTCTTTTTATTTCTGGTGAATAAGTAATGGTGATGAGCAGACTGCCAGCCAGGGGGAATCGAAGGGATTTGGGGCTTAATTCACAGCTTAGCTATCCCATCTCTGGTGTCAGCACAATGCAAAGTTCAGTGCTAAATCATTAATAAAATAATACCATCAGTCAGGATACAGTCAGCGCAAAAAAAATAAAAATCTGACGTCTTTTGTGGTCAATACTTGAACTCTGAGAGGTGGTGGTATGGAAGGGGGGGGCGGTGTGGGGAGAGGGGGTTAGCTCAGGTGACTATGCAAAATTCATAGTCGAGAAAAAGATGTTTAAGTGTGAAACACCCACATATTGTTTCATTTCCACTGATTTTTTTTTTTTTTTTTTCATGCTGGTCTCCAGCTGAGCAGTCTGGCACCATTAACTGTCTGACAAACTGCAGATCTCCAGAAAACAGCAGTTCTAGAACAAACACCTGTCTGGGGGTGTGGTCACTGACCGACAACAGACTCTGTTTTGTACCCTTTGTGACATCACAGAGGGCACTGCCCCAAAATCATGTCTTTTAACACACATTTTCTGGGAATGCAAGAGAAAGCGGCAATGGGTGGACCTTTGTCATGTCCTTGGGCTTCACTGACAGATGGAGACACAGCCAATGTAAATTTGCTATGCTATGTAGGTGCATGTCTGCGGCAGAGTACCTTATTAAAAGACAAGGGACGCCATAGCAAGGCAGTCGAGCATGCAGTTTGCATTCCTCCAGCAAAATTACAACAAACGTTCCAAATCCTATGAATTCTGTAGGTGTCAATTTCAACGCGACCCAATAAGTCTTAGTTAATGTGAAAACGCTGTTTCTCGTCCGAGCAATTTCAGTGACAATTTCCCCGCAGTTTTCACCTGAATAAATTAAAGATTGTGTTATTACAGCATGTCGTGTGTGATAATTAAGCCTTGACAGAAAGTCTTTGCAGACCCCAGTGGGAGATTTTGTGATTAAGGGGCGTCAACCCTGAGCAGCAGTGAGACAAGAGCCCACAGGGAGGCCCGACACCGATGGTGGTGGTGGTGAAGGCAGATGATTAGACGTGGGCCGAAGTGATGCCGGGGCCTGTGAATCACTGGCAGAGTTGTGTGGAGGTGAAAGAACAAGCACGCACTCACACGCAGAGCAGCTCTGCGGATGACCAAAGGTCACGTTTTCCAAAGAGGCGAGACGACGGTGATGTTTGAAGTAGCTAAAAGGTCTTAATGGGCCTCCACAAACGATCCCAGGAGTAAATTATGAGTGCAAGTGCGCATAAACAGCACAGTGGTTTCTAAAATATATCCACACCAAAGCAAGTGGGAAAATCTCCATGAAAAAGAGTAAACGAGCAATATTTTTCGTCTGAACGTCTGCCAGGGCGTCTGATAGTTTTAGGAAGCAAACTGCAGTTTTTAGGAGAATCAAACACAGAGATTAAATAAAATAGAACACCTTTTAAAATAGTTTGCACTGCTTTCCATCTCATATTATATATTACCATGGGCTGAGGCCAGTTTGACGTTAGAAATATAATAAATTACATCTACTGCTTTATCTCCTGATAGTTGGCAACCACTTTAGCAAACAAGACTGCTGACATAACAGAATGGCTGTAGCAGAGCCGCTGGAAACTGGCCCAAAGGCGTGGATCGTTAAAATCTCAACTCATCCATCTTGCTAAGCTCCACTCCATGGTGTTTTTGCCTGTTGAATTCCACAAAGTTCAGCAGCTTCCTTGTAGTTTGCGAGGGAAGCAGGACAGCAGCCGCAGACCCGCATGGATGCTCTGGCAAGAGTTTAGTTGAGCGCGATGCCACATCCACATCGTGGTTCATTACGAGGTGGTGACACCCATCTAAGCTGTGACTCCACACTGACGGGAAGCCTTGAGCTGTTGGTACTTGGCAGAACTGATGGTCAAAAAAAATAGAATCAGACATCTTCACTTTTCATGACTCCTCAGTCTGTCATGTCCAGACGTTTTTTTTTCACAATCATTGTCTTTTTTTTCCTTTTACAAAAAAAAGACATTGGACTGGAAACCGTTCATTTTGTGAGTCTGGTTTGAAAAATCTGTTCTGTTGAGACTTTTATTCCACTCCAGTGCTTACAGTCCACTTTATTTTATTTTTATTTCCATTTCTTCTTCTGTTTTTCTTTTTATTGCTTGTGAGATTCTGCCATTTACCAGCAACTATTTTTTTTTTTTTCTGCCGTCTGGATTTTGGCATCGCCGCTTGTGCCCCTTTGGATGTGGACCAAACCGTTTGGACCGGTGACATCATTACATCGTGAAATGAGAAAAGTGATCTGAACCCGCTCTGTTGGCTGTGTTTGCACTTTGGTCCAAAGTCGCCGTTTCTTGGCGCAAAATGTGACAGATGGCCGGATAAACAATTTGTCATGCACCATTTTGTACTGAGTGCTCAGGAATTGTCCACTGATCAGCTTTTATGTCCTTTGCTGGAAACTGCCTTTGCCATTGTCTTCACACAAAAGAGCCCGCTGAGATCCTTTGGCATTTTTTTCCCCTGATCACTTGCTCTTGTTACGATTGTGTGAGTGTTTTCGTCAACGAATACACCGAACATACCTTCTGGCATACCTGCGCAACATCTTGTCTTAAAGAGCTTGTAGCTTTTACCGTATCACTCCTTCACACCCAAACATTCCAAGTATTGCGCCTGACTCTGACAATGACGATTGAACCATTCTAGACAATCAACACAATTCCTACAGGTTGACTCAAGCGCTTTTACAAAGTCTTCCCAACAAAAGCCAACAAAACTCCAGCATTCATGGTGATGCACAGCCGGCCGGTGGGGGGTGGAGGGAAATCAGACCCAACTCCATAGATATCTGTCTGACTTTCTTTTGAAACAACCTTTGCAGGCTGTGCGACTGAGTGGGAGGTGTTTTCCTCACCGGGAGACAAAAGAGAAAGCGTTCAGCCCAATGACCTAAAAAAAAAAAAAGAAAAAGAGAGATACACAGCGCTGAGGCTCAAAAGTTCGGGAAGGGAGGGGGACGAGGGACGAAATAAACACTATCCGAGAAATTCAACAGAACCAGGCGGACGCACGCTCTGCCTCGGAACGCTCCCGGCGGGGGAGTGGAGTCATGCGGAGGGCAGACATGCGATTCTACGGGGAGGTGCTCCAGCGAAAATCAAGAGCCGAACGCATCAGCATAATGCGCACAGTCTCGGGCGCGGGGATGACAGGAACGGTGACGGAGAGGTTGCATTATATCTGTCCCGCCGAAGACGCCATTTAAAAATGGAATCCTCTTAGTGCCGCTCACGCCTGTTACCCAAGGTGGGTTTCCGGGCGCCGAGCTTTGTTGGGTGCAACCTGTTTGCGGGGGCGAGCGCGGCGGATTCAGTTGTCCGTTTATAGGATTAATGTGCTGCAGATGTGCCTGTTTCTTTTGGTGTACAACGTCAAGCCTGAAAAAGATGTCGATACGAGCGCAGTTGCGGAAGGCTTTCGGTGGCGGCTGTGAATATAAGGAGTCGTGCCTCAGTGTACGAGGATGGATAGCAAGGGAAATGGATCGACATGGAAGAATCTGCTGGTTTCTCTTTTGGGTGTGCAAAACACTTTGAGACTCCTGATGTAATTCAGCATGTTAGAAATAACTTGGATAACTTCCTGAATGCATTGTGGTGGGTTTTTTGGTCTCAGAAAAAATAGAGAAACAAACTTCCACTGTGATTAAATACTTAGTTTGTGGAGTCAGTGCTTCTCTCAAGGTTGGAGGTTGGCCGAGGACTTAGAACAGCACTAGGGGCAGTGTTTGTGCACATGACTGATCGGTCAGTTTTTCAGACTCTAGAAACTTCACAGGTGTGCCGCCACAATGTGACAGCAGCTGAAGGACTCAGTTTAATATAGTTAATGGCTTAAAGCATTAAAGTGTCGCCCCAAGTGAGTAAGTGCGTACATACTGAGGCAAGTCAACCACGTTTGACCTTAAAGGGAAAACCTCCAGTGACAGTGTGACAAATTCATTAACTTGAGATGAGATGAGAAGATATGTTAATGTTTTGAAGGAAAGTTTGAAGGAAATTAACGGAAAGAACAGGAATTGGAATTCTGGAAGGGTCCAACATTAGTCTGAGGTCAAAATACCTTGATATAAATAAATTAAAAAAGACATATTTGCAGACTCCAAATCAACCAGATATATTGTCCTCAAAGTCACATTTGGATGATGATGGTCTGATGTTGCCATTCCAAAAATGTCCTTAAAGTCAAATCCCATTTACAAACATTGTGTTTCCATCAACATAAAATACGAGCTACACTGAGGAGCGTCAGCTGAATCAAATTATGGAAGTGCATGTATTTTCCTTTTGACTGTGTAACGTGTTCTTATGATGGTACAACAAAGCCTGTAAGAGGCATGAAAAGGTTAGTTTTCTTTCCTTTTTTTGCCTCACGGTACGTGTCAGCTGGCTTTAATCCGCTTGAAAGAATAAAACATCAGAAGACAGTACTTTCAAAAAGAAAATACACTCACAAAGCTTAAGCTGACATTACAAAGTCAGCTTTATGATAATGAAGCAAAGTATTCCTGGAGAGTGAGCCTCCACCTTTCCCTCCCTTTCTTTTTGGATCTCGCAGATTGTCCGGCAAATAAACTTGGTTTATCTTGATCGCTCTCCCTTCTCTTTTGTATTTTCTTTCTCCCCCCTGCGCCGAACTTTTCGGCAACAAAGCCCTTCTTTATTCCTTAAAGAGTATTGAGATGTGCTGTCAGGCGTTCAGGCGCAATAAATCCTTACCTGATGCGCCGGACTTTTGTTCTTGCAGAGTCAATCGCACTTATTTAAAGGGACGGCAGCACCCGCGGTGCGCCAGACACATTGGGCAGAGTAGCGCCGAGTTACTGTTTAACAGCTGTGCGTCTAAATAGTGGCACTCAGGACCTGAAGTGCGCTCGTGGCATTGCTGACGACTCGGGAAATGAAAACCCTCTCTCCGCCAAGCGTCAGACGCCCTCCTCCTCCCCCATTAGCACGCAATTGGTGAGAAAGAGAACGAGCAAAGTGGGCAAAGCATGATCCATCAGTTGATGCAAACATAAGCAGTCCGTTCACATTAAGTGCAGCAACATTTAACATGATTGCAGCGCGTAGTTACAGTCCACCGAATGACTGGAATCACCGCTGTCATTTAGCCTTTGAGTGGCGCCCGCCTCCTGAAACGGTCATTGTAGGGGTAAATAGAAGCAAATTAATATGAGGAATTGTATTAATTGGTTGATTTAAGTGGAGCATGATTTCCTTGAAAATGTACATTTCTAGCCATCTGTCCTTTGGGTCTTATATTGAAGAGTGGCTGCCGGCTTGCATGTTAATGGTTTGGAAATGTGCCAAGCTTGGCATGGCTAGCATCGCTCTCAGGATGTATGGGACGCAGGTGTTAGCCACGACGTGCGTTGTTTATGTGCAATTTGGTGGTAATGCTGCATTTAAAACTGAACTGAGACCACTTTTTGAGAGGCGAAGGATCTGAATCAGCGCCAAGGTGCCCCGGGGAACGGTCCTAATTCAGACAAATTGTGAAATTGCCGCTGGACCGCGTTCTAGTTTGTTTCCCTTTTGATAAACCTTAACCCCAGTTGCAACTAAATCTAAAACACAACCTCAACCCTAACACCAGCCCTAATCATGACATCGCCCCAACCCCAACCCTAAACCCAACCCTTACCCTCAACCCAACCCTAACCCAACCCCAACCCTTACCCTAAACCCAACCCTAGCCCTAACCAAAACCTAACTCCAATGTTAAGGAAGCCTTACCATTTTTTTACCATTACCTTTTTTTCCCAACAAATTGAAAGTCCTAGATCAGCCCAAAACTTGCAGGAATGACTGTTCCATGATAGCTTATTATGAAAAAAGAGTGGAAGAATGCAAAATCTGAACAACAAAAATCAATACTATCACCAACCCCAACTCCAACGCTAACCCAATCCTAACTCCAAACCCTAACCTCAACCCTAAAAGTCCAAAAATTGGAAAATGAAAGCCCCAATTGACTCCAAATGGCCTGAAACATGCTCTAAACACTTTCTGGGAGACACTTTTTTCACAGTGACACTTGGGGCTGCGGGGTGGGTGGGGAGAATGCAGGAGAGGATATAAATGGCCCAGTGCGGCGGCGCTCCCGGTGGACAGATAGTCGTCGTCAAGCAAGTTCAAGGTATAATCTCTGTTGGCCCATGAGGGGGGGACTAATGAGTGAGTGGAGGAAGGGGGAGGAAGATGATTATACTTTACATACTAACCTTGGCAACTGGGCCTGTCCTTTAATGACGGCATAATTCAGCGTTCACCTTGAGAGACTGCCACGGCTTTTGGTTTATGAGGTCGCCGGCGTAACCTCAATCATTCAAGTGCACGCTGTCTTTGCTTCAGTGACTTCCCTCAGCACACACGCGTGCAGAGGCAAACGCACGTGCACGCGCACATGCGCGTACACACACACACACACACACACACACGTGCAGGCCTGTGTTAGAGATAGGCTCCTTGCCGCCATCATCAGCAGTGCCTGAGCAGGTCAGATCCCAATCTCCCTTCCTGCTCGGGGTCCTTGTGCCCGGCTGCCTTGGTAGTTATGCTGAGGTTGATGGATGTGTGTGTGTGTGTGTGTGTGTGTGTGTGTGTGTGTGTGTGTGTGTGTGTGTGTGTGTGTGTGTGTGTGTGTGGGTAACATGGGATTAATCTGTGTTGAGCGACAAGGGAGAGTGTTGACTTAAAGACCCCCTCCCGCCCCTCCTTTTCCACTCAAATAACTACTTTTATGAATTGCAGCCTTCACACAAAAACAAACAAAAACACTGTCCTGCTACTGACCCGAAGTCCAGAGCTATAATTGTTTGGTACATGCACTCAAGAGGCAGATGGGGAAAGTAGCAATTGCTCTTTGATCCTTTAACTGCTTTGACCGAATGTTCAAGTAAAATCTTGACCATTGGCTGGAGGTCAATATTTTTAAAACCACATGCCCCGCTCAAAAAAGAGTTATTGATCAGCAGTTGTAGGTGAGCAGTGATCCAAGGAAAAAAATAGGGGGAGGCAAAATAAATTAATAAATAAAGTTTGTCTTGGCGGGCTGCTAAAGTGTTTTAGAGAGATTATTTCCCCTTGTTACAAAACCAGGTAGAAAAAAAAAATGTCACATCACCTGAAAACAAACTGCTGGGAAAGGAGAAAGTGGGATAGCTAAACTAAAGAAATAAATTATATTCTTAAGCACCCTGCATATTATGAATCCACATTTTTTTTTTTGTCATTTTGATCTATTCATGATATTTTTGCAGATCCATTTTCATCTTTTTTTTCTATTTAATTTTTTTCTGTGATGCTGCTCACTGTCAGTTGCCACCTTCTCTCAGAGTTGTTCTTTTATTCATTTTTCATTTATTTTGCCTGACTCAGAGTTAGCCACATTTCCCTTTTCCTGTTTAT
Source organism: Nelusetta ayraudi (assembly GCF_046127955.1). NCBI lineage: Eukaryota > Metazoa > Chordata > Actinopteri > Tetraodontiformes > Monacanthidae > Nelusetta > Nelusetta ayraudi. Next base: position 1,883,625 of record NW_027466140.1, on the reverse strand, counting down.
GTACTGGGAAAGGAAGCTATTCATAGTTTTATTTTTTTAATAAACGAAGATTCTGAGGTAGGTGAAAATTTTAAAATCTTGAGCACTAAAATCTAACATGGCTCTGCTCCTCGCTGCGGTCAGCATCACTAAACAGAATTAAAGGAGAATAATCTACCTCGTCCAACAAGCAAATTAAACTATTAAGATTTCTGTGCAACAGGAACTCTGCATTTCTTTTATAGGATATGTAAAAACTTGCATGAAGAAACATGAAAAACACTGAGGATTCTCATCCAGTCTTTGTCAGTTCATAGTTATGGCCTTCTTTGTGTGGAGGTGATTTTTCTTTTTTTGACAGAGCTCACCAGATGCACAAACAACTGTGCATTCGAAGCTCCGTGTGATTAAAAAATGAAGCCAATAATTGTAATTGGCAGACTCGTGGCTCCACCAGCAATCATTTTGTCAACTGCTGGCTCACCTTTTCATGAGATCTCTTCGTGCTGATGATAAAGTCTTCATGCAGCAGAGATGGGGGTAGAAACAACAACAACAGGCAGACATGATTCCCTTTGTCAGTCGGCAGCTTATCGCCGAGCTGGAGCGTAATGATGCCATAAATCTGAACGTTTCAATACTCTGCTTTTCCAAATGGTACTTTCATATTGTTACTGCGCGATTTGTTTGCGGCAGCACTTTCAGACTCATTTTTTCTACTTACCTCTACTCTTGCCATTTTATTTATTTGCTCATTTATTTATTTATTTATTGTTTTTGCACTGCGGCATGTCACTAATTGATTCCGGATCTTATTACGTATTGATCATAAACAGGCCGCGCCTCGTCCGAGAACACCGTCTAATTAGATGATGTATATTTCATACGCCGTTTTTTTTGCAACACAATACAACGCGGTGATGTATTAGAATATCCATTATTCATACAGAATGCCAATAAATTTGACATTTATTTTTTTTCCCCACTGTGCTCCAGCAGCCGAGCGTCACAAGATGCACGCGTTTGACACTAATTTTTCAGCGCATTGTGCGACTGGGCCAAAAGTGGCTCTCTTGTCTACATTATTAAAGGCTTCAGATGTGTTTTCCTTGTTTTCAGCCGATGGAAATATATTATCATGGAACTGGAAAGCCGACGCTACAGCGCTCCGGTGCAAAAGTACAGGATGAGTGTGCTTGACTCTACAAATATTGCCTCTGCTCCCCGTGTATAGAGAGGAGGTTGAGGCTGTGCGGTGATCAGAGCAGAGTTTATTTTTCCCGAGTATGAAATCACTATTTGCTCTTGTTATGTTAACTCTGCTAAAAGCACAGAGCTTCACGTGACCAGAGGGTTAAAACAGGCGGGAACGGCTGAAGCTACATCTAATGGGATTGTGGAAACCGAGGGCATTCGACAAATACGTCCGCCGGCTAGCAAAGCATCGGCGGACAGAATGTCCTGCAGCGTGGACGTCAATGCATTATGGATAAGGCACTTTTTTATTTATTTTTTTTTGAAATGTAAAAAGACACCCGCTTTATCCGGCTCATCACAAAGCCGGCCTGCATTAGAGAAGACGGTGCCATCCTCGCTAATTGAAAAAGCATTGATTCGGCCTATATTTGTCCAGATGAAACCCAGACGCTGTTATGAACAGCTCTTAGCGGCCAGAGCTCCCTGTCCGGACAGAGATAACCAGAGGGAAGCTCTTTTTTATCCCGTTTTCTGTAAAGCCACTGGAATTGTGGTGCTGGTGGGGAAGGGGTGGGGTGGGGGTGGGGTGGGGGGGGCGTTAACATGCCGCTCACTGATGTCATCCTTACAGTCTTTAGTAAAGAAAGTTCAAACTGCAGCAGCTGCATGGAAAGACAGAGGAGGAGAGGGTTGGGAGGGGTGGGGGGGGGGGGCAGCTTTTACGCTTCAGGATGGAAATGTGCGGCGATAAATCACGTCCAGTCGAGTGCATCATGGCCCGTCCATAAAGGCCCCTGACAATGAACATACTGTTCGGCGGACAGTAAATTTCAAGAGGAATTACAGTTCTATTCTGTCAGTCAAGCCGCCGCTATCTCAATTACACCCGGCACTTAATCTTGTCAGATTTCCGCCGAGCCCCCCCCACCCCCCCCTCCCTCTTTTACGCCAGCTTCCGCTTCCTCCTTTGGATCTCAGCGAGGAGGAGGCTTTGATGCGAGGCTGCAGACTCGGGTTGCATCGGAGCACCTGTCACTTTTACCCCCCCCCCCCCCTCCCACCACCACCACCACCACTCGATGGAGACGTGCGTGCAGCAGAGAGGGGGTAGCCAGCCAGCGGGCGGGTGCTCGTCATTCCGTTGGGGGCCAGACGCCTAGGCAGACATCCACATCGACAGAGTTGCCTTATATTATCTGTGAGTGCTGCTCTGCGGCCAGACGTCGCACCCCACCCCACCCCCCGCACCCCCCCCCCCCCCCCCCCCCCCTACCCCCAGCTTTTTATTCAGCCGATGTTTGGGCAAAACAGTGGGATTGATCCGGCATCGATGAAAACGCCGCCGCGGCTCTCCGATTGATCTGCCGAAGTCCTTCTTTATAATTGCTTCAGTGAGGTTCCAGGTGGAGCCACAGCTTCAGGTGAAGCGGCTATCGGACAAAAGAGAACACAGGCCGGACAATTTACAGCTGCTTAAAGGAAAAAGACCAACTCGAGTCCCCCCGCCGCCCAGCGCTCCGCGGCAGCATCCCACTCTGCTTCCTCTGCACCTGCATCAACAAGCACATTGATTTATTGTAGGCAGGTTTTAAAAGGAGAACTCTTTTTTTTTTCTTTTTTTTTTTTGCTGCCAGAGGTATCACACTGGTCCAAAACTACTTTTAAAGTTATCTTTTATGAGCAAATGATTCTTACGCAGCTGTAAAATAGCCAAATCCTGTTAATCCATATTATCGGCTCATCTCTGTCTTGATGAAAGCCTCCGCTGCAAGACGAAGGCCGGACACCAGGGTTTGTGTTACGAGACTGCCACCTAGTGAATCATCGCCAACGGTTCTGATCTGGCTGAGGGATGGAAGGGGCCGCGCTGTAGATAGAAACGCAGCTGCTTTTGACAGAGGTTCTGAGCTTTCGCTTTCACGGGGAATTTTTGATGCCATCAAATTAAAGCCTGTCGCCAGCTGCGGCAAAGAGAAACCAAACGTTGCAGTTTTTGTTTTGTTTTTTCCCCCAGATTAGAACTGTTTTTGGTTTCATCAGTTTGACATTTTTGGCCAGTTGTTTGAGGAGAAAGAAGTGGATGAGGGCGAATATGTGTTGCAAAGGAAGGGGGGGTAAAAAAAAAAAAAAAAAAGCAGGCCGAGACTCATTATAACATGCAACGGATGCAGAAATGTGTATTTAATTAACAGGATGCTGCATCAACACCAATTAGAATTGCAGTTCCATCTGTCACGCTCAAACATCTGAGCCAATGGTCCTTCACTATAACCGCCTGCCTTCATTCCAAGCGAAAGGCACAAAAAAAAAAAAAACTTGTCGTCTTCGTTGCTGCCTCGTCTAAAGTGAAACGCGCAGGCTGCTGTCGCTGCTGCTGCTGCTGCTGCTGCTGCTGCTGCTGCTGCTGCTGCTCAGCCCCCAGATAAATTGAAATCACCCTGCGTTGCATTTATTAGCTACATAAACCTCGGCGAGGCGTCTTCCCGCTGCGTCTGACGGCGACTCGTAATGATTGTTAAGGTGCAAAAATAGTGCAGAATTCAACCCTGTAAATAAGCAAGACGGGGGCCTCCAATTGGACGGCTAAGGCGAAAATTACAAGGCAGACGTGGTGGCGGCTTTTCATTTCGCTCTAAATAATTCTTCTGCCGTTGCGAGCCGCTGTTCTGCTACCGCAGCGTGAGCGCTGGGTTTTTTTTTTTTTTTTTGTCTTATATTTCTTTTCGTTGGAGCTCAAATTGACAAGAGAAGGAGGAGAAATAAACAAGATGTAGGTGTGCTGGGCGAGCGGACGAGGAAGACGGAGCGGAACCATTTCCAGCTTTAAATGAGGCCCCTCACATTTAGATCATTTGGCTCAGACTGTATGTTGTGTCTCCTAAATAGAAAAAAAAAAACAGAAGGCATCCCCCTACCTTGCAGCGCTGAGTATATTGTTAAGGGACTGTAGCAGCAAGAATTGCACAGCAGGGGCTAATTGAGAGGGAGAGCCAGAGCGAGGCTGAGGCTCCGCTGTTGCCTTTTCTCTTGCACAGAAGTTTTTTTTTTTTTTTTCGCTCTCTCCCACCCTCTCTCTCTCTCTCCGTGTGTGTCTCTTGAGCCAGGCCGAGCGAGAAGGAGCCTCGCCCTATCTCTGCTCTGATTCCAGGCATCAAAAGCAGATTATGCTCATAAGCATTACTGGGTTGTGGACATTATTTATTGAAAAGCAACAATCTTCAGTAACTGGCCGTCCCTCCCAAGATTAATCATCGCTCCTTGTGAAGCCTCATGCCCGTCATTTTATTCCGGGCTTCAAAAATAATCTGAATAATAAATGAAAAGTAGAACAACAGCAGAGGGTTGGGGGGGGGGGGCGGAGAAAGGAAGTGTTAAATCTTGTTCCCTCCCATAACCTCCCAGTACCATTTTTGGCACTTTATGGGATGAATTAGCCAGGATTTGACTGTAAGCGCGTATTCTGGCACCGTATTAAACAATGGCATTTGTAAAGGCATAATTTAATGAACATCTGGTTTTCTGAAGAAGCATAATGATTTCGCATTCATCTTCCCCTAAATGGCTAAAGTGCACATAATTACGTTTTTAATTAGCCGCGAATATGTTCCTGTCAATTGGGGATGATTCATCTCGCCGCCGTGAAATGTGATCGCGTGATTGCGGCGTCGTCACTTGTGATCCGGGGAGCGAGGGAGCGAGCGAGCGAGCGATCCTCCCCCCCACCCCACCCCGCACGCCTTGTCGGATTAAAAAGGCGGCGCTCGGAAACTTCTCAGCGCCAAGCGGCGTTTAGTATTTCTCCTTCAAAACGAGGATGCAGGGAGGGAGGAAAGAGAAAAAAAAAAAAACTTTTCCCCCGACAGGAATGCAGATCGAGCGATAGGAATGCGAATCAAGAGAGGCTCCGGCTCCCTGATGAATCCAGCTTGGCACATCGGCTGGTCGGCGGAGACCTTTTGGACTCGCCGGCGCAGTGCTGACAGTCATTTCTTCTGGCCTCCATCGCTAATTCCTCATTAGAAATGATGAGCTTCCTCATCACCTCTCTTTGGAAAAGGTTAGGCCCGGGGCCCAGAGGAGGAGCCGGGAGTCCTTCGCTCCGGACCTGACGGAAGCTTCACAGGGCTGCAGCTATTGATCGGGGGGGCTTCAGGTTGCCTCTCCGCCAGTGTAGGGGGTCTGCACTGCAGCATACTAAGCTGATGTGTAATCAATGACTCATACCACAGCTGGCCTCTGCGCACGGACCCGTCAAATTATACAGTCGCCATCCAATATCTGACGCGGTGTGTTTTCCAAACTGCCTTCCGGAAGAATGAAACTCGGCGCGGGTGAAGAAAGAGAGAGGCTCTGGGAGCGCGGCAGCTAAACGGCGTTACAAGGACGCGTGCGCTAAACTCTTGCAAGAAAAACCTCGCAAAGCAGCCCACACACTCCATCTCTCCCCCTTACACACACACACACACACACACACACACACACACACACACACATAGACAGCAAACAGCCGCCGGGGCTCACAGGGTTACTTTGATTTTTTTTCCTCTTTTTCTCGCCACCCTTCTTCTGTCCAGATGACATGTTTACCATCTCGCTTACTCTTTGAAAAAAAGAAATATATATATATTTATATATATGTGTACGTATATACAGTGCGATTGTGCATACATATATATGTATATGTGTATATGCGTCAGTTCTAAAATGCATTCCTCCCTGGAAATGGTTGCCTTTGGAGTCCAGCGTGCGCCAGCTGTGATTCGTGGCCTTTCCACGTACTTGGCCCGGCTGTGGCTCCGCCGTGCCCTCCTCCTCTTCACGGGCCTTAATGAGATGCACAGGCACACTCCAGGGCCAGCTTCCCAGAGCATTTAATCCTCCGAGATATGATAGCAGGCTGAATGTTGTGTCATCCATCTCTCTCTTTCTCTCTCTCTCTCTCTCTCACCCCTCTTTTTCTTTCTTTCCTCCTCCTCCTCCTCGTCCCTCTGCCGCAGTGCCGCCATAAGCACGCCGACGCTGTTTGACTGGCCGCTCTGTTGTCTCGCTGGCCCGACTCGTCTGTCTGTTTAATTTCTCTGAAGTCGTTCCTCCGCTTTGAAAGTTTGAAACCAGAGTAGTTCTTTTTTTCTCTCTCCCTCTCTCTCTCTCTCTCTCTCTGTCTCACTCTCTCTTCAATCCTCGCTCGTCTTCTCCTCGTCCTCCTCCTTTCGTCTAAAGCGCTCCTCGCCGAGCTCCCCGGGGAAACGGCCTCCATCGGCGACTCCAGTTTTCCGTCACGGGATTTACCTTTGATTTCTTTTTAACTTTAAACGTGCCTCCTTGTTTCCCTACATTAGCGGCTCTCGCACTTCGGTTTGTATGGTTTTGTCTTTTTTTCTGAAACAGCAAACACGCGAGCTCGGCGATTTCATCGTCACCTCGCGACGCCAGGACCAGGAAACTGATGTTTTTGCGGAAACCTGTTTTTTTATTTATTTCCTGCATTAATCGATATGGATGCGCCAATCGATGCTGTTAACTCAACACGTGCCCACCAATGCAACCCTTTATCCATTACATGTTCCATTACATGCTCCCCGCGGCTTTGCGACAAGCCATTAGGTAACAAAATCTGGCGCTGGCAACCCAATCTGTCTGCGGCGGTCAGTTTGGAGCTTCCGTCACAATGTGTCGCGCCACCTTCCCAACACCCCCCACCACCACCACCACCACCAGCACCCTCCTTCTTCTGCTGGGCAGCGCCCAGTATGGAAGAAGACAAATGGCCAGCCATTAGTAGTGTATTAATTACATGTAGAGGATAACTTTGTTCATCAATCAGGTAATTTTCCCTCCACCTGTCAAGTGTAATTTGGCGAGGCGGCGAACAGAAACAACCTGCGAGGCATCGGCGCTCTGATCCCTGCCGCTGACAGACGGAAAGCGCCGGGCGCCTCGCCTCGTGTTCCTTCTGCCTGTCGCGCACCGCCGCACCAGACGCCCCTCCCTCCCTTCCCCCTTATTTTTTTTTTTTTTTTTCCACAGCAAAAAGGTTCACAAAAACAGCTACGGAAGAATTGTGGCAAATCGTCACGTCGGGACACGTTAATTGCGACGATCACTCAAAGACCCGTGATTACCGGTGTCAGGATGCACGGGCATGCAGACGCAGCAGTATAAGCGCCTTTCACCGGGTATTTATATTTAATTATCTGTCCTTCTCCGCCAGAATGAATGTCAGAGGAGCAATGCATCTCAATCCAAATACCACGAGTGATTAGGGCTTTGCAAATTTTCGGCTGTCATTACGAAGAAAGGCGAGCGGCGTCGAGGAAAAGTATTTCTGGCCCCATTTTATGTACAATTGAATCACTTGTAACAAGATTTATACACAAGCGCGCTGTCTTGTGTGGCGGATGATGCATTGTGTCGTCTCTCGACGCTCGGCTTTTGGAGAGCGCCTTCGAAAGATAATGCTATTACATAGATGTAAGAACAGGGGATGAAAAAACTAATTAGAATATAGACAGATTTGTACTTGAATGTGATTATGCCACACCGATAAACATCTGTCCCTAGCGGGCATTGATCCAATCGGACCATGTAGACGCAGAGCAGATGTGGAGTGCTTTTAGCTACATGTGCAAAATACTTGAAAAACACACATAGAGGACATCACAGGTTGACCATGCGGTTGTTGTTGCTGTTTTTCTTTCTTTTTTTAGGGATTAAAAGGACCGCGTTTCAATTCGACGCGGCGATAATTTTGTCATCTCTATAAATACGCCGCATTTGAGTCTTTCTGCATGGCCGGGGTCGCGGAGCAGTGAGCAGAATATTGGATTGTCTCCACAGAGGTGTGAGTAACTGTGGTTTTGTGCCCCGAGGCGCGAGTACGACAACAGAGGTAAGAACAAACATTTTTACCTCCTCTGAGCCTCGGCCACTTTATTGCATACGCCCACCCCGCACCCCGCCTCCCCTCCCTTGCAAATACACCGTGTGATACCATTGACACAGATTATGGATTTTTTTTTTTTTTTCCCTTCTCCTCCCCTCCTTAAAAATATTCTATGCAGGAGCGTGGAAATGTCAGGGAAGGCACGCAGGCTCCGAGATTTACTGGGAATTTATAGATCACCAAAAGCTGCTTTCTAAGGCGAAAGGAAGGAGGGAGGAAGGAGAGAAAAGGGAAAAGTCCGCGCGAGCGGCCGGCTCATCGGAATGCAACCGCTGTTTCCCATTTCACCCCCGAGCAAGAACTTATATCAGGCCAAATTTGCATATACGTGTATTTGCACAGATCCAATCAAACGTCAACGGCGGGGCCCGACACAATTCGGGGATTCAAAGCAGAATACCTAGCAGTGTTTCAGCTGTAACTAATACCCACAGCCCAAGGAAGTGCGGCGGATGGGGTGAGGCGGGGGGGGGGGGGGGGGGGGGGGGTCGGGGGTTACGCTTTATCTTTGGAGCAGATAACATTTAAACCACAGAGGACGGAGGAGAAGCCAGGAGGGGTTGGGGGGTGGGGGGGGGGGTTACGCAGGCAGCATGCAGCAGCAGCAGCAGGGTCAGTTGTCGCAGCTGCAGCAGCATCGTGGGTGGCTGGGTGCAGCAGGCGACTCTACGCAGGTCGTCTGCTAGTGCGAGATGTTGATTCATTAGTCGTTGCTCTGAAGGCACCGCGCTACATAGTCAGACATTGAACGGACTGAGCCAATCACTGCATCATCCTGCTATATAGGTAAATAAATAACTCTTGTTATACACGACATGAAGTAAATGATGGAAGACTGAAAGGGTATATATATATATACATATATATACATATATATATATATATATACATACATATATATATACATAGTAAATGGTAACAGGGACTGCTCTTATATAGTGCTTTCCAGCACTTTAACGGTATATATGTATGTATATATATATATACATATATATATACAGATAGAGAAATAGAAACACAAGCAACATCTTGGTGCATTTTCACAGCACATTAGCAGCCAATAGGGGTTTAAATCTTGGTTACCTGTGAAGGCCTGCGTCTTCTTTTTGGCGCCGCCATGTTTCTATGGCGGCACTGAGGGCTCAAGCAGTTTCAGAGACATCTCTCTCTCCCCCCCCACCCACCCCTGCGAGGTTATGTGCAGTCGCGGAAATGCGTTCCTTGTTAAAATCGCATAGAATCAAAGTGAAATGATTCTCTAGAAAGAAAAAAAAATCTCCATGTATGCATATATGTATATATAGAAGAAAAACATCCCCCCAGATTGGAGTTAATGAAAGTGCAGGGTAGGAAATGGATGAGAGGTGCTCGGGAGGGAAATGCAAAAAAATAAAAAATAAATGGAGAGATTTGGGGGGGAAGGAATTATTCCTCATTCGTAGCCTTCAGAATGTGTTATTAGAGAATGATTTCAACAGGCTCTTAGTAGCTCTCATTAGATGGTGTATCAAACCAGAACAAAACTCTCTTCTCCTAACTATGTGGGGGAAGTGGATTGGAAAATTAAATGGGGAGAGCAGAGTGAAGGAGCAGCCTGTGCCACGCTCTCGTCACCGCCGCCCTGCTCCCGTTAACAAGTCCGCTCAGTCAGCTCGCACTGAAAGTCATTCACATGCTCTTTAATTTCACTTCATTGATTGGAATTTAAAGCCCCGGAATATAGCAGAGGAAGACATTAAGATTATCTGTCCCCTAAACCGTGGCCTGACATTTGTTTTTTAATTGTGGGTACAGTACGTTGACCCAGCGTTGAGGGTTTTTTTGTTTTTTTTTTCTCCGCATTGCATCCCAGAAACTTGAGAAACTTTTCTTGCACCCGCCGCGGGGTATTATGCCACTGCCTCCTCCTTTCAAAGGACAATATATTTATATACTGCATGCATAGATCAATAAAAGTAACATTTTATTAATCTTGACAAGCTGTTCCTGCTTGATGCCAGATGCTGGGGACACAAGCTGTCGAGACAATAGACGTGCCTTTTCTGCGCTCACTTCCCTCCTTCTCCTGTTTTGCTTTGTTTGTGCTCCCAATGACGGCATTACATCTGTCAGCGAGCGATGATTTACATAAATATCAAGCTATTCTTTGGAATATCTGTCAGGGAAACTCTTGAGACGAGCAAAGCATTACCATTTCAAGGCTTGCATTTACACCACGCTCATGTTCTGCTTTGCATATACTATTTTTGTGTTTTTAAGTTACACTTGCATTCCCGCCAATGTCTCCACCCACAGCTTAATGTGATGAGATTTTAGGGATTCATTTAGCGGGCCATTAGATAGCTATTAGAGATTCCAGCCTATGGATCAATCAGAGACAAATCAAAAAAAAAAAACACATCACAGGAAGAGGACAAGAGCCGTCTTCAAGCATCTTGTTTTGTAACGGAAAACCTTTCAAATCATGCAAAGGAAGCAACTGATCACAGGCTGAAAGAAAATCCTAGAAAATGAGCAGTTTGCAGTTCACTTCACTGGAGAACTGCATTCAATCACATCTTGGGTTGGAAATTACACCTTGGACAAATGCAAGGCCATTTTATGGATGGCTTTTCCTCCACCCGCTGTTTGTTTTTACCTCTCACATAGACTGACAGCCACTGATGGAACAGCTCCAACGACAACCTTATAGAAATTTCATAATGTTTGCCGACAGGATGTACTTTGGCGTTTCCGTGCGGCGGTTGATTTTGCACGAATCCTCCACCCGCCCGAGCTGCGCGTGGGCAGCTAGTGTTGCCTGTGAAAGGGACAAAAGTGGCTCTCCTCCTGCCATTTGCATGATTAGTTGATTTGCTGAATGAGGCCGAGCACCAGGCCCTGGAATTACTGCACGGTCAGAAGTGGCTTCAATTTTAGCCAACAGCGAGCTAGTTTTTTTTTTATTGCCATGCACGTTGGGCTGATGAGAAATATGGAATGATTACGAGCAGCGTTATTGTATTTTAATATTGAAGATGGAGCAGGGATTAGCTATAGCGACCCCCAAGGTCTTAATGGTGGTAGTCGTGGCAATGGCGTGGCTGGATGAGGATGTGATGAGAAACTGGAAGTGACAAATGGGAAGAAAGCTTGCATCAATTTTCTCCAGAATGTTTAGAATTTGAATTCAAGAGGAAAAAGAAACTTGAAGCCTGGTTGGGAAGTCGTCAGTACTGTTGAAGTGCACCATTGATAGGAACGTAAGATAAGTGATTCTCACACCAGTGAGGTGGTGTGATGCATAAATATAGATGCCTCAGCGCTGCCATACTCTTTATTAGCTAACAGCAACTTTGTGACTGTTTTAAGTTTAAAACCTAATTTCTATATAATGATTTTCTGTTTTAATTATTGGGAGAAAACCTCCACCACCACCAGAGAGTTTTGTTTTTTTTTTCAACCTTGTTACACTGGGAAAATAGTGTTGCGAAGGCCTGCATGTGACATGAGTAATAGCCTAAACTGCAGCAGACCTCCCATTGAAGTCGCAATATGTGGTCTCTTGGAATTATATTTTAAACATTGTACTTCAGGTACTGTATCCATCAATATCAGCTTCATATGTGGTATTTTACTTTGCTGGAGTGCGAGGATCAATACTCTATGAATTTTTAAGCACATCTCAGCTGCGGGCGTAGCCTCTAACCTGCCGCGCTGACATTCTCATTTGTGCCTTCGGTCCTGCTCGGCGCTCTGAAGCCAAGTTTGAAGTGCAGAAACTTATCTTGACGAGGCGCAAGGCAGGTGAGGGTTTTCATGTTCCGGGTAATATCAGAATCGCAATTTCAGAACTGAAGTGTTTAAAATTTATCGTGACATTTGAGATGATTTGCTTATTTCCAACACAACCAGCCGCCGCGCTCACTTCGTATCCGCGCAGAAGCAAATCGCAATCTGTAGCCGCGAACACGTTGACATTTTTACACATGCAGCTCTTGATGTATTTGTTCTTTAAATTCCCTGCAGCACCCGTGGGCCTCTGCTTAGAGCAAGACTGGGGGGAGGCAGTGGCGGCGCCAGTGATGGATCAGTAAAAAGAGGCCCAGCTCCACCGTCACTACTAGAAGAATGGAGAAGCAGTGGGTTTGATTCAGTCATACATTGTTCCATTTTAGTTAAATAAGGAGTGAACAGTGATCGATGGCAGGGTTGTTGTTTTGTTGTTTTTTGTTGTTGTTTTTTTTTTTTTAGCTTTGCAGAGCATCACAGCCTCCCTCTACCCCAGTGCTGACTGCTGCAAAAGTGAATGAAGCAAATAAAGTTTGTGTGTGCTGGAACAGTTCACAGACAGCATCTGGCACGCCTATGATGTATTTTTGACAAACACCAACTTACATAGACTACATAATTGGCTGTTTTGCATATCCTTTGCATGACTCTGAGTATTTTCTATTTTGAGCTGACATGCTCTTCTGGATATTTTTTCCTCCGCTCCCGTTAAAAAAAAAAAAATAAAAAAAAAACATAACACGTGTGAAGACCATTACTTATTAGGCCTTCCAACACTTCTGGGGCATAGGTCATCAACGAGACGTCTCCAGGCAGCTCAGTCCTGGGCTCTTCTCCACAGCTGTTCTCCAGGTCATACTTGATGTCTGGAGACTATTACTATCAACTTAACACGTTGCTCTGGCTTCAGTGAAAGCGTTCAGCCAAGCAGGGTGACCTTCAATTATCATGAACTTACTCCTCTGCACTAATTAAGAGCAGTCTCGCACTTTGGCAGAGAAATATCGTCATCGTGCGCCACAAGTGAGTTCATTATTTAATTTGATTAATTTAAAAATGAAAAATGTAATGACACTCTTTCAGCTAATGGCTGCTGGCGTTTCCGCAGGCACTGGCAGGTGGGTCTAGGTGGCGAAAACCCCCCTTAAAGCCCCCACCTTCTTTTAATTTGAAAGGAAAATTGGACACATGTGACAAAGTCCCAAAGTTGGAAGTCCCAGTATGGTTTCTGAATACCAAAAACTGCCTTTTTATAAATATTGGTGCCATTTTAAACTCAGTGAGTCTGTTTTGCAGCACAGAACTTTGACACCGGCTGAAAGACGGGGATCTTATATCTAATTGGCATAGTTGAAAACATTGACATTTTTATCCCCCCCTTTTAAACTAGGGCTTATCGCACACTGGCTGGAACATCTGATGCCACAACAGCAAGCTATGTTTGGACAAAAAAAGAAAAAAAAAAAGGTGGGCAAACTATTGTGAGTTGTAATTAGTCGACCAAAGCGGACAGATTTTTAATAAAGATGAGAAACTGTATTTCCTTTAGTGAACCCTTCGCCGTTTGCAGTCCAGATCTGATACGATCGGCTGTGTCTGTGAGCATGTGCTGCATTATCAGTCTCGGTATTATCACAGAAAAAAAAGATAGAAAGAAAAAAACTCCAGTCAACTTGTAAAATTTAATTAAAACCTGGACCTTTTAAATGCACAGAATCAGCACAGAGACACGGCGGTGACAGCGTCCAGTCTGCCGTCTGAAGCCTGGCGCTGTCACTCAAACAATAATTCACTTCACTTGTGACATTACAGAGGGGTGGGGGGGGGTGGGACCGCCACCTCTCAGAATTTGATGCAGTCTGAGTTTCCGGTGTCACATGATCCGCAGTCCTTATCATCCGCTCAACCTTTATATAAGTTTCTCCTGACGCAGAAAGGTATTACGCGTTGGGACAGGCTGGACTTTAATCCTGGTGGATACAGTGAATCTACATTGGCAGAAGGACAATAGTAATGATATTCACCTAATCTCCCCTGACAGATTCAGGACATGCTTTTCATTAACACAAAAGTGGATAAGAGAGCAATAAGCAGTGTTTCAGAGTTTACCTAAATCCTTCAAAGCTAGCTAGACCCACACTCCTGGCGCCGCCTGTCTCTGTCTGCTCAGGTTTCAGCTCAGGCAGGTAGCGTGTTTGCAGAGCTCTTGGCCATAATGTTTAGCCGTATTTTCGATAATGTAATTATAAACAGAGGCGGGGAGAAAGCAAACTTTACAACCTCAACAACTAAGAGCACGTCGACGGTCAATTTAGAGTTTTAAAAATAGGTTTTGCATATTTGTGATGTATTGCATTCATTATTTGGTCTTAATTCTCCAAGTGCAGTTTTCTTTCCGCACATTCACTCACGTAGTTCGTTTACCTTATCTTGTTAAGATTTTTGTGGTTTGTTTCTAACTGATGCACCTTTTGAAACAACAAAGAGATGCATCTGCAGATACTTTGTGTTTAAGAGTGTGTAAAACTCAAAGTGGGTCTGGAAACTTCTTTTCACTTCTGAGCATTTTTACAACTGCAAAAATCAAACTTTAACTTTCACAAACTGTGACTTTTTTTGGTTTTTCTTTGTTTTCGAAGAGACGTAATGTTGACAGTGAAAGGGAAAAGACTGTCAACATTTGCACTACTTTACGTTCTCATGCAGTTAAACCAGTTTAACCAGTGCAAGCACAAATTTCAGGGTGACCGTTTTAAAACACGTTTCATTGTTTCCTGTCATTTTAGAAGCAAAGATAAACCAACTCCTCGTCCTTTTTTAGTTGGAGTGAAGCTCTACCAATGTCGGGCCCTCCGTTTAGATTGCCGAGGAGGAAAGAAGAGGGTGGATAGCACTTATTTTTCTTTTTAATTAGCTCCATCTGAGGAATTATCCCGCGCTAATATAATGGCCCGATTCATCTCCCGCGCCATCTGGTGCGAGAGCGGTGCACCTCTGGAGCTGATTGCTTTCCCCCGATGCTGTGTCGGGGTAATAGGCTGTTCAAAGGCTGCTCTGGGCTCGGACAGCTGAGCAGAGGTGGGGCAGCAGCAGCTGGCCTCGGCACCGTCACCTGCTGCTTGTCAGGGAGCTGTCAAACACAGTCCATCCATACTATAAGAGCATGCATTTATGCGTGCGTGCACACGGGCGCCTGCGCGAAACGACGGGCTTCAGAGTGAACTTCAGGCAAAGCGTGAGGGGAAAACCGCAAAGCGAGAGAGAGAGTGAAAGAGAAAGAGAGAGATTGCCATCAATAGGACTGAACATCTGGGCGAGGCGAAACAGATGACAAATAAGCAGTTATGCCTGAAACGACACCCCGTGTCAGCTGGCAGCGTATGATTTGCCGTATATTCCAATCGTTTTTTGGAGGAAATCACTCAGAAACCATTCTGGCCGCAACATTTTAGACACTTGGAATAAATATCAACATCCAGAAGTCGTTTTATTCATAATTACAGCATATCAGGCTTTTAGGGACGTGACTAAATGACATTTTCAGCAGCAATCATCGTCTGGCGGAGCCGCTATTAATGACTCCAGAGAGATACTGCGAAACGGCCATCAGGCGGTGTGCAGCATGGGAACTCATGTTGGTGCACATAGCTGGGCCTTCAGTGACTGGCAAGTTGGCCTTTTGTTTCAGGGGTCAGGTCGGAAAATGCTTGTGCAGTGATTTGCTGTATCTGTCATATTTCAGTCAATAATTTTTAGTAAGCTACAAGATGACTGGAAATAGTAATTCTTGATAATAACAGCAAAATAACATTATATAACCTGTTGCAACTAACTGTAACTAACTGTTGTGTTTCTCTATGAAGAAAACCCATGCAAAAAGTAAGATTAAAAAGTAGTGTGTGTGTGTGTGTGTGTGTGTGTGTGTGTGTGTGTGTGTGTGTGTGTGTGTGTGTGTGTGTGTGTGTGTGTGTGTACGGTGATGGAGGGGGGGCAGGTCTATTTGACGCTGCCTTATCTGCGACTCGAACGGCTTTAGGGCCTCTAATAGGGGTTCTGTTGGACTGCATTGTAAATATGACGCATTATCGCCTGTACATCCTCCGCATCATTTACCAGACGCTAAGTCATGACGGGCCTGCTCATTGCGGCGTGCAATCCACAATTAAAATGAAGAAAGGCCCAACAGCACGAGAACAAAAAGCCATTCCGCCAAAGCCCAAGCTGCGCCGAGACGCCAGACACAAATCTTTTTCTCGCCGCTGCCCGGAGACTCGCCATGCATGGTGCACATTATCGTTTGATTTCCATCCAGAGCTCTCAATTAAAATTATACAGAGGTTGCATTTCATTACCTGGGCTCGGGGCAATTTGTCGGCCATTAAGCCTCCGCTTGTATCAGTGGAGAAGTTTTCCAGGTGAACATCTGGGCTTGAGGAGGCAGAGCATGAAATGAAATGCACTTGGCTCCCTGCTCTGCCTTTTGTCCAAACATGGCCAGGGACGCTGGAGCAAATGTGTCGCTACAGGCTGCAGCAAAGCGGTCAGGGATGTGCCTGAAATAGAGAATCTGCAGTGACGCTTTGTCTTTCAGACAGGCGAGAGAACCGATTTAGAATAATAAAGATCAACAATTTATCGTTAGATTTTAAATTTATTCTAGTTTCTGTAACATGCAGTCATGTCGGGACCTGATGTGATTATTTATACACCAAAACAATCCACTGCAGGAGACGCATCTCTGCTTCTGCTGTACTGTGTCAAGGTAGCGTCTAGTGGTTTCTGTTAGCTGCTGTCTTTCTTTTTTTTTTCGTTGACATTTTTTGCTGTCAACTTATTGATGACAGCAGGTCGCTGCTTCTCTTGGTGACTCCTGTTGCTAGAAGCTTAGTTTGAAGCGCTGAACTAATTTGAAGCTAATCTCTAATCATTTCATTTTTTTATGTGCTGTTTTGTTGTTATGTTTTGTTTTGTTTTGTTCTTTAAATGCCTGAAGCCTGATAAGGCCTAAATTATTGGACTATTTAGCCCTTTTATGACAGCAGCAAACATTTCCACTGTTGCCTTGAGAGATAAACAGTTCCTTGGCAAATCTTAAGAGATGCCTGATCTTCATTAAAGCGCTATCGATTTCAGTTCTGACCTTCTGAGGATTATCTTAAATCAAACATGCTTAATGTGACTGGCTACCGAACAAACTGGTCAATTTATTTCCCCCCCCCAAAAAAATGTATTTTCAGCAATAACAAAAAAAATAATAATTTACAATTATCTCGAATGCATCTGTTACGCTTAATAGTGTTTTTGTGGGATGGCGGAGTAATATGCGCGCAGACAGCTGGGGGGGGTTAGAGGGACAATTAGTACGTCTGCAGTTCCAGTGCTGCAAAAGTCACAGAGTTGTGGCTTTCTTCAGTTTCCTAGGAACAAAAGTCTATTGAATGCATTTCCCTTTGATTTGTAAAGCATATAAACTCATTAACCTGCGGTGACCTTTGAACCCAGTTTCCATGGCGCTGCAGTCGGTTCACTGCAGCAAGGACACATCGGTGGCGCTTTTCTCCATAATGAATTAACTTTCCCTCGATGTGGCATTCACGCCGCGTAGCCGCTCCACGCAATCTGAGTAATTAGCCCCGCACGCCGAGGTTTGATACTCCTATGAAAGAGATCACATGAATGGATTAGGGCAGGCGAGAAACGACGCAATGAGCTTTGTGTTTCGCATCTGATGTCGAGGTTCTCATTACATGTGACAGCGTGCCGTCACATCTAAATAACACTGACTGGTTTATAAGAAGCAATATCTATGCAAAGAGCTGTTTTATCTGGCGTCGCCGTGCTCGCCGTGGAGTGCGCTGCACTTTAATCTTCCGTAGGTACAGGAAGCCAAACGAGAGAAGCCCCCTATCTTCCCGTGGAAAATAATGAACGCCGGGAGAAAGTCAACGCGTCGCAGCGAAGCCCCGACATTTAGCGGCGGCCGCTGCTCTTTGAGCGCGAGCTGCGGACGTAACAATTTCTTCAGACGGGGGTCACAGGTCCTTGCTGTAAAAAGCGCTCCGAGTCATTTCTGCATGTGACAGCCATGGGACGTAAGTCAGAAAGAAACAACAACAACAACAACAACAACAAACGAAAAGAAAACGCAGAGTCGCTGTCTAAGTGGTGCAGGCGAAACACTGGAGGATCACTTTCCTGCACCAGACGGCCGCAACACAAACCAGCCTTTCATTTCTCTTATCATCCTCCAACAGTACGGGCGGAATCTCGCTTGAGATTTGTGTGGTACAAGTTGTATTCTAGATGATACGCAGTAATCAGGCCCTTTGAGTCTCCTTCTGTCTCTGCCTTTTCTTTTCTCTCTCCTCCTCCATTCTCCCTCTCTCTCTCTCTCTCTCTCTCTCTCTCTCTCTCTCTCTCTCTCTCTCTCTCTCTCTGTCTTCCCCTCTCTCCTCCAGCCTCCCTCTCTCTCTCTCCCTCTCTCTCTCTCTGTCTTCCCCTCTCTCTCTCTCTCTCTCTCTCTCTCTCTCTCTCTGTCTTCCCCTCTCTCCTCCATCCTCCCTCTCTCTCTCTCTCTCCCTCTCTCTCTCTCTGTCTTCCCCTCTCTCTCTCTCTCTCTCTCTCTCTCTCTCTCTCTCTGTCTTCCCCTCTCTCCTCCATCCTCAACCCAAGCTGCCGCGCTGCGTTTTTCCAGCGTTACATCACTCCACATGGCACACAAATAAACTTCTTCGGGGGGGAAAACTTGTGCGGATATGCGGCGCACGGCCTTCGCGTTTGTCACCGCGTCCCCCCCCTCTGTTGTCACGCCTGAACGGACGAGTTGCGCATGGACCGAACGGCACACTGGTGCTAATCTAGGAGGAAATAATTCACGCAAAGTCATCCGGCCTCTATTTTTTTTTTTTTTTAAACTCTCCGAGTTTGTAGCAGGACGCTGCAACTGACCGCTTGTAGCAGTGGTCCCCAAGCTTTTCTGCGCCACCGACCGCTTTGATGTCAGACAGTATTTTCAGGGACCGGCCCCTAAGGTGCACAAGGTGGATAATTACAGCATACAACATGATACGACCGGCATGAAAACTGTGGTATTTTCTAAATATAATAATAAACGTGAATCTACTGTGCACTGTGTTTGCAGCTTTATTAGCAGCAACCTCTCGCAGCAATAACATAACAATAATAGCATACGCTTTTTTTTTTTTTTACTTTCAAAGTGCTACAAAGGCTGCTGGTCTTCTAATGCACAGTGTTTGGTCTCAAAGTGGCAAAGCAGTTTTAAAGGCGTTAGAGTGAGTGTTAGGCGGCATTAGAGTGATGGTCACTACATATAATGCAGAGTAGGCTCGGTGCGCGTAGTTTTGCTAGTTCATGGGTTTAATTTTAGTGGTAATAACATATGACCGACACAAGCGCCTTGAAGTTCGTCATATTATTTATTCTTTTTGTGTGGCCCGGTACCAAATGGTCCATGCACTAGTACCGGTACGTGGCCCTGAGGGTTGGTGAGCGCCGGTTTGTGGGATTTTGTCCCTCGTCCCATCGTGACAACGAGGTGAGGGCTTCCGGAGGACAGCAGCCTCCATCCACCGACGCCTCATACCATATGCGGGGCAGGTGCGATGTCGCCGGCGACGCTTCTTTATGCAGTGGAATTTATTGTCTGCACTGCGGCAGATTACCTTTGCTTAACATGCCACGCGGGCGGCTTAAAGAGGCAGCAGCGATCGCTGCGACGCATCCTGCTGGCTCGCTGGTAAAGCCTGAGGCATGCTGGGACGCCCTGGTCTTACAGCATCGGAACCAGCAGCAGCAGCAGCAGCAGCAGCACACTACAGGGGAAGTGAGTTGGAGAGGTCACTTAATCAAACAGGATCTCCTAATTAAACATCGACTCCATGTCGCACGATGTGCATGAGAATGTCAACCTGTGCCGCTATAAGCAAAGAAATTGTTTGAGTGCCAGTGGACACTGGCAATGACTGTCATCACACAGATCATTTAACTTTGACTTCTAATTCAAATCTAAAATGATCTGCAATTATTTAGCAGAGCAGCTGATTTTCATGCTCACTGTTGCTCTAAAAAGGTAAATGTTATTTGTGACGAGCACAAAATGCATCATGAAAATCATCCTGTCATCTGTGTCTTGGCGTGCCTTGCAGATACGCCAAAACAAACCGGTGCAGGGGCCATGTCTCCGCTGAAGGCCTCTGGTTGTTTCTGCGGGTGTTCAAACTGTCGATTACAACTCAGGCAGCCATTTAGCAGCCAGTATCACTAAATAGGACACTGTAGGACACTGTAGGACACCTATAGGACAATGTGTTGAAATGCTGGGCACTCTGAGCCTTTGAAGAAAAAAAACAACACTTTTAAGTCAATGATCAGGTGTTCATTACCACGCAATTAATATTTCTTAACCTTATAACGTTGTCGTATTACTTCCGCCTCCCCTCAGGGGAGAAATTCCACCCTAAATAATTGAACGGCTGTGCGCGACATGTGGCGGTGTGTCTGACATGAGCCCCGGGATGAATTGGAAGGGCAGGTTTTTCACCAAGCTGAAGGCTATGTAACAATAGACTTGGGCTACTCTCTGTACGAGAGATTTCGCTGCAAGAGAAAATGCACGGCAAGATGGGAATTAATCTTGCATCTGCGATGAGATTCGGGCACCAGGCTATAGGAGGATGAAAAAGGTTGAGTTTCTCTGTCCACCGTGGGCAATCCTCCTGGCGATGGAGCTGCCTTGTGGGTTTTTTTTTCTTTTTCTTTTTTTGCCCGTGATGCTGATTGCCTGAGGTTAAAAACCAGAAACAAAATGTTCTAAAAATGATTAAATCTACCCGGGTGCATGTCTCTGTTCATGTCCCATCTGTAGGTAGTTTTAGGCTTTATCGCCTACAGCCGAAACGCTGGAGCAGACGTGTTTGGTTTCACAATGTCACTTCACTGCTCCGCTCGCACGCGGCTTTATGCCGGAGCTCCCATTCATGTGTCACATCGCATCCCGCGCGTCGCCTCCTTCCTGCACGCGACATCTGTATTATCTGCATTATTTAAAGAGGAGTCATCCAAGCCTGACGTCCTCCGTGGGGGTTTTAAAACTTAAGGGCATATCACAGGACTTCGAGTCACTTCAAAATAAATGTAGTGTGTTAAGATTTTACACCCTTTGTATCCTCTGTTGCATGTATCACTCCCGGCTACCTTGAGGAAACTGGAAGCTGCTCAAAAGAAGTGGTGAACTTTATTTTCAATCTAAACAAAATGGAACCAAATTAAAAAGAACAACAAAAGAAAAGCTTCATTTTTTTTATGTATGTATGTGTATATATATATTACAGCTCATCAAGAGGGTTTGGAGTTGCGAAGACCGAAGATACCAAAGATAGAATTTTACACAGTATTATGTTTTTAAATTACCACCTTATACATGTCGCTGATCAAGATGTGTTAATTGAAAGCCTGACACTCCTGTCTGGCTGTCAGCGAGTGGTGCAGTTATCTCACCTATGTTAGATCATGTAGCGGTGTGATAACATTCACTGAGACACTGAGGCTTCCAGTTCTCCTGTGTCCATGCAACGCTTTTGAATAGTTTCCCTTTCACTTGAACATAATTAGTTTATTTGAATACAATTGGCTCAAGGACGTCCTCGTGTTGATTTTGAATTTCAAAGCTTGAGAGCCTGAGCCAAACCTGGAATAACTGGGCCTGGTATTCATTTTTAGCCGCCTCAGCTGTTACATTGGTGCATTTTGAACTGTGTAATGCGACCTCATTTTGAAATCTTGATCATTTTGATTGTCAAGGAACTAAATGCATTGTTTCTGCCATGTGATTATGTGATTGGCAGATTAGTGATACGAATAAAGCAATTGAACACTGAACCTGAGAAGAATGGCCAGTGGATGGGAACCCTCAGTCATAGCTCTCTTTTACCCAATAAACTACTACAGGGAGTTTAGTGAAAGTCAGACCAATTGAGGGAGTCCAGCCTGGTCTTATGAGCACAGCCTTAAAAAAAAAAATAATAATTATAAAATAAAGGTTTTCTTACTTTTATTTTAATTGTCTGCGTCTTTCCTCAGTGTTATGACTATAACTCTTGATTCGGAGGTGAAACGCTTGGAATCGCCTTGTTTTTGCTACGGTCTGCAAATACATCTCGCCTTGCCGTGCCTTTGATACGCTCTTTTATTTTCTACTTCCTTCGCCTTTTTTTTTCTTTTTTTTGGCGGGGGGGGGGGGGTGAATATCTGTGTGTGTGCCTTTAAAGTTGGGAATCCCAAGTTTTGTCTAAAGTGTGACCTTAAAGCCACAGATGAATTGGGGCCACTGCTTTATTGTTAGCCGCAACCCACACAACCCCTCCCAAGCCCTTACACTCTTAAATCATCTCTCAATTGGCCTAGTTTAACAGCTTTGTTGGAAACAGTTTTCTATTTTTTCAAGCTCTACATTGGAAAACTGTGAGGGAGCAAAAACCAAAGATGCCAACTTAGCAATACCTACAATTGCTTTGAGGCTAAAGCTAATTCTAGCTTCTGATACCACAGAACGTCAGACAAAAAACAAAAATCTAATCAAGCAAAAAATGGTCTTTTCAGAGAATCAAATCTTACATGTTCAGGGTTTAGCTGGATTTACATCAGAACTTTAGCTAGCATGCATTCTCTCAAATGAAGGAAGTGGTGGAGACCTTGAGGTGAATTTCTGTGTGGTGCAGAGAAGTTTTATTTGGATGCATCAAAAAATATTGAATACAATTTCACTCTGTTTAAAGTATGCCTTCTCTGTATGGTTAGAATGTATTTTATTCATTATTTGATCACTTAATTAAAATGAAAAAAAAAACAAAAAAAAAAAACAAGGACACTGACCTACAATAAGTTCCTGCTACTAGGAAAAAAAATACCCTAAATTAACAATTTGCCTACTACTTTAAATCTGTCATCATTTAACGCCTTAAACTTTCTAAAGGGTTTCGACAACTCTCTTTAAACACTTTTGCCCAGTTAAAAATAGACGTAAATAATGAGCTTCCGCTAAGTCTTTTCTCTCCGCGAACCTTCCCAGCCGTCTCCCCTATTATTCTGCTAAAATACAGACTTCTGCGCTTGTTTGCGAGCGGTGCAGTGTTTAGGTGTTACAGCTGACTCAGTAACAGGATATAAGCCTCATACAAATAAGCTGAGCTTCTCTTTAATCTTTTTACGTACCCCTTTGGCAAGAGCACAAGTATCCTCTGGGGGGTCCCGGTACCGCTGGCTGGGAATCACTGCCTGAAAGCAGCGCTGCACGTGTCACAGGGAATTGCACCTGAACAAAAATGGGAACAAAAGAGAGTTATAAAAAAAAAAGAAAATGAGCCCAATAAAAAATGTAGTCGCTTCTGTTCTGCGCTTAGCTCACATTAGTTTGACAATATTCCATTGTGGGTAGAGGGGAGGGGGAGAAAATATGCAGCAAAAATTGTATATCTGCCCTCATATATTCATACGTTATGGCAGCTGAGGGGGACTCGATATGAGATGAAGTGATTAAGCAGTGCATGCAGCACAAATAAAGCAAACGCACGAAGAAAAAAATCGAAGTAGGTGAGTGTCCTTATTGTGTTGTACATCCAGAAGCTGTTTGGATTCATTTTGTCTGTGGCCAGCACACATACGTTGTAGATTGTACTGGCCGGCAAACGTTGCACACACCAGCGCACCCTTTTTTTATTATTTTTTTTAACTGTAATAATACCTGCCAGCCAGTTACTGGCCGACCATGAGGTTATGACACACACCGTGTGCTCGACAATCACATTACTTTTTAAGTAACATCTAGCCAACAAGCCCTCTGACCTCTGTTTTCTTTAAACGTTAACCGAGTCCCCACTTAAGGTGAGAATTTCAGAATTTCAAGGTTGAAGTGACAAACATGTTAAAAAATAAATAATTAAATAAATAAATGATATTGCTGAGTTATTGGGAAGCACTTGCAGGGACAAACAACTCATGTTGTAATGATGTGAATTATTTTTCAAACACTCTCGCCCTTGAATAAATATTGATTTCAGTGTTGGGAAAAGTGATGGGAAAACAAATATTGTTGCCCAGAAAAGGAGAAAACGTGCCCCTAACCTCCTCTCAGGGCTGAACAGCAGGTCAGTAGCAATATCCGGTGGACTTCCTTGTTCTGACAGTTTTAATATGCACTTTCAAAACACAAAGAAAACCAAGAAAACATAATTGTCTTTGACCACAGTGATGATCAGTTCTACGTTTCTTTTATTTTTCTTTTATCACATAGAAACACATTAATCACATTTTATCACATTAATTCTAGCTGTTGTTTTGAATTCCCGTGTGGATGTGTGGAAGTGTATTACTTTAATTCTACGTTATGTTCTTTGTACCGTCGTGTTCAAAGTTAAAAATTACATTTGCTAATATCAATAAACTGCTTTCGCCGGTTGTTTTAATTACATTTATAGACCGCTGCAACTCTCAGGAACAACCCACTCAGTGAACTGATTTTCTTGTGGAATTACTCTGCGACACAAAACAGAAGGACGTCTGATTATTTTTAATTGAATATCTTCAATTAAAGATTGATTCAATTTAATTTAAAAAACGAATTTAGTTCGTAAGCATTAAAGAGTTGGAAATAAATGAAGAATAATGTTTTTTTGTTGAGTCCTTTCTCTCCTTGAATGCGTTAAACTCCTGAGTGGTCACCAGGTGGCGGTCAAGCAGAGATTGACCAAAGACAAACAAGTAAAGAGAAAGCAAATGGCAAGGCAGGACGTTGCAACGATGCAAGGTCTCGTGATAGAAATATAGGAAGCCTAGTTTTGAGAGAGCTCATAGCATGTCTTGTTTCATATGAGCCAATAAGAGGCTTAGATATATACTAGCCAATAGGAAGCCCTTCTATTGGCTCTTTCAAAACGGGACCTCCTCCTGGCTAGTATAAAAAGAAGCTTTCTTTTGGCTCTAGCAAAAACGAAGCTTCCCATTGCCTCATATAAAATTAGGCTTCCTATTGGCTTGTGTAAAACAAGGCTTCCAATTGGTTCGCGCAAAACAAGGCTTCTTCTTGTGATGAGCACAGCGTGGGAGCACAAAGAGACAGGACTCCCTCTGTGGTGTGGCAGAGATCTTAATTCATTTCATTGTTGTCTATGAACAAATGAAATAGTTTTTATTAAAAAAAAATATTTAACAAGAACAAGAATACATGAATCGATTCTCTGTTGGAAAAGAACAAACTTCATTGCCAAGGAATTACCAGGAATTTTGATGATTTTAAGTTAATTGAAAACAATTTTCTTTTTTTTAAACAGCTTTTCTCCTCACTTAACAGTGAGGTTATTCTTCCCTTTCCAAACACTTTGTACTCATCGTTTAACTTTGCACCAGTCGTACCAAATGAGTACATCAAAACTTTACCAACACAAGCGCGCTGCAGTTTTCCCAACTAAACTTGTTGAGAGTGCTCGCAGTACGTAAACACATTCTTTGTATCAGCCCTCTGCTGTAAAGCTCATTTGATCTCTTCATAATACATTGTGCTCGCTCTGAGCGACAGCGACTGTTCTTGACCTTCAGCTAGACTGTAATCATTTCAAGCGAAACATACATAGCTGAGGTCAGAACATCCTCTGTTTACATTCTTCCATCCCAGCGCATTCGGAACCTGCAACGGCGCACATTGCGCTGCTAAATCAACAAGTTTGTGAATTATGATGCACAGTCGCACTGCAAAATGGGAAAATCCCAGTGAAGAAAACATCCCAAGTTGAATGTTTAATGAATCCGAAGGCTTTTTTTTTTTTCAAGAGTGTTCTTGTCCTTTTTTTTTAATTATTTCCACTTGATCGAAATTCTGTAAGTCTAACCCCTTTGCATTTCTTTATTCCCTTTTCTTCAGGGTGCCTGACATATCTTCATAACCGTGAGCTGCTGCGGAGACAGCGAGCGGCCCCCTTTGTCATCCCAGCCTCCGTTTCAAGGTCCTTCATTATGTCTGCGGATGACAGATGTAGATACAGCAGTGCTCTCCCCCTCCGGCTCCGTAGCATGAGGCCTGACCTTGCTCCCGACGCAGGTAATGGCCCACACCTTTAATTGTCACGAGCTGTTAATCTTTGCTAACAATAGCGGTAAGCAATAGGTCTGACAAAGACGGGCAGCCCTGGCTGAAAAAGAAGTGATTTAGCTCGGCGGTGATTTGCAAGTGGCCATTGCAGGGCCGGCCCCTTAACCACCCGTGTGTGTGTGTGTGTGTGTGTGTGTGTGTGTGTGTGTGTGTGTGTGTGTGTGTGTGTGTGTGTGTGTGTGTGTGTGTGTGTGTGTGCAGGGATGACGAGGTGTGTAGTGTAGTGTAGCGTAGCGGAAACAAAAACCAAAGACCAAAACCACAAAGCAAAGGTGTCATTTGCAGGCAGCAGGCAGGAAGTACATGGACGTGTACGGATGTTGCAGATGAGTTGTTGGCGATGTTTTGAAGTTGAAAGCCTTCTATTTACAGTGCAGGGATGGTCGTCTGGTTTTTTTTTATTGTTTTGTTTGTTGTTTGTACGGATTTTGCTGTTTCCCCATTACTTTAGTCGATGTCTCAAACGTCACCTGGTGTTCCGCGATCACAAGTCGGCTTCAGTTTGCGCATTTGTCACCACGAGAGACGACGGAGCTCCGGCGAGAAAAGAAGGAACACCAGCTCACTGGTCAAACTAGACGTGCTGCATTTTTTAAAAGAAAGGAAACAAGCGTTGATGGCAAATTAAATCGTGCAGAGGCCCATTAGAGCGACGAGACGGGAGAGCCAACGCATGTGCGAAAGCGGGATTCTTCCCTGCGCCGGCGGGGGGAGAAGAAAAAAGAAACGCCGCCTAATTGCATTCGCTCTCGTACGTCCGCAAATGTTGGTCGTAGATTCGCGACGGGAGACGGCCGACGACTGGCTTCAAGCGGGAGTGGGGGGGGGGCGTGGAATCCTGACAAACAGCGAGAGCAGTGTCCACATCGTTTCTCGCCCCTGACAGGCCTCCCCATGCATGAATTCAAAGCTGGTACAAAACCGCGGCTGGATTGGTTTCGATCTGACATCCATCATGTAGATCAGTGTTGTGCCTCCACTGTTCTGTGTCCACAATAAGACGTTGCTGGCAATCGGCCCGTGACATCTGTTAAAGCCCCTCCAGAGAACCCGGGACCAGTCTGGCGTGTGAGCTCCCGGCTCTGAGCTGTTATTTGTTCGTGTTGGAGCAGTCGCACGACGCCTATGTACAGTATCTCGGAACTCCGCGATCAAGTCGGCGTATTTTGAGCTAAACTCGCGAATTTGCGATTCTTTCAAAGAATCTTGTCCGGGGTTTCTTTCCGGTCATCCGGTGCGACAGATGGAACCTTCCCTCAATCCTCTTGAATCCATCAGATGGAGAGGAAGAGGGAGGAAAAAGCTTATAGGTGATTGGACGAGCCTTCTGTTGCGTTCAGGCCGACTGATCGGGATCTTCGCTGCTGGCTCAGCCAGGTAGCCGCAGCTCAGGGTTTCCCGTCGGTTGGTGCGAGGGGCCGGCATTAGCGGCTCTCTCCGCTGGCGCTGTGGCGGGATGCGGCGTCCAGCAGCGTTTGACTAAACTTGCCAAAAAGAATAAACAAAAGCAAAAACATTCAGGAGAGAAGAAACTGTGCTGTCCAGCGAGAAAAGCCTCCAGTGCCGTCCTTTCCTCTCCTTTTAGCATGAAAATGCCATCCATCTTTGCAAAAACAGACGGCGCTGCTCATTCATGCTAATCTCTTTGGCAGCAGCGAAGCTTTTTAGCCGCTCCCCGCACATTTCTTCTTCATCCTCTTCTTCTTCCAGGGCTTTTTAAGGGCAGCGAGTAGCAGCTGCTCCCCAGTTTTTCGTCCCAACTTGGAAAGTCGTTTTCTGACGCGAGAGCGAAAGCGCGTTTGATTGAATGTTTTGGCAGTGGAGTGAGTTTTTTTTTTCTCCTTAAATCTAAAACTGTAAAACGAGGTTGAAATCTTTAAAAAATAAATAAATAAATAAAAGTTTAAAAAAAAAATGGAATGATGACTGCATTCTGCCTCTCAGAAAAAGGCAGTCGCTGCAGGGGTCAGTCGTAGTGGTGGGAATTCCCGCTCTTTTCAGAGAACCGGTTCTTTTGGCTCGGCTCACTAAAAAGAGCCGGCTCTTTTGACTCCCAAGCGGCTCCTGAGATTTTTTTTTGAGTGGTTATATTATTTTACACACATCCACAAAACATCACAAGGTAAAAACAATAATTTGCAAAACAAACCCTGTTTCTCCTTCGAGTAATCAAAAAACACTGTGAAAAGCCGCAAGCCAACCACTGTCAGGTGATGGAGACCTTTAGTTAGCAGCGTCCGTACTGAGCACGCTCAGCCGAGATTTGGGATTGCCGATACCCCGTGCGGTATTTCTGCAGCGCCGTCTGTTGCTGAGGCAAGGTGGCGTGCGTGCGTGCGTGCGTGCGTGCGTGCGTGCGTGCGTGTGCGTGCGGAGGGCGCGAGGCAGATGGGACGTGTCTGATATCTCTCAGTCAACGTAATGAGACGGGAACGGGCCTCACCAATCTTCGGGCCCGTCTGATGGCGAGAGACACTGCGCCCACTCAGACGGGAGGGGATCTCTCCCCTCTTCAAAGATAATGAGATGACAATGTATTCAATGTATCATTAGGCAGAGGCGTGGGCGGGGCTTGGTTTGGTTTGGGGTGGGGAGGGGGTGGTGGGCGTGCGTGCGTGCGTGGGGGGGGGGATACACATTCTGCGGCCGCTTGTCTGATGCCTTTGATCAGACGAGAAAAAGCAACTGTCACTCGGCGAAGCCGGACTGAGGGAAGCTCGGCTAACTGCTTCATCACTGTCAGCCTCGGTTAGCGGCTACAGTTTCCCCAGAGCCGCTCCTCAGGTGATTCTTCAAGTTCGCTCCCCCAGACTGTTTAAGCCGAACGGGAGCCCAGATAGCGACCCCCAGCCCCACCCCCGCCCGACCCCCTCCGACACCTGTGCGCCCCCCCCCGTTAAATCTCGTGTCATTCTCACAAGCCGGCCGCTTGAAGGGTGAAGACGAGGCAGGAAGAAAAGAAAAAAAAAACAATTTTAAGAGTTTTAAAATCAATCTGCCATCATCTGGGATGAAAAGGCGCCGCGCCAGACAATGCTCCAATACGAGATGTCAAAAAAGTGCCACGTTAACGGGCTTGTTTGAGGCGGCTCTGACGAGACGGCCTTTTTCTTGGCTGACAGTCTGCCGTGGCACCGGCAGACGGACTCCTCTTGTCTTTTGTCCCCGCGGTGAAAATCATCCCCTCTCTTCCTCGACTTCTCGTTCTTTCGCGAGAAACTAGAACGGCCTCGTGTTGTGACAAATAAATCATCAAATCCTTTTTTCGTACCCGTGCATTTCTCCCCGTGCGTTAAGGCAACCGATCCACAGGAGGCATACGGTGTTTTGACAGCAAACAATTACTCAGTAGTCGTTATTTTTTATTCAGGAATCCCAAAGTCTTTTTTTCCTCTAGCATGCTCGCTTTGATCAAACCGGCGTAATCCAGCGCGCTGCCAAGACTTCTCACTCCTACCAAATCCCAAAAATACCAACGCTAAAAACAATCAATCTGGTCCGACGTTTGCAACTTGCGCTGCACTGTTGCGTCGTTCCCTCGCCACTTTTCATCTGTGCTCAACTGTCAGAAAGAGAAGAAGAAGAAGGAGAAGAAGGAGATACGAGAGAGAAGAGAGAGGGGGAGAGAGAGAGAGAGAGAGAGAGAGGGAGAGAGCGGCTCCCTCACAATATCGACAGGCCGGGACGAGAGCTGAAGAATTAAATACTCCGCCTGCATTTGTCACACAACCGCGAGAGATTGTTCCAACCGTCGTGACGACGAAAATCCCCCACTGAAGCCTGACAAATCATGCTGCAAGACTTGGGCTCCGTCTCTTCCTGGTAGACTTCATGCCTCCCCCCACCGAAAAAACTCAGCCAGATTTGGAAGTAAGAGGAGGCGCCTTAACATCTAATTTCCTTATATTTCATCAGCCTGTCTCAATAATTATGCAGGGTTATTAGCTCAAGTATTTGTCCTTGGCATTCTTAATGCCGGTTGACATTTATTATGAACAGTAACGGTATTGGAGATCTTTGATACGCGGCTCTTTGTGGCGGCGCGGCGGGCGCAGCGCGATCACTGCGGTGCAACAGCACCCCCTCTTGATAATTTATGATATGATGACATCACCGTGAAGGCGGCGGCGGATGTGAGCGTGTGATGGTGATGAATGCGTAACAAGTCGTCCCAAACTGCTCGCCGTGATCATAAGGGGGGATTAAAGGAGATCAAGATATTAATTTGCACGCCTTTAGTTGCACTTTCAGCACCTCCTGTAACACATTTGGCATTTCTTCATTCAACCTTGATGCCAACTGGATACATTTAGTACACACAATCGACTTTACTTAACAATATGTGTTGGATGAATTGGAAAGACATGAGAAGAATTTTGTTGTTGTTGTTGTTGTTGTTGTTGCTCTTTATTTACTCTCAAAAACTGCTCCGGAAGTCTGAAAGAATTAGTGATGTCACAAAGAGCCCTGATAGGTCACCCACAATTAAGACATCACCCCTGGTTATGGTGTCGGCTCTACTTTCTGAGGCCACCTCAGGTCCTCTTTGTTTTCGTCCTCTTTGGGCAAGGGCAGCGTCACGGCTAGACCAAAAGCGTCACTTTTAACAAGAAGCAAATTGAAGCGTTGCTGCAGAAAGTTGCAAACAGAGGACAGTTAAACTGGTGGAGCTGAAGGAATGAAAATAATGTCAAGCTGCTCTCGTAAAAGTCTGACTGAAGGAGGAAATAATGGGACCTTTACAGTAATGGCATTTGGAGTGTAAAACAAAAACAACTTTGTACATCGTTCTATTAATGTGCTCAGTTCTGCAGCTCATAACCACCAAGGCCATGGACACTGGGATCTTTTAGTCATGTATAGCTGGCGAAGAGTTTTGCGGTGTCCTTTTCAAAGATAGGCCAAGTACAATATGTCATGCTGTCTTTAAAGTGTTACACAACAAAAAAAAAAAATCTAACTGAGCATTATAACTACGCTCCACTTTGCAGATATCATTTGGATCCTTTTAGCCACAATAAGGCTTACAAACATGTGGAAGGGTTTGAGGTTTAACACCACAGTCAATTGACATCACTACGGTTCTAAACAAGAGTTGCAAACCAGCACAGACTGGACTGAACCGACACGGCCGCGACCCAAAGGCAAATTTTCCACATTAGCTTCTCACAAAAGAGACAATTTGAACAGAGATATCTGCCTCATTATATCTTCATGTTTCCGCAGCTATTGCACTTCCTTATTAACTGGGCTGCAAATGCACCGAGATAAGTATTTTACTTTGGGCTTGTTGGTAATATTCCATTCCACAGAACCTGGGCGATCCTTTATTAATTTCAATTACAATAGTATCTGGCAGGAGCGGATGCAGATTATTCGAAGTAATACATTCCAAAACCTCAGTTTTGGCTTTAAAAAAAAATGGAAAACACATTGGAGGCCTGATTCTTTGTCACTCTTTAGCAACTACATATTTCTCAATAATGTTTTCAAAATGAAAGATTGAGACGCTCTATTCAACAATTAATAGGAAGAGGGCTATTTTTTTTTTCTTCTGTAATTGGAACAATGCATAAAACATATGTCTCATAAGCTCTGCTGATTGTTTGGTAATGTGCATTATGCTCATTGTGAATGTCATGCTGGTAACTGGACTTACAACTAGAGGGAGACAAACTGATCCACTCAGATAACTGGCAGTTCAACACATCGGCAGATGCCTAAATTTTTGAGGCTAATTAAAAACAAATATGCCTCGTGTCTGCTTGTGTTGGTTCAAGAAGACGCTGCAGTTTAATGCAATACTACTTTTTTATTCATTTTATGCACTTATGTATATTTTCACAGTGTAGATTACTTTTAGACAATTTGAGTTTAAAAAATAAGAAGCAAATTGCTGAGTGCATCTACTTAAAAAAAAAAAAAAAAAAAAACAGACAGTGCACATTTTCTATTTTCCAATATTTCAAGCAAAGTCTTCAAATTTTTTTATCAAAAGCAAAAATGAAACATTTCGAAACATCAGCAGCTGCGGCCACTAGCGATAACATTCCACCGATGAGATGATAAGTTAACAGTGATCAACATCGAGTATTGCTATCAAAACCTTTCATCCGACTTCTTGGACTTCCGGGATGGATTAAAGTGGATAATCATCCTTTGGTCTTAAAGCGTCTGCATTACGGTGAATCAGGAAATGTGTTGCACAACATTCAAATTATTACCAATGCCAATGTAAAATCAGCCATCTGGTACATGACGAGAACGTGTCGGCGTTGCTGACAAATCTGTCACGGCACCATCAGGTGGTTACAGCAGCGCTCAGGTTTTGCAACAGCACACACATGGTTGTAAATGGGGACATTTAACCCTCGTTTTGGATTCGGAACCATCCAAGTCCAACGGAGCAAGACAGATTAGACATAAACATATTTGGAGGGTAAATAGTGGAAAAGGCAAAGACAAACAAGAGCAGCTGGTTTGGCCCTCTGTCTGTTAATGAGATGAGATGGCACGAAGAGAGCTTTGTTTAAAAAGTCAAGATAGCTTCAAAGGGTCCGTTTCGCCAAAGACTGAATCAAGTTTACTAAAAGCAGTACAAGTGGAACCAAAAGAGAACACATTCAGTTTGAAACACATGCACAGGAGTCTTTTTTTTATTTCTAAGTTTGCATGCTGTACAAAACTATGATAAAATCTTACAAAGCAACACCCAGCTACCCAAAACTCGGCATTATCAGTTACAAATTACCCCTCTATCCCTGCCCCGTATCTAATATGAGCACAATCAGCCTACAAATCTGAAGTTTTAATTAAGGTCACATCAGTGAGGTCATAAACTCATAAACAAGAGTTCTGGTTGTTTCTTGTGTGAGACGTGAAAACGACGTTATCTCACAGCTGGTTTGGGTTCAGCTGGTGCCACTCCTGGTTCATTTTTGCAATAATTCAGTTCATGTTCCATCAGTAAAAATCCCTCGGAATAGCGCAAAGAGAATAGCGACCCGGGGAAAAAAAAAACAACACACAGATACACATCAGTAAAGAATATTATATCGAATAAAACATTTGCTTAGCTTGGCATGCCCAGAAGAAAAGTCCTACCCGGGTGCAGGTGTGACTGTGACCCAATTAACTCAAAGTTCATTCAAAGAATTAAAAAAAAGAGACAAAAAAAAAACCTGTACAACAATGTATAAATATCAATATGATATATCTTGCATCATTCACAATTTTGTAAACTTTATTTGAATGCGTTACAAGACGTCAGAGACAAGCAAATGACTTTGGTGTTCAGTAGCTACCGGCTCGTAGAAAAACAAGAAAAAGAAATATGTCCTTTTTTTTTTTTTTTCAAATACTCAGCAAAAACGTTTGACTTTAATTCTCTTTTGGAATCAGTCATGGTGGACAATGTTCATGTTCAGACCACTCAAGCAAGGGAAGACGCTGGCAAAAAAATTAAACATAAAAAGTGTCTTCATTGAATTGATGAAAAAAAAACAACAAAACAAAATACATCTGGTGTGATGGCACTGATAGAAACGTCTCCGACGCTCAATGCTGTTGACGACACCGCCGCCTTTTCTTCAAATCTAACTTTCATATTTAACCTCCAGCTCAAACACTGAACTTTATAGAGAGAGAGCGAGCGAGGGAGGAAAGAAAGATAGAAAACTAGAACAAACTGGAACAACAAAGGCTTGGCTTTTGCCACAGCTTAGCCCAGTCTGGGAAAATTCTTGATCGGTTGAGAATGTGGAGAATGTGCAGCCCTCCCCAGAGGCTGGCCGTGTCCACTAATGATAGAGACAATGGTTTATAGGCTCAGCGCTCGTCTGTGTTCCCTCTGAAAAATCTGGAGAGCCGAGTTAAAGGGGGAGGAGGGAAGGGTGGCGTGGAGATGGGAAAAAAAAACTGAAAACAAAACAGAAAAATATCTTGCTTTGTTTTTGTCCGCCCCGCTCTGCTCTGCTCTTGCTTGTTTCCAGCGCCGCCGTGAGAGAAAAGCGCTCAAGGCAATTTCACCACGACCACGCAGGCGCCGGCCCGGCCGATGTTGAGGGGGACCTCCTACAGGAAGACAGAGAGGTTAACAGGCAGCATATCATGTTGGGCCACATTTGAGATGGAGATAACAGCTCAAAACTGTTCGACTGCACGCAGACAGCAAGGCTACAGCAATTAAATGCATACAGTGCAAAAGAGGAAAGACAGAAAATGTTCACAGCACTTAGTGTCTTGAGAAAAGTGTTTCCTGACCCCAAGAAAAACCCAATTTCACCCGCAGAAAACAAGCTCGGTACTTAAAAGATCCCAGATTACAAGTACTGGACTGCTGTGGAGCAGCTTCTCATGATCCAAAGGGAAAAAAAACGTCTTCTACTCTTCTCCAAAAAACAGCATGTTTAGCACTCTGTTTACAGCCTGCCAGTAAAAACATTTATTTCACTTCCTGCTAAAACCGATGCTCAGTTTGACCTTCCACATGTTTGAAAGGGAACGAAAACAAAGCAGTCTCACCCTTTGTGACATCACAAAGGCTGATATCTAAAACTTGAAAGAGGAAAAGGATGGGCATTTTTCTCATTGACAACCCTGGAGAGGTATAATCCTTTACAATACATTGTCACATGTGACTATGAGGCTCGACTGCCGATCTGACGTCCACAGCCAATCATCTGGCACCATCGAACCCAATCTCCTGCATGATCTTCCCTCATATACCAATCTCCTCTTTGGTCGTCCTCTAGACCTCCTGCCTGCCCTCAGCATCCTTCCACTGATGCACTCCCTGTCCCTCCTCTGCAAATGTACCATCTCAGTCCAACCTCCCTGAATATCTAACATGAAGGCCTTCCCCCTGATGCGCTCACCACTGATCCCATCCATCCTGGTCGCTGCCAAAGACAGGCTCAACATTTTTATCTCTGCATCCCTGCTCAGTTTCGCGACTGGAGCAAACCGGTTGGAGCGTTACCTCTGTCCACTCGTTATTCTGTGCGTCGTAGGACTCCACGGTGCTCAGGTAGGACTGGCCGTCGTATCCACCCACAGCGTAGAGCCGGTCGCCCAGCAGGCAAACACCCACAGCATCCCGGGCGATGCTCAGGGAGGCCACAGTGGTCCACGTGTCGGTCTTTGGGTCGTACCTGCAATTACAATTAGGCGATTGTTTATCCACAGTAAGAGACGGGTGATGAAAGGGGGAGAAATCTTTCATCCAATCAGCCCGGCCCGCCAAGAGGGAAACACGGAGACGTCTGTCTGCGAGCGTCGCCTGATTGCTCTCTGCTTTCAGCACCTTTCGGAGCAGACGGAAAACTAAGGTGGAATTCAGATGCAAAGTAAAATGTCCCTCAAAAATAAGCAGCTGGGGATACTTGCAGAGACAGCAGGGTGCATTAGTGACACATTAGTGTCATTAGTGTACATTAGTGAGAGAGACTTTTGATGGCTGTGGCTGTCCAGGAAAGTAAAGAAAAGGACAATATTGTGTTAAAATGTCTGAGTTCGTTTTTTTTTTTTTTGATGACAATTTGTGTAATTAAAAATCATAAATCAGCTAATGGGTTTGAAGGATAACTATGCAAATAAATTTCACGTAAACCTGAAATTAAAGGAATATCAAAACATTAGTGTAGATAGATTATAACCGTCATTGCATTACAATACAACAGAACTGTGGCACTCATTAACAGCATAAAACACCAATGAATATTATTCATTTTATTTTATCTATAAGATAAAATCTACATAAAAAATGTAAAATTTCGGCTTTGTTTTATTTACAGCGCAATGTTAAAAATCATGATTGTTATCCCACTATTAAAGGTACAAGGTTCAAAGGAGGGGGGGGGGGGGGATCTAAAATCTATTTTCTTTCTTTCCGTTAGTTAATCTACTGCGCACGCTCTGCTGCGAGTTCCATGTGGGGACGCTACAGATGGGTGTAGTGACCAGCAGATGGTGCCAGATACTGCAACATGCGATCCTGGGAGGAAACTGTGACCTCCCCGACTGAGAATCCCACAGTGGAGCCCGGACACGACTTGAAATGTGGGAGCAGCGAGTCCAGGTCCTCGTTCCCACACAGGAACCCATACAACTCGCTTATCGTGTGTGTGTGTGTGTGTGTGTGTGTGTGTGTGTGTGTGTGTGCTGGCCTGCACGGTGCTCCGTCGTACCTCTCCACACAGTCGGAGAGCCGGGAGCAGTGGTTGGAGGCGGGGGCGTCGTGTCCTCCCACGGCGTACAGGAAGTTGTTGTACGTGGCCACGCCCACCCCCCCTCTCCTCTTGGACATGTGCGCGCACATGCTCCACTTGTTGGTGTGCGGATCAAAGCACTCCATCGACCTCAGGCACGAGCTGCCGTCTCGGCCTCCCACTGCAAAAAGCCTGGGAGGGAGAGAGGGGGAGGGGAAAATGGGTTGAAATAATGTCAGGCTAACCTCATATGGAGTGGATGCAGCAGCAGCAGACGTGGCGGGAGGAGGAGGGGGGGGGGAGGAGGAGGAGGGGGAGTGGGGGAGGGGGGGTTCCAACAGCTGTCAGATGTTGACGTGAGACGCGATGACAGAACAGTGACAGCGTGACGGCACAGACACAGCGGCGAGTCACGGCTAACATTCGTCAAAGGCTCTTTCCTTGAGAGCGTCTCTCTCTCTCTCTCTCTCCCTCTCTCTCTCTCTCTCTCGAAAAGATCACACTACGCTTGTAGCTTGCGCAGGCCGACAGCGATGAAAGCAGAGGCTACAGGGAAACGCTTCCCGCCGTCTATTTTTGACCCAGATGCAGGAATAACTCGGCGGAGTCGACTTCAACCGCCTCACGCTGGATGGAATCTTCGCCCCTTCGGCGCGGTCGCCTGCCGCTTTGATTTATTTACTCTTAAATGTGAGGAGACGCATTAAATCAGGTCTCGGTGTTTTGTAAGCGCGCAGCCAAACGGCTGCGCTAATCATAACAGGAGCGCGCGCGCAACAATAACACGGCGGTCGATGTCGTTCAGTCCGCAAGTGACTGTTTACTGCCTTTGAACCACTCCTGCTCTTCAGTTTTTCCTGGATCGGCCCAGCGAGAGTTACATAAGGCCCAAAGTGACGTGTTAGTGTTACTGCTGAAAACTTTCCACAGCAAAAAAAAAAAAAAACAAAACCAAAAAAACACCCTGCTGTTTATTTATACGACTGGATTTGTGTGTGAGTTTATGTTTTAAGTGGGAGTTAAAACACAGACTCTGTGTGTGTGTGTGTGTGTGTGTGTGTGTGTGTGTGTGTGTGTGTGTGCAGAATATTCCAGTGATACATGTCGAGCTCCTTTAAGATTCAATGTATGCTGATGTATGCAAACAAACACAACTTCTTTTTAAAGGCTCCTATACTGTATTTTTCTCAAATAAAGTGTCAGTGAACTCCTCCAAAGAAGTCCATCCTTCATTTCTTTCCCTGGCTGCACCTTTGAGAAAGTTAATGCTCAGCCACACGTTTACAGAAATCAGCTCTTTGTGATGTCACACAGGGCACTGACATGCCAGAACGATGTCGTTGAATCCTCTGAATCATCTTAATGAACATGTGGACGGTTAAAAACAACAACATGGAACCAGGAAGCTAAAACAGATGAGATAAACCCGAGGTTTGTTGTGGGAGGCTGTAAACAGAGGGCTAAACATGCTGCCCAATGTGGTTGATGACGCCAGCAGCCTCAGCCCTCAGATCCAGAAGGGAGAACCTACTTTCCATTAAGGGCCGTGACTCCCATGGTGCTCCTCGGTGTCGACATGCTGGCCACGTAGTTCCACTGGCGGGCCTGCGGGTCCCAGCGCTCCACCGTGTTGAGGTAGCTCCAGCCGTCGTGGCCGCCCACGGCGTACATCGGCCCCTCCAGCACGGCGATACCTGCACAGAGGGTAAACAGGAAGTGGACGTCAGGACAAACACCTCGTCACTGTACTTCAGCGGATGTTTCAAGTGTCTGTACTTTGCTTTTTTCTTTTTCTGTCGACTTTTTACTTTCACTCGCTGCATTTCTTTGTTTTTCGACACTGGAAAAACATGCTGTTATTTTTGTCATTAAAAATCATTAAATGATACAATTTCCAATCACAGTAATTGACTCATTATTATTATTTATAGTTGCTGTTGCTTGAAGTGGAGCTATTTGAACTATGCTGTTGTGTCATCCAATATAGAAGTGGGTCATATTTTAGAGGGAGATTATTTTAGAGTACCTCAACGTTTTACTTCAATAC
Source organism: Nelusetta ayraudi (assembly GCF_046127955.1). Classification (NCBI taxonomy): domain Eukaryota; kingdom Metazoa; phylum Chordata; class Actinopteri; order Tetraodontiformes; family Monacanthidae; genus Nelusetta; species Nelusetta ayraudi. The sequence goes on along the minus strand of NW_027466140.1, from coordinate 1,845,322 downwards.
ATTTCAGAACCTGTGCCTTCTTACTTTTACTAGAGTAAAGACATTGAAGTAGTTTTATTTTTATCTATACTTTTAAGTAAAGATTTTTGCCCCCTCTGGTGGACATGCTGCTTTTCAAAACCTTTGTAACTTTATTCAACATTTGACATGGACAGAATTTCCGACTCTTTGATATTTGACCTTCAAATATTCTAATCGTGATACCGCTGCCGCTCAAATGCTAAAGCTGCGGTGCATGCCGTCGTGACTTGAGGCCTCCTCATGATTCCCCTGCAGTTCCACTAAATCCCTTGAGCAGACCCGGCGCTTTCTGCAGAGGTGTTTCTTCGACAGTCGGCGGGCGGTTGTTGTGGAAGTTGGAGGACACGGAGTCACACAGCTGAGCAAATCTCTTCAGGAAACAGGAGGTCCATAAAAACGTGTTGTTGCTTCAGCGCTTTGCCCGCTCACAGGGGAAACGGGGGGGAATGGCAGAGGAAGTTTTCACACAATGGATCTTTCTATTACCACCCATTTCCTTTGGTGAGAGTGTATTGTTTTGGCGGAAACGCCGCAGCAAGGACGCATTCGCGGAATTTCGAACCAACCGGGACGCGTTTGGAAAGCAGCTCCGTTTCATTACGAGCAGTAGTTTTCCGCAGGAGAAAGGAATCCTTTTTTTTGTCACCGTATTCAATAACACACACATACAAAACAGGCAACAGTTGGGTACGGCGCTGGCAGACTCTATCTAACGTATTCAGAACACACACCACTGGCAAAGCAGTGGGAGACGTATTTGGTGCAGGAAGGATCAAAGCCGACACAGGTAATCTGCAGAGTGCGATCTCCCGGGCGCGCCGACACCGGACGGCCACACGGGGTGAGAGCCGAAAGCTTTGACAAGATCTCGCTGTTCGGTTCCGCGGGTCTGTTTCAACTGCGAATCAAAAAGTGCCTCCGATATGAGATTTACTGCGCGGGGGTGGAGGGTGGGGGAGGAGGATGGCAGAAGAGAGAACAGCTGGCGCAGTCTGCCGGAGCCTGATAGGGAAATGGGTAAATACCAGGAGGTCTATCTCCAAAAGAAACCGGATTTTATTCTATTTCTCCTTCTTCTGGATTTCTCCCATCTGTGCACGCCGCGACTTCTTTGATGATTTTGAAACACCAGGTAGCCTGACTAAGGGAAGGGAAATTGCTCGAAGGTATCGCAGCCAGTAAACATAGTAGCAGGGCAACAAATAAAAAATTCCATTTCTGTCCCGCTTGTACGTTAGCAACTGTAACTATGCATGCGAGGAGCCTGACGAGCTGGAGGCAGTCGGGTCGCCAATCCAGGAGAGCAGCGCGCTTACAGGACCTGACGCTTGGTTCAGAAAAGGTTTCGGGAGGGCTGTCGGATTCAATGCATTCTCGGCGAAACCCAAGAAGCACACTGTTGAATATGGAGAGTGCTGAATAACGACGCCGCATGAATAAAAATTAAACTGAACACCTCTGGTTTCCGTCCCCGGGTTGAAATTGTGTTTGCGTTCAGGTGATTCAGGTTTTGGTAAAAAAAATAAGTAAATAAATAGAATAAAAAAAGAACGTTAATTTCTGTTGCTGATTTTCTTTCGTGCAGAAAAGAAAAACGAACCACATTCTGAGGTGCTCAGCTAACGTTAGGTTGCGTGGTGCGTTGACACCTGATTATTAGTTTAACATTCCGAAAATACTGCTCCATCAAATGTTTGTCCTTCCTCGGTTGCACATTCTCTTCATGTGCAGTGACTTGGAAACCTGATGAACATGTTTCAATGACTGTGTTTAGTGTTCAGAGTTGATTGCCACTCAGAACTGAAGACCGATAATGTGCGATTCAGTGTCACTAAGCAGCTGCAATTATAAACACCCAAACATTTTTAAAGCTCAGTTTTCTCAACATGTCAATCATTATATACAAGTGAAAGTAGGATCATACAGCATGAACAGTGGAGGAGCTATACCTTTATCAGTTTCACATTGGCTGTATGTGAGATTAATGCCACAAACTCTAAAAACACAACTGTGCGTCTACAATCACGGTTAAGGTTTGTTTCTTAGAATTTTTTTAACATTGCTTGTTGTGTGTGTGTGTGTGTGTGTGTGTGTGTGTGTGTGTTATCCAACTGCAGCCAAAAGACGTTTTAGTTTGCAGCAAGATCTGACATGACAGTCCTAAGAAAATACTTTCCTATGTTTCCATCTGTGTGTTTGCTGTGTCTGATGCCTTTGTTCAGCCCTCTGTCTTTGTCTTTTGGAAAATGAGACAGTAAAGAATGTGACGCTGCAGACATTCTAGCGCTTCCCGCTCAGCCAGAAATTACATTCTGGCAGACAATCAGTTTAGGGCACGGCAGCAACCCTCACCCCTGTCGGGCCCACCCTCATTTAAATCACTTTGGTGGTGAAGTCATGAGCAACCCGGGCCCAAACAAACAGACCCGGACCACCCTTGCAGCTCGGCCTGTGTCGCTACCAACAGCGTCCTCAAGGAGACTCGCCGGATCTGCGGCAGCAGATTGCGACTCATCACACGCCTACAGAGCCACGGCAGTAATAAATCTGCCCGCTGATCGTAGCCCCCCATTCGGAGTGTGATCCTCGCATTTGTCGGTGAACACGACGTACTCGTGCGTTCATCTGGAAACCATTGTCGGGCCACGCGCGCTGCTGTTAAAAGCCGTTTGTTGTAATTGTTTTCCCTGCCCTGTGTACTTAGTCGCTTCATTGGAGCCCATTATGAACTCCGTGACAGTGATCAGATAGTACAAGCCCAAAATAATTACTGCATAATCAGCCTCCACCCACCCACCCCCCTCCCTCACCCGCACACACCCTCACGCCATTGCATTTATTCATAATTCACCGCGCTCCGTTGATTTGCTGTGTAATATTTATAATGTTTCAAATCACTTATTGCTTCATAAAGTCTTTGCGACAAGGCAAACAACACTCAGTGGTTTTCCGACTGATCAGGACTGACAATAACAACTCTCTAGACTGGTCACTGATGAATAAAAATCTTGCTGAAATGAAATCAAATTATGTGAAACGTCTTGTCGAAGCAGGTTTAACTTTTACTCACAGACAGATTTTAGCAGAAGCTTTTTTCATGTTTTACAAAGAAAATCCACATGATTCTGGCTTCTGGTGAGGACTTTATAGAGAAAATGTTCCCTTTCCGGTCTTGCCAATATTACTTTAAATAACGCCCTGCTCGTGAAGTCCAGAGCCAAATTTTCCACGTCATCATTTTCAAAATTGAAAGCGAGACTGAAAACCGTGAATTGGGAGCAGGACCCATGTATGAAACCACGCTTCACCTGTCTGTCGTGATGTTATTCGCCACGGGTCTTAAACCTGACCGAGGACATGTCACTCACCAAGTCCGTGCCTGTGTGTTGACATCGGGGGCATGGTGGACCAGACTTTGTTGATGGGGTTGTAGCACTCCACCATGTTGGAGGTCTTGAGTCCGTCCCTCCCTCCGACCACGTACAGCTTGTTGTCTATGACCGCCACGCCGAACTGCAGCCGCCGTCCGTTCATCACCCCCACCTGGACCCAGGTGTTGGTCCGCAGGTCGTACTTCTCCACGGTGGTGGAGCCTTTGATAACCACACGGCGGCACACACACACACACACACACACACACACACACACACACACACACACACACACACACACACACACACACACACACACACACACACACACACACACACACACACACACACACGTTTGTTTGTGTACAGTTTAAACGCCGTTGCTGCGTTTTTGACCGTCGCTGCCCGAGCGCTGCACCTTTGGTGGCGTCCATCCCTCCGACAGCGTAAAGGGCGCCCACAGTGGACTTCCTGGGTTTGGTCCTGGGGCTCTGGAACATGGGCCGTCTCTCTGGCAGGAGGTGGTACTTCATGGCCTCCATCAGCAGCTTTTGGCACTCAAGGTCGTCGGAGAACATCCTGTTGTTTTCCAGATCAGCAAGAAGCTGGACGAAACCAGACGAGAAGGAAAGTAACAAACGTGTCACGTGTTGTGAAAGCAATGCATCACATCCGCCTCTCATCGCTGCTGTATTCTTGGAACAACAAAACCGATTGCTCTCTGATTCTCTGAGAATAAAACCAAATGCTCACTACACTTATGCAGAAATATGTCTTAAATATCATTGGCGTCACGCTGAAGACAGAGCCAGCTGCTTTTGAAATGGAACATTTTTAATGTGGTTTCGCTAAATATTTCAGAGTACATTTAATTTTCATCTTGTTGGGGCTGCCAGTGAAGCACTGCCCCGCTCACATTTCAAGTCTAAGCTCAGCTTTGACAAACAGTGTGATGACATTCTGGTGTTTATTTGCCTCGCAGCGACCGTCCCAGTCGACTCAGGGCCTGTTTCATTGTTGTTTACGAAGAACAATGCAGCGCCTTCTGCTTCTCTCACTCATGACATTAAAGTCACATGGGTTTGCTCGGGTTGGGGAAGTATCGTGCCAGTGAAATCAATGCTGCGCTCACATGCTAACAGATGCGTTTTCCTGCTTTATTGTTCTTGCTAAATAAAGTAGAAAATTAGCATTCCTCATAAATGTGAGTTGCAGCGGTTGATGTAGTAACAATGCAAATATAGGGCAGCTATTTATAGCCTAATGATATAAAATCCCACATGGCGTGGTTGTCATTTTGTCAGCTTGATTTATAACTGTAAGAGAAGCGTTGAGTTTTTCATGGTGTTCACTTTCAGCGCTGTGACAACACGAGAAAATTCATAATAAATTTAAAGCTGTAACAAAAAATTAAAGAGCAGACTGCTGTTATATTCACAAACTGCATATGTGTGTACATATGTGTGTAGGTGTATATACTGTATATATATATTTAAAAAAAAAGAAAAGATTTTCTTAAACTAACATCAAACTGAGAGGACCTTTTTTTAGTTTCTTGTATTTTGCACACTAAACATCTTGTTTTTAATTTTACATAAATGTATTTGATTAAAATCAGTCCAATATTCAGCACTCTTTTCCCAGACAGACAGACAAACATAGATAGATAGATAGATAGATAGATGCTTATGTCGATTGTGTGTTTGTCCTTTTCACCCGCTACCTCACCTGCGGAGGGAGAAGAGGAAGTCGGATGAAGGCCAGGAGCACCCCGAGGTCCTGCTGCCGGTGCTGGACGTCGTGCCGCACCCACATCATGAGGGACTGAAAGATGGTCTCCTCGTCGGGTACGTTGATGTCATCGCTGGACAGCAGTTTGACGATCTCAGCCGTGGGGAGCAACAGGAACTCCTGGTTCTGAATGACCTCCAGAAAGTGTTCCTGGAAGACAGAGGAGACGTGGAGGAGGCAGATAATCATCAGTCATTAGCTGGGGGCCGGTTGGGGAGGGGTACCGGTGCCGCACTGTGTGTGTGCGTGTGCATGTGTGTGTGTTTCTGTATCAACAGCACAAGGACAGAGAGGTGACAAAGGAAAGCGACGCAAGCGGGCAGAAAACACAATCAGACGGCTCCGTCTCTGTTGTCTCGCATGAGCAGCAGTCGAAGACTCTCAATTCCATTGTTTCAATGTTTCTCGCAAACAGATGAAGCCGTCCGTCTGTTTTGCCGTTGCTCGGCGAACACAATTATCCACGCAACAGCGGGTACAAATCAATCTGGCATCTCTCGTCGCCACCAAAAAAAAAAAGAAAAGGGGGAAGAAGAAGAAGTGGAAGAAGCTGCCTCTTAAGCTTGTAAGCTCTGATAGCTAATGATCATACACGCCAGCGTTGGGCAATTACAAGAGCTTTAATGAGAAACAGAAAAGCCCTGCAAACCAACATTACATCACGCCGACTCAGCGCTCCACCTCTGAGTTTCAGTGGAAGACGTTCTGGGCTTATTAAAGATTGATCTCGCATTCAACAGCCAGAAGCTCCAGCAATATCACAGCTCTGCTCGGCTGCCCGCTCAAGGACACCGTCTCATGGGCAGCTCCATTAGGGATGATGATATATAAAACATGCCCGCCACACGCGCGCGCGCAAGCACGCACACACATGCACGCACAGTAAATCCAAAACATATTAACGCACATGAAAGACATGTAGAGCAATCACTCGCCCGTAATCACGCCCCGCTTGGAGCAGTCAAGCATTAAATATTAAGCTGCCAGCACAACTTTGACAAATCGTGCACTCAGTGCTAGCGGATGTTTAACAATTACTGAAAACAAGCAGAGTATTGATCATCGACTCGCAGCAAATCACGGCGACTCGCGCCAGTCTATTAGCGGGGCAGGTTTTAAGAGTGTAACACTGACAGCCTAAATGAGACGAGGCACGTTTATTGATTTGCCGTGGAGACTCTATGCAAAAAATAGAAGAAGCGGAACAACAACAACGACAACAACCTCCAGCCGACCCCCCTCCCCCCTTGTTGTCAGTGTGGAGCAACAAGCCAATTATTTGCAATTACCAGGCGGAAAAAGCCGACAACTTAATTAAAAAACATTTTTCCCCTCCCTTATAATCATTTAAAAGGAAGCGTTTTCAGAAAACGGCGATCTTTGGTGGGTAAACCGTTCGGAAAACAAGATCAGCGGGACGAGACGCTAATTTATTCAACCAACGTAAGAGAGAAATTTGTGCGATGACAGCTTTTCCTTGGGGAGGGGGCCAGTGATGAAAGGGCTGGAGATCATTCACTCTAAAGAACTTGGAATGAAAAGGTCATTTTCAGAGGCAGGAAAGACCCTTTTTCCACATGCGCATGCGTGCGCGGTGTCGATGCACGAGTGTCACGCTTCTTCAGCCAAAACCATAAAAGTGCCAGTTGTGTAAAAGGAGCTCTCGTGCTGCCACAACAGGACAAGGAGAGGCGACCTCAGGATATCCTGAGCCATCTGGCACTGGGACATTACTGATGTAAAATGGGGCCGTGGCGGTCTGTCCGTGATCACCGTTCTAACACTGTCCCGAGGCTTTAATGTTCTGGCTGATCATCTGGTATCAGCGTACGCTGCTCACAGGTTTTAAAGGACCCATATCATGAAAAACAAACTCTGAATGTTTTTTTTTTTTTGTACTCTGCCTGTGAACCTAACTGAAATGAAAAAAGTCTGTCCTCTACTTCTTCTGGCTTGACTGTCCACATTAAAAGACCCTTTGTGACGTCACGAATGGCACTGACATCTCAATGGCTATATGGCTAAGCTGGGAGACCTTTGGAATGAAGGTATTCTTCTTGAAAGTATTTCCCTTGGAGGACAAACAGACAACAAAGCGAACCGGGATGTCACAGCGGGGTCTCAGCTGCTGCCCTCCAACAGGAAAAGCAGGCTTATCAAAACACTGCACGCTCTGCTCGGGACCCGGGCCGTGGGCTTCCAGGAAGCTCGGTTCTCGCTCCTCGTTAGCGAGGTGATTGAAGAGGAAGCTGGCCCTCTTGTGCAGCTTGATGATTAGATTAACCCCCTTGCTCCTGGATACGGTTTGTGTAAACAGGCCGAGCAGATGTCCTTTAGGAGATAAGGCTCGCCTCTCGCCATCACGCCGGCAAGAAGTTATCGGACAGATGTGTGCGTGAATCTTAATCCAATGCAAATATCCAAATATTGCCTCGTGCGCACACACGCACACACGCGCACACACGCACACACACAGACACTAGGGCTGCATCTAATGACACTGAATTTTTGTTGTCAACTAATTACTAAACTAAACTAAGTCACAAATTTCTTCTTTATTGTCACCGCCTATTTTGGCGTTCTGGTTAAACTAAATTGCATAAATCTTCACATCTGTGTTATACTGTTGTACTCTGACAGCATTCCTTTTATGACAAATATAACAAAAGCATTTACCTGTGACATAGATGTTATATTTTTCAACGTAAAATATGATATTAATTCACGATTTAAAGGTTATTTGCAATGTATGTTCTATTGCACAGTTAAACACCTTCAACAGATTTGTGATCATTTAAATATCGAATTAACATGCCCTAAATAACACAGTTGAGTTAAGTGATGAGTAAAAGAGTGTTCCAATTCAGTATAGACGATAGTACTGACAGGGGCGGTAATTCACTAATTACTGCCGTAAAGTACGCATTCACCTCAGTGAACTATCGTGCTTGTACCATGACTTTCCGACGTGCCAAAAAACAAAAAACTACTTGCGTCAGAGGCTGACTGTCAATTAATAAATAGGCTTGTAATTCAAAACATAACTCACAAATATCTATCCTCGACGTTATTTGGTGCGTGACGATACAGCAACTCCAGGGTGTCGGCGTTTAATGTGTTGGCGTATCACCGTAGTGCTAACTCAGGAACGCTAGGTGAGCTTCACAGAGTTTGCACCTAACGTGTTTCGCTGCTTCATTTTCTATGAAATTTTCCGAAACTTTAGTGATTTTGGGTCGGCCTTTAAGAGGAGAAGAAGAAGAAGAAGAAGCCGTTCTTCTTCTTCTCTGTTTTTTGCAGGATGTAAACAACGAGCGACACTGCCGCCCTCGGCGCTCAGTATTGCACTGCAGGTACAAATGAGCATAGCGGCCGGAGTGTGATTTTATCATTCAGCAATTAACAATAACACGACGCGTCGACGCTTCAATTTTCGGTCGACGAATTTTAGGTTGTCGACGTAATCGATTACGTCGACTAATCGTTGCAGCCCTAACACACGCGCACATGAAGATCTCTCTCACACACACACACATTCTATATCCAGCACCATACGCCATCCAACCGCCTCTCTGTGGATACTCCTTTACCACTCTGTCTGGGGCAGCAGACTAATCCTAATCAATGACTTGCAAAACTGCATTTCTCACCCACAGTCACGTAATCGTATAAGACCAGGTGAAAGCATGAAACCATTCCAGTTATATTTAAATATGCGGCACAGGACAGTTTTTCAGCTGGAATGAGGCGATGTGACAGATTCCTGAACAGAACCGTTCTGAGAACAGGGGGGAGTTGCTGTGCATGTGTTCTCCCCCACACCCACCCACCCACCGACCCACCGACCCAACCCTCCCCTCACGTATTCTCGGAAAATTGCATTTGCGGCCCAAATTAACAAAACAATCGTTATTACGGCACGGGGTGCAATCAGAGTTGATGCATGGGAAATTAAAGACATAAAGCACAGAAGAGAAGGCTGCTCCGAGTAAATCCTGTCAGCGCCATTAGATTAGGTCAGCGGGGTTCGCTCCATTCACTCGCGGGCCTCCTTTCATGTGAGAGCGCATGCGGCGGCAATTAAAAGCACATTTTTAAACACTCTTGATGCTGCTGGAGCTCATCATTACCGCCGCAGCGGTTGTGTATTCATGCGAATGGGAGTGACTTTTGAGAGCCCCGACCCCCTATCCCTCCTTATTACGAAATAAATAATTTAGCTCACTCATCCATGTCAATAGGGTATTAGCCAGCCCCCCACATCCAATATGGCGGTCCGTTCATTTCAATGGAGTTGCTCCAAAACAAAACCGCTGCGCCGCCATATTGCTAGTGTGGTATTCAATTATTATATTACATCCATAGTCTCAGCCTCCCTACCATTGTGTAGTTGTGAGCCACGGCGAGCAGGTCCGCACAGCCCTGGGCGTCGGCGAAGGAGCGTATGCCGAGGCAGTTGGAGGGATGGAGCTGCTTCATGAGGAAGTTGCAGCAGACCTGGATGACCTGCGAGAGCTGCAGGAGGCACGCCGCCGCCAATAAACTCTCAATGGTTTCCTCTTTCAGCTCAAGGACACCTGCAATGTCAGGAGACGTAAAATATATGTGTGTCAGGGCCAGGGGTGGACGGTAATGGCGGAATTTTTAATCGCACAGGGACATAAACAGTCGTTTTGCTGACAGAATCATTGGGTTATTCCACGCAGTCTAGATTCATTAGAACCCCCCCACCCCCCACCCCGCCCACGGCAGCACGTTCAAACATTCAAACAAGCATCACTTATCAAAGTGGACTTGCATTAGTTAAGTGCTGCGCCGTCAGTCACGGCGGTGATAAAGGGCCCTTATTGATCATTTTTAATCACGGCAGATTCCAAGACGTCTCATAACTACTTATAAGAGCCAGTGAATGCGTTTATGAGCACTCACCCGTGTAGGCGAAATGAACCAGAGATCGGAGGGCCTCTGGATCGACTCCCTCCATCTTGATCTCCTCCTGCTTCGCCTCCCGCACGTCGCTGGTGAACATGGCAGCAAAGTAGTCCGACACGGCGCTCAAGACAAGCCTGCCGCAGAGGAAATGTAATTGAATTAATGCTTATGTTTCACAGGCCGGGCGCGGACTATTTTGAGTGGTCACTGAATCGATATAGACCGGGCTTAAGAAAGTGACTGTGCTGACTTTCATCTTCCCGCGACGCACTGTTTCTAACGATGATTTATACAGCCTCAGCGGCTGCTGCGATGATAAACTGTGCTCCGTGTTCTGTATCATTCCTCCATGTCAGATAAATTAAATTCCCCCACATACGTCACGCTGCTAATAGCCACACCAGTCAAACCCATAATCATGCAAACTCGTTTGTCTAGCTCACAGAAAACTCTACTTGATTCATGGCAGTGCGGACAGATGAGCTGGCTGGACACGGAACTGAGAGAGAAAATTACATGATATAGTGCAGAAATACCCCCCCGCCCCCCGCCGCCGCCGCCGCTTCTCAGACGATAAAGCCTATTGTAAAATGCATCAGATTGTATTCTATTACCTCTGCAAGTCTTTGAAACCTTAAGCTCTAGTTCAGTCATTCACACTTTTCTCTGTCAAGGTTTTTTATTTCATAAGTCAGTCTGGATTGACTAAGAACACTTGGCTGTGTGGACAGGTTTACTGGCACATACACTGAGTGAAAATGCGATTGCATAGCTTTCCGTGTGTGTGTCGTGCAATCTTTTCATCACAGCCAGTGAAGTGTGCACCGGATGCCTGAATATCGACACCTTCATGGCTGACTGCAGTGTCTGCGATTGGCCGTAGCTCAGATGCAATGTGAAAATTGGGAGGGGAGGAGATGCAATTAAATCTCAGTTGAGTGCATTATTTTGATGGAAACCACTGAGCATGGAGTTTGCATATCTCCCCTGTCAAGTGAGGTTATTAAAAGCAGATGAATCTTTCTTTCCATCTCCAGGATTATTTTATTATTTCTGTGATGGACTGAACCATGGTTGGGGTGACGGCCTGACTGCACACAGCAACAGTCTAATCAACTGAATCCAGATGGACTCCTAAAATATACCGATGCACTTGTAATTAATGTAATCAGAGCTAAATGAAGCACAAACGCCAACCTGTGAGCCGGTATCTTGTGATCCCCAGCTATCAAGAGGACGTCACACAGCTGCTTGTGCTGAAGATAAGTCTCCATCTTGCGGAAAGTCTGTTCTGCATGGTTTGTCGCCTGGAAAAACTCGTCGGAGGAGTTGGTGTTCATTCTGGGAAAAGTGCTCAGAGCCAACCTGCATGAAGACAAGCAATGGGGACAAGAGATGAGAATACCAAAGCAGAAGATTATTGAGACAATTGCAGTAAATTTGACAGGGAAATAATTCCCCATGTGTTTGAATTGGATACAGTAAGAAAAAGTGCCAGCTTAATAAAAAGCAACAATCTCAAAGGGCAAAGAGAAAAACGTCTGACACCTAAATATTCCAGAAAATATCATTTACCGGGGAACAAATGTATTCATCAGGAGAATTAATTCCACTCACTGCTTCATCTCCCTTGCAATTAGCATAAAAAAACGCAAGTCAAAAAGCTGAACACAGCAAGATAAACAAGTTATTGAGCCCACAAAAGAGCTTATTTTGACACTTTGCACTACTTAATCCTCCATTCCCTGTGGTGCGTTTTTGTCTTTCTTGCCACTCTAAGCTGAATTTAAAACTGTAACATTCTAAACTCTGCGAATAAGTGGATAACTAAGCGCTGCAGTCCAGAGGGAGCAGCGAGCGCCGCAATCTATGCAACAGCTTTCCAGACAGAATTTTCCTCTGTCTGAATGCATGCGTGCCTTTGTGTCTGCTCCTATGTGCTTGTATATCTGGATGTGCATGTGCGCTTCCCAAAGACAGGGACTTAACAAGTAAACAGGCCTGCTCCTTGCAGGATTGTGCCGAGACTGAGTCCCCGTCCCCGCAGGCTGCCAGATTACATGCTGTTTTACAGGAATCCAAGTAATCCCTCTGACTTGCGGCAAATAATGCAGCTCAGTCACTCAGTGTCCTTCAAAGATCAAGTCCACTCATTGACATTCAGGGTTGTTTGTTGCACTACACAACCAGACCTCAGCCACCTCTCCGCAGAAATTTATGGCCCGCTATACCACAAGGCTCAAGATAGAAAAAAAAAAATGTCAATGCTATTTGAAGTAACATTTTATGTCCCCTCTCATGACAACTCACACGCTGATATAAGAGCTGCACGGGGTCATAAAATTACAGATTTGTCAATGTGAATGAACTGCAAAGCCTGTAATGCTTGGCAGTGCTCTGTATTGGCACACATTGAGATTGATAACCTGGGAATGGTGGGGGAGGCATATTGACGTTCTGATTAACCGACTATTACCAACTTTTGAGCCGAGCGTCTGACTTTTCTTCCCCTTTGATTACCTAAAGCAACAGCATGTTCCCTCTGGGGGTCGTTTATTTTGACCTGCAGCCGCTGCAGTATCCTTTAGTCTAATCTTTATTGGGAGACACTCAGCCGAATGTAAGAGTAATTTATTGCCTTGTCTCCATAATTCCCCACTGACTCTGAAGTCTTGGAGGGGAACACCAAACAAGACCGAATAAGCAATGGGGCTATAAAACTGAGATGCATCGCCTTTGTATTGGCTCGGAGGCATGCTGCAAGGATTTTTCATGCCTACCAATCTCTTGGACACTAATTACTTTGGTATCACATTCTGGGGAGTCGTAAATTTCTCTGAGGTGCGTATTTCGCTTTCGGTGGTGGGTTGAATCATCAGAGCTATCGCCCAATTTTATTGGGGCATTAAAATCCCAGAACGCCTTACTCTTGAGAAACTGCTGCAGGGACATTGCTGTATCACTTATTGCTATTGAGACACACATTCTGATTCACAGAGCCTATAGATTTCCTTTGTGATGTCTTTCACCGTGCCAGCTTGCATTTCTAGAAATAATGAGATGGTAAATTTGACAAAAGCAATATTGGCCTTTTCCTCCCATATTCGTTGTGACATTTCCATCTGTGAGCACTTCACCTTCAGTCTCGTCATTTCCTTCTGACACTAGATGACACCATCTGGTGACAAATTCAGTGAGAGAGAAAAATCTTGAGAAAAAAAATGCTTTCAAGCTAAACCTGAGATGAGGTGGTTCTTGCCTTTGATTCAAGGTAATACCTTATTAAAGGCTTTATAATGAGAGATTTCTGACGAAGAGCTAAAAATTAAAATACTCTTGATAATTCTTCAGGGTGAAGAAATTAACAATATCATGTTAAATTTCCCCTCCTCCGTTTCATCCGTGCTAATGAGACTGACATCTCGCTGTGCCAAAACTGCCCTCTTGGATGAACGGCCTGACGATTCAAGATGTGCTCCCTGTCACTCCAGATTATCCCGTAGCTGCAAAGGTTGTGAGTCAGACATGCTAGGAGCTCCAGTCTTATTCCAACTAGTGTCAACTCCATCCCACAGCAAGAGGGAAAGTTGTGCCTGCCTTGGCCAAAAGGGAAACGTCTCTTTCAAAATGGATTATAACAGCTATTTGCCCCTGAAGGCTGCTGAGTAGCCCGGGATGGGCTCCAAACGTTACAGCTGTGACAAAGCCTCGTGCAGCATGTGCCAAGTCTTTATGTTGCAGGAGATCTTTATACCTCTGACAGTCGGTGTACTGCCGCTCGGCTTTGTGTCGCGAGATATATATACACTAGCTGTAGTGGTTTGATCCCTGAGTGAGGCGGGGTTGATAACGGATTTTCCTCCCTGCACTTTTCCTGTCTCACAGAAGCTCACGGCAGACCTTTCTTCACTCATGCCGGATGTGGACCTGCATAATGTTGATAATGATGGGTGAAACAAAGAAGCGCGTGTTGGGACTTATTGAAAAATTGCAAATGCTTCCAGCAGTATTTTGCAAGCACATGCTATTAAAATAAAAGTAGCGGTTGTGGTGTGGGGAGGTCAGCACAATGTCTGCAATGAAGAATCAATATCTCAGCTGGAATGCTGATCCACAGGCAGTTAATGAGTGTGCAGCGAGAATGGGAAATGGAAACTGTCTGTTTGAAATTGTGCTCCATATGGTTGCAGGAATGAATCAGATACCATTTGAAAACTGGAATTAAGAACAGTCATAATTTAATTCTTGGTATGTGCCATCAAGCGGTGTCATCTTGAAATGAATTTTGAATGTTGAATGTCGTTTTCAGTAATGTCCTAGTAGATAGCCGTAGTTCAGTTTAAACTGGACAAAATTACATTACATTATAGACATCTCAAATGCAAGTTCAAGAATTTCATTTAAAAAAAAAGTAATTGCGCCTAGTCAGAAAGATGTTGTTGATATCTGTAGTGTTAAATCCAGATCACAAAATATAAAAAACAACTTGCCAGAATATTAATCATTGCACAATAGAATGAGAGCTGATGTCCCCTAACAGCTGCACAGCACGTGAAAACAGGAACGTACACAAATCTCTGACCCCAACAACTACCACATAAATCAAGTTTTAAAAAAACAACAAAAACCCTAATTGGTACATTGAAGAGCAGAGTAACTGGTAAAGAACAGATTTAGGAAGTCAGATTGAGCCACACAGCCTCAGACATAAACCTCCATTAGAATGTCCAGGTCTGTTGCCAACAGCTGCTCTAGGTCAAAGAAGGCCCATGTGTATGGCTGTTTGTGAGTGGAGTGTAGAGTGAAAGAATGTGTTTATATACATTTAGTTGAAGCCATAAGTGTGGTCAGGGGTAGACTTGTGTGTGTGTTTTTATCATGTGTCTGGAGTAGTGTATGCTCTTGTGTTGGTTTATTTTTTTGTTTTTGCTCTGTTAAGTGGCCACTTCTTTTGGAAACAACCCACCCTTGACCCTTGGATATTCACAAATTGTAAGCGTTTCTCCATGTCAAAGTCCCAAGGACACGTGAAAAAAGTATTATCATCACGATTAAGTGAAAGCCACAAGTGAAAGTTCTGGGTTTTGTTTTAAATTTTATGGTGAAATGGGTACAACTATGAGCCCACGACTGAATGTGCACATGTAGAATGAACAAATTGTCTCTCTAGGCAGTCAGGTACCCAGAGTTGGCAACTGCGGAGATTGTCTATGAGTTGGCATAATTGCCTTGAAAAGCAAAAATCAAATGCACACAAGCATAAATGCTTAAGTCTATTAAAGCTTTCAAATGCCGCTATCTAAAAACCTAAACATACTAAAAACTGTCAAAAGCAAGAAAAATAGCCCAATAACATTAACACTTTTTTTAATGACTATGCAGACATTCGCTTTACTTTGTCGCTGTAAATATTCCACAAGAGGTGAAGGCATTTTTATTGCATGGGTCAAAAATTAGTCAATACGCGATGGCATTTTCTCTCCATATTCATGGATCATCTGTGTTTACTATGCTGAACTCTGCATTTCAGTGGTGGCAACATTTGTCATTAACTGTATGTGTATTCATGTGGGCGTGTGTACTCGTTTGTTGCGTGTCGAAGGGGCCATGAAAAATGTGCAGATAAAGCGGAAAGCTCCTCGCTGCCTTGCTGATGGCAGGTTAACTGGCATAGGGGATGAGACCGTCATCAATAATTTATTTACATCTTATGCTGGAGTGTAAATAAATTGATTGGAATTACTGGAGTGGTGTGCGCCTACACTTCAGCAGTCTATAATAACATTTAGATACATGCCTACTTGCAACAAACCTAACACTCACCAGGTCTTGCATTTTAATTGAGAGGCTTTAAAACTAACTGTGTGTTTTGTCAGTGAATTCATCATGATGCACAACTAATCCCAATTGTTTTGACTCTAAGGCTTTCTGGCAAAACAAATGAGGGAATGCAAAAAGAGCCACAGCGTATTATAATAGTCCCAATGTAATATTTATTGAAACTTGTCCTAGGTATTAATTGTATTTAAGTTAAGCCCCTTTTTTTGGGTTGGCGTATGTGACATTATTTAACATTTAAACAGAAAGGAGGAAGCCTATCATAAATTGCTCCTCCATCTCATCTTACTCTTCAAAGAAAGACTAGAAGAGGTGCTACTGACTTCAGCTTTCATGAAAGGTAGCCTTGTTGTGCACGGACTGCTGAATTGGCAAAGTCAAAGAACACTCAGAATCAATGACACAGCCTCACAAAAATTCCAAGAGGAGATCCCGGAGGATGTCATTTTGAGATCACAACGGATATTTCAGGCAAAACAGTAAGCCTTACAATATCATAAGGCAGCCGACAAATATCTGAGTTACTGCAGCTGACAGGGGTTGCGGTGGTGGTAATTCTCTTCCAAGGTAAGAGAGAGAGGGAGGGAGAGAGAGAGAGAGAGAGTAGGAGAGAGAGAATTGAAATATCATTCAATGTGAACGGCGACTGGCTCAAGCCTCTATTTGTGTTTATGTGGTAGAGGTCAGGGTTTCAATTCCATTTAGGTTAACTCGTAATGTTGTTTTTGACAGCGATATTGGGGGAGGTTATTTAGATGAGGGTCACAAGGATGGAACAAATATGGAGTATATAGATATGGTAGTGTGAGGAGAGAGGTTGGGGCTGTCACACACAGTAAGCCCACCAAGGTTCTCTAGATAGTATGTATGTGTGGTATTAGTCTGGTAAGTAACTGTGGCTTCAATTAAATTCCGGTAATGTAAACGCATCAGCTTCAACAGACAGCGTGTGTTAAATTATTTTGTATATCTTTCAGCAACCCTTTTAAGATTTAAACACACATATCTTGAAAAGTGCAGCAGGTAAAGGCTTAATTCTTGGGTGTTTGTTGATCAGCTTGGGACACAGGTTGTCATTATCAGAAAGCATTTTGTGCAGTGGATTTGGCATAATAAGCAATAATAATAAATAAGGTCAAATCATTTAACATTTTATTGTTATAAGGTATATTATCATTATGTTTTGTTAAAATAAAACACAATTTTCCCCATGAGATGGAATGAGATCTTGCCAATATAATTAGTCAGCTCAGTCTAATAATAACAAAAGCTGGATGCTAAATCAATGCAAGAGTGGGATGCTGACTGATGGGATGTTTTTGTTTTTTTTCAAAGACACTGTCAATTCAGCAAACCACTGAGGAGTGTGTACCAGACATTGACTGACATATTCTTCTTCAGAGAGACAGCAAAAAGTTATTATACTTTGTCAAATGGGGCTATTGATAGCAAAAATGGGAGGCTGAATCAATGAAAGCCTGGGAAGCTGACTGATGGGATGGCTCTTTGAGGATGTTGTCAATCGAACTAATCACTGAGGGGCATGTACCAGAAAGTGACTGACACACATTTTGCTACTACAGAGGAATGGCAAAAACTTCAGCTTTTTTTTCCCACAGCCGGCAGATCTCATTTTTACATTCAGCCTGAGGGATTGTGACAAATTATGTGTCAAGGATTTATGATGTGAGACGTAATAGGGCCATCCAGCTGGTGGAGCAAATGAATGTGCATATCTCAGACAGTGACATCCCCACATCTGCTTAGAGGCAGGCGAGACTGCTAGCCGTGTTGTGTCGCTCGGTCACCAGCCATGTTTGCTGCGCAACCACATGTGCAGCTTGTGCACATAAACATAAATTGGGGCGTCAGACTTTAATAGACTTCCACTTGACTGCTTTGCCACTGAACTTTGATTTAATGTGACATATTGGTCATATTGTTATTCAATACATGGCTGTGCTGAAAATATATATTTTTTCTTTTCACGAATTAAAGACAAACAAATCAATTCACTGAATGATGATGAGCAGTTGGTGCCAAGAAGATTTATTTGTGTGTGTAACAAGGCATCGAGGATACCCTGCTCTCTAGGACAGAATATTTATGTTCTGTGGACACTGCAGGGTTAGGAAGCCACCTTTTTTGCAGTTCCCCTTAAAAATCAGTTTCCGTTGCTGGTGATCGACACCATAAATCGTAGCAATCAAGAAGAGCTCGGCCAAAGATAAATTCACACTCCAAGAAAGTGGAAAGGCTTTAATATTTCAGGGTCGTTGTCAAGCTATGGTATTTGCACTGTATTTTACATGGCCAGCATGAAGTCTGGGTCCCTGAGAGAGCTGATGAGTTACACATTTATTCTGTGGGGCACATCTTTTATGCATGGACCTCTCACACAGAGGGACCCCAAAAACATCTGCCAATTATGCGGACACGCAAAGCAGATACTCAAAAATCGTGTCTTAACTCGGAATTATTCATGCTCAGTTCCAAGGTACACCTCCTGTCTCCCTTGCCCACGGTACTCGTGTAATCCACAAATGTACTCTGTTTTTTTTTTTTTTTAGGCTGGCTGCAGGCAGAGAATGTGTATTTAAGATCATCTACTCAATCAGGGAAACCTTTTTGCTAAACAAAGAATGTTTCATTTTATTGTTCACCACAACCCCAGGTGCCTGGAACAAAGGCAGTGCAGGAATCAGCACAGCTCAAAGAGCAATCACCTCAGAATGTCACAGACAAGATGCTCTTTTCATCCTTGATGGGAGTTGCTTTGAGCGCTCTGCCAGATAACACACACACACACACACACACACACACACACACACTCACACACACACACAATAACCTATTTATTTCCTGGAAGTAGATGTAGGATCACACAGAGAGAATACTGGAGGGAAACAAGAAATGGAGGGAGAAGCCCACAGCAGTAAACAAAAACTCCATGAGAATATGATTATATTTTGATGGAACATTTCTATGGAACCCTTGACACAAAGACTAGAAACAGGCTCTTTCTGCTGAATTAATTTGATTGCACCACTACATTCCGTGACGTAATGATTCCTTCCTGCTTTTTCACTTTGCAATTCGTGTAAGAACGTTTCAGTGCAGGATTTAAGAAGCGAGTCCTCTGTGGAACCAGCTCATACTCTGGACCACATCACAGTCAAGGGAGGAGATAAAGCCACCGCCTTGCATCTACTGAATAATTAAAGTGATCCTCATAGGTTTGTCCTGGCCAACATGCTGTAGATTATGAGCTGTCCCCAGGTGACCATGTGGGCAGCTGCAGTGCGTGAGTCAAATGAAACAGAATGG
The DNA here is from genome assembly GCF_046127955.1 of Nelusetta ayraudi. Lineage (NCBI taxonomy): Eukaryota > Metazoa > Chordata > Actinopteri > Tetraodontiformes > Monacanthidae > Nelusetta > Nelusetta ayraudi. The sequence goes on along the minus strand of NW_027466140.1, from coordinate 1,826,042 downwards.
CTTTCCAGTGTCAGTGAAAATGCTGCAAACATGGAAGTCAAAACTTTGTTTCTCTTTTTCCCAGATGTATTCCGGTGGAAACAATGCGCACAGACAGCCTGACTGAGCGGCCAAGTGGGTGACATCCACACTGTCAAGGAGGCACATGCTCGTCTCTCCCGATCACAGTGAAATGTGTTTATTCTCAAGAGTTGCCTCGAGAATTCTACCGCATGAACGTGACTTTGCTTAGCGGCGATACTTTCTCTTCGAGATATCAGGGGAGCGTGTGTTCCAAAAATAGCATCTGGCTGCTGCTGAATGAGTGTACGATATGCAGTGGGACTGAGGCAGAGGCGCATGATACACCTGTGTCTCATCCCTTCTCTCTATCGAAAAACACACTCAGCTACAACAGTCGTACCTCTCTCTGGCCTCCACCTCTGCCGGTTCCTCGGCGCTGCTCTTCACATCCTCCTTGCCCGTGTTGGCAACCTCCTTCTTCTTTGTGGTGCCTGGCGAATAGCCGGTCTTGGAAGACTCCTCGTTGATCTGGACTGCCTGGGTGCTGTTCTGCTGATGGTGCCATGATTGAGAACCCGCTCTGACACAGACAGGTGTCGGCCCCGGTGTCGGCGCCAGGATGCTGTGGACTGGGCTGCTGGTCTTGCGCAGACCTCCGATGCCGCGCTGTGACTTCAGCCGGCCCTGGACCGGCGTCCCCCTGTGGTCCAGGCCATCCTGTTGGATGTAGCCTCCGACCCCTCCGATGCCGCCGCCCCCGCTGCCGGCTGAACCTTGAGACGAATGGCTGAACCAGCGCCAGCGTAGCCTGAGGATCTGCTTCACGTCAAATTCCTTCTTCCCCGACACAGACATCCTCCTCTGGGTTTGGAGATGAAGGCAGTGGTACGTGGTGTCCCCAAAAACATGGAGAGCAGAGGAGAGCAGAGCCTCGGTTTTAGTCCTCGCTGACTACACTGTGCCTCTTCTCTTCCGTCACTGCCTAACTGATATCATGACCATCCCTCCCTCCCTCTCTCCTTCCTCCTCCTCCTCCTCCTGCTGCTGCTGCTGCTGCTGCTGCTGCTCCTCCGTTGTTCTTTTAGTGGAAATGAAAAGCAGTCCTCTGCAGCTTTTGTTCCTGTACCCGACACTACCAAGCTCCCTCCAACTCTCCCTTCTCTCTGCCTTCGTCTTTCTCTTTCCCTTGTGCTGCTGCTGCTGCTGCTGCTGCTGCTGCTGATGCTGCTGTGCCGCTGGAGCTCAGTTAATGCACATGCATGCTCCACACACCCTCCCTCCCCCTCAGCTGCTCTCTGTTTTGCTCTCCTCCCCCCCCACTCTCTCTCCCCCTCTCTCTCTCTCTGCACGTCCCTCTGTGTGTGTGTGTGTGTGTGTGTGTGTGTGTGTGTGCGTGTGTGTGTGTGTGTGAAGTGATAACGGGGCTGCCAGGTCTTGCTGCAAAGGGAGGTGGGGTATCATGGAGCCAGGATGATGAGGTCACACCTTAACAAAGTAAATCGCCGCTTGCTCAAGGAGGAAGCCGACCAACTGCACGGTATGATGGGCTCGTCACGCACCTGAACGTACTGCTGATCCATGCACGCCCGTGTGTCCGATCCAAGAAAAGCAGCCAGACACTAGGTGCTCTCACTACTCGCCGGCCCAGATTAACAAACACTTTAAAGCACGGCTGGTGTAATTTCTCTCACACTCGTGCATGTGTGTGCAGTCTGCCATTCTCACATCAAATGCAACCCCCATGTGGAAATGTCTCAGTGTGTGCAGCCAGGCGGAGAAAATATTCTCCTTCAGTCACCGTCTTGAAATCCCCCTGCGATTACAAGTGAGAAAACCACATACTGATGAACCGTCAAGGTCAGTAAGCTGCCACTTTCCCTGCTCAGGCTTCAGGGGGGAAAAAAAGCGTATTTTCCATTTCAAAAATAGATCCTGCCTCTTCTTAAGCTCGCTCACACACATACTCACACTCACACACACATATATACACACATACCATACCATCGCTGGTAATTGAGATCCTACAACTTCAATCACACATGCAAGGAAAGGGGCAGCGGGACAGGGCAGAAAGTAATATAGTAATTCATTTTGATCCATCAGCTAATCATTCTTCTGAGCTTTAGTAGCATTTGGAAACAGTTGCATGACTAAAAAAAAAAAATCCTGTCAGTATTTCAGGCTTTAAGTCAAGACAGTTGAATGTAGGTGTTTTAGGCACTTGTTATTTGATCCAGCTGTCAGAGAGAACTGTATGGAGTAGAAATTTGCTTCAAATGAAATCATTTTGGGCTGTGAGATATTGCAAAACACAGGACAGATTCTCTCCGCTCACTGGTGCATGCTGTCTGGCGAGAGTATGGCTTTCTCACAGAGAAATGAATTCAGCTTGAAAATTATCCGAATGAGCTGAAACAATGGGATATTTTTTGTGTTTGTGTGTGTAAGCTCACACACTGGCATCATGGGGTTACAGCTCAAATTCATCTGCCTGGAAAAGAAAAAAAAACAAAATACCACCAAGAGAGAAACTTGAAGTCAAACTGCTGGATTTCATTATGAAGCAACCTTTCATCCGCCTACACCACTTCCCACTGCAGGTTTGGAGGAGGAGAGGCAACCAGCCAGAGTGTCCACTCATATCAACCAAAACCATTAAAGCATCTGTATTGAACTTGGAGAGGATCATTTTCACAAAAAAAAAAAAGAAAAGAAAAGGTGGGTGGGTGGGTGAGCTGCATTTTGGGGTGTGGGGCTCCCAACTGTGTACTCTTAAACAAAAAAGGGCTACGCAAAATCGTAGTAGGGTTCAGTTCAACTGATATTCAATTTTCCCCAGAACACAACTGTTTTGCATTGCATTGCACTTAATGTTAAAACTGATCATTCCTGCGCCATGGATCATTGGATCAAAATACAGTAATAATTATTTGATAGTTCAAAGTATCAAGACTTTTGATATACATATATTAATGTACTTCCCACTATTTTATGGGACTGGCTTTTGAATGTTGCTTTGACAAGTCCCATGTGGGGTATGTTAAAATTTGATGTATGTTTAATGAAATTAACATATGTGTATTGCCACTGAGGATAAAGTGTAAAGGGGGTGAGAGGGCAATAAAGTTCAATGATGGGAGCTTTTCATATTTCAAGGGATCAATAAATTGAGTGATATCTTTCACTCCTCCAATAGATGGAGAATTTAAACAAAAAAAAAAAAAGAAATGCCACGAGAGAAAAGGTGAAATACTGGCTTTTATGACTAATTGTGTGCATATCAAAAAGACATGACACATAGAAACAAAACTAGTATATGTATATATTACACATATTTTCACTTTTTAAATTAATGTGTGTCTTTAACAATTAGAGAAAACAAAATAAAAGCTATAGTTTTGATTTAGCATTTAGGCTAAATAGTCTTGTTTTGTTGGTTCATGAAGCTCTTGACTTTGGTTTTAATCCAAGGATGTTAATAAGGCTTTTTCACAAAAGTGTCAGCACAAACACCTGTTTGGTTTAATGTTGAATCACAAAATATGTTGCCCTTATGTCAACAGAAAGGGAGAAAAATACTTGCTTTTATCCATTAAAAAGTTCCTACTTTGGTAGATTCAGAGTTTCCAAGTTATTAAATTTGATATATGTTAATACGTTTATTTGTATGATGAGACTGTACTGTAGCTGAGGCAAATTGTCCCTTTGTCATTTTGGTGATAATCAAAGCCCATAAAAATGAAATATGGTCTTATGGACGGTAACAAGCCATCAAAATATATTTTAAAAAAATATATATCTTTTTTCCAGAGTCAAGGACACCACATGGCTTCCCTTATGACATGTAATTTCAAACAGACTGATGTGGTATACTACGTCATTATCCAACATCAGACACAAAGCAAATTCCTCCTTTAAATGAAAACGATTCTGTTTCTTAGTTGCCATGTCTGTGAATTATTTCTCTCTGAGTATGTAGTTAAATTATAACTCGAAGTACAACAAAACTTCAATTACAAAAAAATATGGTAGAAATTTGCGTTCAGTCAGCCAAGTTCTTTAACGCAGTGAATCAGTCACGGACAGCACATTTGTTTCACTTAGAGCTCTAACTTACAAGGTAGTATTAGCTAAGCCACATCGGTGGTAAAATACATTTTTGAAGGCAATTACACATTGCAACACTCACTGATCATCTTACCTGAGAATTTGATTTTCGCGGTTACTCCTGACCATTCAGTCAAAGCTATCTTCTGAAATTGTTGAACCATCAAGGATAACAGCATGTAATCCAGTCATACACGCACATCACAAGTGTGCAGGGGTGTCTAACTTTTTTCCTCTTTCTGTGCCCCTCCTTCAGCACAAAACTGTTTGGCTTTCCAGAGGAAGGTGGTACTTTCCGTCGCTAAAGGAAACCCAGTTCAGCTCCTTCCTTTGTGGTGCAAAAACAATTGACGCAAACAAGAGCACTGGGATCACATCCTGTGACTGAGGCAGACATTCTTCCATCATGCCTAAGAATCATAGGAGCCGATTTTTGTTTTTTGCCCGTGCTGCCCAAATTAAATGAATCCCACCAAAGTGATGATTGTCACAAATTCCCTCCTTTTATAGATTGCGTTGGGAAAGTTCACTTTCTACATCAACTAGTTCAAAGTTCAGTTCACAAATGACAGAAAAAAATTAACTAGTTCTGTTCTAGGTTTTTAATTCAAAAATGTTGAACTAAGTTCATGGTTTAAAGAAAAACTAGCTTTTAGTTCTTTAATTATTTTTTTTTACGTTGTGAGCGATTATTTTTCAAAATTATTGCCACAGCCCATTTTTTCATACATTGTAACACTGAAACTACGTGTCAGATTTGATCTTGATATCCAATTTTGAATCCTTATCAATTTATCATGATTAGGGTTTATATTAGCATTGAGGGAACAGCCCTGAAAATACTGGCATTTCACCATTGTTAGTTTAACACTTAATGCCCAGTCAGTTCATACAAATAGGCAGCTGCAGCTTTCACCCCTAGCTTATTGTCAAAGAGATGAGGCCAGACTTTTTCCCCGAATGGTCTTTTTTAATGAGGAATTATTAAAGTCAAACAGGAGAATAGTAGTTATAGTAGATTTTTCCCACCTTCTTTATCACTGACCTTTTCAGAAAATTATTTTAAGTAATCATTTGAAGATGTGCGAACAGTGGACATAGCAGCGTCTGAACTAGTGCAGCTGCATTCATTTGTTTTTTACCTTAATGCTTCGTTTGCAGTTTGACTGTGGTGGCTGGTGTTGCCAGATTTAGTGTTTTTTTCCAATACAGATGAACGCCTTTTGGTGGTGTGTTTTAGCATGGTTTTCTATGAAAGTCTGGCACACTCTTGAACTAAGCTAAACTGTGAGAGAACACCATTTCACAAATGCCAGTAGGAACACATTCACAACGTTCATGATGCGGAAATACAGTGCGGTAAGTTCCCGTTTGCCCTAAATATGAACGCATTTACGCACAACATTGCCAACTTTTAACTTTACAAACTTAAATGTTACTTCTTTGGTCTGGTATGTCCTCCACAAATGACATAACCATTTTGTGCAGTAGCCTATTATAATGAATCAAGCGGGCCTGAGGCTTGACTTCTGCTGCAATAAAAGTCTATTCATCAAGCAATAGGTATAAGAATAGGTATAGGAATAATAAGTACATAAGTGCTTATTTGTCTACTCTCAGGTGTCGTCTAGAAAGAATTTTTAGTAGGTAGCTCTAGAAAATTCAAAACAAACCAGAATGGTCACATTTACTGAAAGTTTGTGTGAAATAAAGGCAAATATTTTGAATATTATTATTTTTTTTTATATGACATGCACATCATAATGACAAATACTGCTTGTTCACCCTTTTAAATTCCTTAAATCTTTTATTTGGTTCAACAGGCAGAATGCAATCATAAAAAAACATAATCATGCTTAATCATCAAAAAGAGTCTATTCACACAGATTTTCTTTGCAAACAATTGACACATTTTGCACTTATGGCAAGGCACGTGTACATAGAGAAATGAAGAGGAGGCTAAAGAGACTGAAACAAAAACAGTTGAGTATGAAAATGACACAGGGTTAATATTAAGCAAATATATATTTTGTTAATGGCACAAATTTAATGGTAAATACACTTTCTTTTCATGGTGGGACTGGCAGGACTTAAGCACAATTGTTGCAGACTTTCACAAAATTTGTAACAATTGCTGTATATATACAATGTTTTCGGTTTTACACTCATTAAAATTGCAAGAAGCCAGTTAAGTGTTGTGTATGTTTTTCTTGTGCACAGATATTTTTGCATGAAAGAGAAAAACAAAAAACATTAACACTCTGTTTGGATGTGTTCACATCTATCGCCTCAAAAGAAAAGTTCAGTTCAATAGACCTGTTAACACATCCATACAAAAACAATTCCTGGAACAACATTTTATAAAATAAAATGGGAACAACAAAACCTTTAAAGATGGTTGGTGAGATTGTTGTGAGATGGCATATGTTCAATAAATCTGGACTATGTACAAAAATATTTCTTTCTACATTACAAATCAATCTTATTTACAGTTTAAAGGAGTTTTAAACAATCTCATGCACTCTTTATTTGCCTGACAAACAAAATTGAGATGACTGTGTTAGTCCCTGTAGGACTCGAATGATTAATTTGTGGCTTTTGTGGCTGTCAAAAGTTTTCTATCTATGAATGCACATGAGAAACTTTCATCAGTGTTAAATTCATTTTTTTGGAGAAACAGAGAATTCAAGTCTTGGAAACCTGAAACCACCACCACTGTCACTGCTGGATGATGAAGATAACCTTGATTTCTTTGAGGTTAGTGAAACACCTGCATTCCCCTCCAGCCCTGCCTCACATTCTTCCCCAAGTGTCACTTCATATGAGCCCTTAGACTTTGAACCGAAACCACCAAAGGTGCCAAACTTTAATTTGCCTTTCTTTCCTTTTACCTTGCCACCTCCTAGATCTAATGAAATGTCGCCACTTTCTGCCTCTTGGTGAGATGACGGAACACTACTAACTGAGAGTCCTCCCTCATCACTTAGAGAAGAAGATCTGTGCCTTGATTTTGTCAATAGATCCAAAGAGGCTGACTTTCCTTTATGTGACACGCCGACTTTGGGATCACTTTCTAATTCCAATTTCCCACTGTGTGTTTTCCCAGTATGCATACTAAAGTCTTTCGAGACTTGGCCACCCTTTTCACCTACTCTCAATTCCACATTTGTTCCACGAAGGTCACCTGCGCTGCCACCCTTTGCTTTTGATTTGCCAAATAATTTGGGGATTTTGACATTTATTTTACTTTCACTGTACCTCTGTTGCGGAGAAGGAAACTCCAGATTTTCTGAACTCACTTTACAGCTAACAGATGGAGGCTGTATGTTTATGTCTGCACTATCTGGTAATTCTGCATTTGCTCCACCTGGCTGCTCTTCCAACTGTGGCAAAGCTATACCAAACTTTGGTACCTGTATTTTAGGAAATGTTACACTACCTTCTGGATAATGAAGACCACCACTTGCTTTAAGACCTGCAGAAAAGTTTTCTTCTTCTGATTTTAGATTTACATGAACATCAGGAGCAGGCATGGTCACATTTGGTACTTTTGGAGACTTTATTTTCACACCCTTCCCTTCTACACCAACAGCAGGACTGCCAGTGCTTGTGTTGAGGCTAGCTGAAGGCAACTCTACATCAATTTGTTCCAGCCCACCTGATCCATCCACTTTAGCTTTTGTTGATTTTAAATCCAATTCCACACCAGGAAAATGAAGTCTACCAAAAAGAGGTTTCTTCACCTTTGTTCCTTTGACACGAATGTTGGTGGCATCTATGTCAGTGTTGACTGCAGGTGTTTCAATATCAATATTAGAAGTCTTTACCTTTCCTTTCACTTTAGGGAGTTTAAATTTACCCTTGATACCTCTTCCTTTTGCATCTGTGTCAGGAACATTGACATTGGCATCAATATTTGGCTGACAAATCTCAGGGTTGACTATCATATTATCAAATGTGGGTGGTGTTACTGAAAACTCAGACTCATCATTTTCAGATTTTATTCCAAATTTTGGAGCTTTAAACTTTGGAAATTTGACACCAGTTTTGACTGTATCACTATGAACAGTGACGTCACGACCAAGATCAGGTGTGGGATATCTTTTCTCGAAACCTGCACCTCTGATGTTTAAATCTGGTACTTTGATATCACCCTCTAATTTTGGTGAATACAAGTCAATGTCACCTTTTATTTTGGGCCCACTGACATGTAAATCTGGCATGTTGGGTCCTGAAATTGCTGCCGTTTTGATGTTTGGTAGTTTGAATCCCCCCTCGATGTCAGCATCAGGTCTTTCGATATCCATTTCTGGAGTTTCAATTTCTACTTTTGTCTTTGGGAGTGACACATCTCCCTCTAACTTTGGCCCTCTCAAATTCACATTGGTGTCTGGTATCTTCGGCACTTTAATTTTTGGCATTTTTATCTTTGGAAATTCAAATCCGCCTTTTACTCCCTCAATGTTCATGTCAGGACCTTCAATGCCAACATCCGGTGCCACAATTTCTCCCTCTACTTTCGGTGCTGAAAAGTCCATGTCACCTTTTATTTCCGGCCCCCTCAAATTAAGATTCACATCTGGCCTACTGAGTTTGGGTCCTGCAATTGTTGGCATTTGGAAACTTGGACCTTTAATTCTTCCACTCGAACTACCCATTTCAATCTCAGGGACGTCGATGTCAACTTTTGGAACACTGGCATCAATGTCTGCTTTTGGGACACTCACATTAAGATCTGGGCTTCCAATCTGGGGACCCTTCATTCCAAAGGATGGAATCTGGAATTTTGGCATTTTGAATCCTGCTTTCAGGTCAGCATCAGGTCCTTCAATTTCCACGTCTGGAGTATCCATTTCTACTTTCGCCTCTGGGAGTGATACGTTAAGATCTCCTTCTAAATTGGGTCTTTTTAGGTCAAGATCAAAGCCTGGTATCTTCACTCCTTTGAGTTTTGGCATTTTTAGCTTGGGCCCCTTGCCGCTTGCATCAGGTCTTTCAATTTCAATCTCTGGAGCCTGAATACCTACATCTGGAAGGTTCATGTCAATGCTACCTTTGGGTAGATTCATGTCAACATCAGGAACGTCCCCCTTTCGACCTCTGAAATCAAGAGATGGCATTTTTATCGTTGGCATGGAAATGTGGGGTCCTGAGATTTCTGGCAACTTGAAACTTGGCCCTTTTATTTTGGCACTCGGACTACCCATATCAATCTCAGGGCCTTCAATGGCAATTTTTGGAGCATTGACATCAATGTCAGCTTCTGGGGCACTCACATTAAGATCTGGGCATTCAATCTGGGGACCCTTCATTCCAAAAGATGGCATCCTGAATTTTGGTAGTCTGAATCCCCCCTCAATGTCAACATCAGGTCTTTCGATATCCATTTCTGGAGTTTCAATTTCTACTTTCATCTTCGGAAGTGACACATCTCCCTCTAACTTCGGCCCCTTCAAGTTCACATCGGCGTCTGGTATCTTCGGCAATTTAACTTTTGGCATTTTTATCTTTGGAAATTCAATCCCGCCTTTTGCACCCGCAATGTTCATGTTAGGACCTTCAATGCCAACATCCGGTCCCACAATTTCTCCTTCTACTTTTGGTGCTGAAAAGTCCATGTCACCTTTTATTTTTGGCCCCCTCAAATTAAGATTCACATCTGGCATAGTGAGTTTGGGTCCTGAAATTGTTGGCAACTTGAAACTTGGGCCTTTGATTTTTCCACTTGGACTTTCAATATCAAGCCCAGGGCCTTCGATATCAATTTTTGGAGCATTGACATCAATTTCAGCTTTTGGGGCACTCACATTAAGATCTGGGCATTCAATCTGGGGACCCTTCATTCCAAAGGATGGCATCCTGAATTTTGGTATACTGAATCCCCCCTTCAGGTCAGCATCAGGTCCTTCAATTTCCACATCTGGAATATCCATTTCTCCTGTCGTCTTTGGGAGTGATACGTTAAGATCTCCTTCTAAATTGGGTCCTGTCAAATCAACGTCAATGTTTGGCATCTTCGATCCTTTGAATCTTGGCAATTTTATCTTGGGCCCTTTGATGCTTGCATCTGCTCCTTCCATTTCCATTTCTGGTGACTTAATGGCAACATCTGGAGCATTCAAATCAACATTGGCTTTGGGAAGATTTATGTCAACATCAGGAACCTCCACATTTGGACCTCTGATGTTAAATTTTGGCATTTTTATCTTTGGCATTACAAATCCCCCTTTTCGTCCCTCAATGTTGACGTCGGAACCTTTTACGTCAATATCTGGCCCCGCGAAGTCACCCTCTAATTTTGGTACTGAAACATTCAGATCACCTTTTAATTTGGGACCTCCCAATTGAAAATCCACATCTGGCATACTCAGTTTGGGTCCTGAAAGTTTTGGCATCTTGAATTTGGGGGTTTTCATTTTCCCAGTTGGACTATCGCTGTCAAATACCGGTCCTTTCATGTGAAATTCAGGAGCATTAACATTAATGTCAGCCTTTGGAAGACTCAGGTCAACATCGGGAGCTTCAATTTCAAACTCTGGGGCCTTGATACCAGCATCTGGAGCAGTTACATCAACATTGGCTTTGGGAAGATTGATATTAACTTCAGGAGCCTCAACCTTTGGTCCTCTGAGGTGAAATGATGGCATTTTAAATTTTGGAAAATCAAAGCCCCCTTTTGTTTCCTCCACATCAACCTTTGGACCTTTGATTTCAACTTTTGGCCCTTTTATTTGTCCTTCAGCTTTTGGAACGGATACATCCAATCCACCTTTAGTTTTTGGGCGTTTAAGGTGTAAATCGACATCTGGCATAGAGAGTTTGGGTCCTGAAATTGTTGGCATTTGGAAACTTGGACCTTTTATTTTTCCACTCGAACTACCCATTTCAATCTCAGGGACGTCGATGTCAACTTTTGGAACACTGGCATCAATGTCTGCTTTTGGGACACTCACATTGAGATCTGGGCCTCCAATCTGGGGTCCCTTCATTCCAAAGGATGGAATCTTGAATTTTGGCATTTTGAATCCCGTTTTCAGGTCAGCATCAGTTCCTTCAATTTCCACGTCTGGAGTATCCATTTCTACTTTCGCCCCTGGGAGTGATACGTTAAGATCTCCTTCCAAATTGGGTCTTTTTAGGTCAAGATCAATGTCTGGTATCTTCACTCCTTTGAGTTTTGGCATTTTTAGCTTGGGCCCCTTGACGCTTGCATCAGGTCTTTCAATTTCAATCTCTGGAGCCTGAATACCTACATCTGGAAGGTTCATGTCAATGCTACCTTCGGGTAGATTCATGTCAACATCAGGAACGTCCCCCTTTCGACCTCTGAAATCAAGAGATGGCATTTTTATCGTTGGCATGGAAATGTGGGGTCCTGAAATTTCTGGCAACTTGAAGCTTGGCCCTTTTATTTTGCCACTCGGACTACCCATATCAATCTCAGGGCCTTCAATAGCAATTTTTGGAGCACTGACATCAATATCAGCTTCTGGGGCACTCATATTAAAATCTGGGCATTCAATCTGGGGACCCTTCATTCCAAAAGATGGCATCCTGAATTTTGGTAGTCTGAATCCCCCCTCAATGTCAGCATCAGGTCTTTCGATATCCATTTCTGGAGTTTCAATTTCTACTTTCATCTTCGGAAGTGACACATCTCCCTCTAACTTCGGCCCCCTCAAGTCCACATCGGTGTCTGGTATCTTCGGCAATTTAATTTTTGGCATTTTTATCTTTGGAAATTCAATCCCGCCTTTTGCACCCGCAATGTTCATGTCAGGACCTTCAATGCCAACATCCGGTCCCACAATTTCTCCCTCTACTTTCGGTGCTGAAAAGTCCATGTCACCTTTCATTTTCGGCCCCCTCAAATTAAGATTCACATCTGGCATAGTGAGTTTGGGTCCTGAAATTGTTGGCAACTTGAAACTTGGGCCTTTGATTTTTCCACTGGGACTTTCAATATCAAGCCCGGGACCTTCGATATCAATTTTTGGAGCATTGACATCAATTTCAGCTTTTGGGGCACTCACATTAAGATCTGGGCATTCAATCTGGGGACCCTTCATTCCAAAGGATGGCATCCTGAATTTTGGTATATTGAATCCCCCCTTCAGGCCAGCATCAGGTCCTTCAATTTCCACGTCTGGAATATCCATTTCTCCTGTCGTCTTTGGGAGTGATACGTTAAGATCTCCTTCTAAATTGTGTCCTGTCAAATCAACGTCAATGTTTGGCATCTTCGATCCTTTGAATCTTGGCATTTTTATCTTGGGCCCTTTGATGCTTGCATCTGCTCCTTCCATTTCCATTTCTGGAGACTTAATGGCAACATCTGGAGCATTCAAATCAACATTGCCTTTGGGAAGATTTATGTCAACATCAGGAACCTCCACATTTGGACCTTTGATGTTAAATTTTGGCATTTTTATCTTTGGCATTACAAATCCCCCTTTTCGTCCCTCAATGTTGACATCGGAACCTTTTACGTCAATATCTGGCCCCGCGAAGTCACCCTCTAATTTTGGTACTGAAACATTCAGATCACCTTTTAATTTGGGACCTCCCAATTGAAAGTCCACATCTGGCATACTCAGTTTGGGTCCTGAAAGTTTTGGCATCTTGAATTTGGGGGTTTTCATTTTCCCAGTTGGACTATCGCTGTCAAATACAGGTCCTTTCATGTGAAATTCAGGAGCATTAACATTAATGTCAGCCTTTGGAAGACTCAGGTCAACATCAGGTGCTTCAATTTCAACCTCTGGGGCCTTGATACCAGCATCTGGAGCATTTACATCGACATTGGCTTTGGGAAGATTGATATTAACTTCAGGAGCCTCAACCTTTGGTCCTCTGAGGTGAAATGATGGCATTTTAAAATTTGGAAAATCAAATCCCCCCTTTGTTCCCTCCACATCAACTTTTGGACCTTTGATTTCAACTTTTGGCCCTTTTATTTGTCCTTCAGCCTTTGGAACGGATACATCCAATCCACCTTTTGTTTTTGGGCGTTTAAGGTGTAAATCGACATCTGGCATCGCAAGTTTGGGTCCTGAAATTGTTGGCATTTGGAAACCTGGACCTTTTATTTTTCCACTCGGACTACCCATTTCAATCTCAGGGACGTCGATGTCAACTTTTGGAACACTGGCATCAATGTCTACTTTTGGGACACTCATATTAAGATCTGGGCCTCCAATCTGGGGACCCTTCATTCCAAAGGATGGAATCTTGAATTTTGGCATTTTGAATCCCGCTTTCAGGTCAGCATCAGGTCCTTCAATTTCCACGTCTGGAGTATCCATTTCTACTTTCGCCCCTGGGAGTGATACGTTAAGATCTCCTTCTAAATTGGGTCTTTTTAGGTCAAGATCAATGTCTGGTATCTTCACTCCTTTGAGTTTTGGCATTTTTAGCTTGGGCCCCTTGCCGCTTGCATCAGGTCTTTCAATTTCAAACTCTGGAGCCTGAATACCTACATCTGGAAGGTTCACGTCAATGCTACCTTTGGGTAGATTCATGTCAACATCAGGAACGTCCCCCTTTCGACCTCTGAAATCAAGAGATGGCATTTTTATCGTTGGCATGGAAATGTGGGGTCCTGAGATTTCTGGCAACTTGAAACTTGGCCCTTTTATTTTGCCACTCGGACTACCCATATCAATCTCAGGGCCTTCGATAGCAATTTTTGGAGCATTGACATCAATGTCAGCTTCTGGGGCACTCACATTAAGATCTGGGCATTCAATCTGGGGACCCTTCATTCCAAAAGATGGCATCCTGAATTTTGGTAGTCTGAATCCCCCCTCAATGTCAGCATCAGGTCTTTCGATATCAATTTCGGGAGTTTCAATTCCTACTTTCATCTTCGGAAGTGACACATCTCCCTCTAACTTCGGCCCCTTCAGGTTCACATCGGCATCTGGTATCTTCGGCAATTTAACTTTTGGCATTTTTATCTTTGGAAATTCAATCCCGCCTTTTGCACCCGCAATGTTCATGTCAGGACCTTCAATGCCAACATCCGGTCCCACAATTTCTCCTTCTACTTTTGGTGCTGAAAAGTCCATGTCACCTTTTATTTTCGGCCCCCTCAAATTAATATCCATATCTGGCATGGTGAGTTTGGGTCCTGAAATTGTTGGCAACTTGAAACTTGGACCTTTGATTTTTCCACTTGGACTTTCAATATCAAGCCCAGGGCCTTCGATATCAATTTTTGGAGCATTGACATCAATTTCAGCTTTTGGGGCACTCACATTAAGATCTGGGCATTCAATCTGGGGACCCTTCATTCCAAAGGATGGCATCCTGAATTTTGGTATACTGAATCCCCCCTTCAGGTCAGCATCAGGTCCTTCAATTTCCACGTCTGGAATATCCATTTCTCCTGTTGTCTTTGGGAGTGATACATTAAGATCTCCTTCTAAATTGGGTCCTGTCAAATCAACGTCAATGTTTGGCATCTTCGATCCTTTGAATCTTGGCATTTTTATCTTGGGCCCTTTGATGCTTGCATCTGCTCCTTCCATTTCCATGTCTGGTGACTTAATGGAAACATCTGGAGCATTCAAATCAACATTGCCTTTGGGAAGATTTAAGTCAACATCAGGAACCTCCACATTTGGACCTTTGATGTTAAATTTTGGCATTTTTATCTTTGGCATTACAAATCCCCCTTTTCGTCCCTCAATGTTGACGTCGGAACCTTTTACGTCAATATCTGGCCCCGCGAAGTCACCCTCTAATTTTGGTACTGAAACATTCAGATCACCTTTCAATTTGGGACCTCCCAATTGAAAATCCACATCTGGCATACTCAGTTTGGGTCCTGAAAGTTTTGGCATCTTGAATTTGGGGGTTTTCATTTTCCCAGTTGGACTATCGCTGTCAAATACCGGTCCTTTCATGTGAAATTCAGGAGCATTAACATTAATGTCAGCCTTTGGAAGACTCAGGTCAACATCAGAAGCTTCAAATTCAAACTCTGGGGCCTTGATACCAGCATCTGGAGCAGTTACATCAACATTGGCTTTGGGAAGATTGATATTAACTTCAGGAGCCTCAACCTTTGGTCCTCTGAGGTGAAATGATGGCATTTTAAATTTTGGAAAGTCAAATCCCCTTTTTGTTCCCTCCACTTCAACTTTTGGACCTTTGATTTCAACTTTTGGCCCTTTTATTTGTCCTTCAGCTTTTGGAACGGATACATCCAATCCACCTTTAGTTTTTGGGCGTTTAAGGTGTAAATCGACATCTGGCATAGAGAGTTTGGGTCCTGAAATTGTTGGCATTTGGAAACTTGGACCTTTTATTTTTCCACTCGAACTACCCATTTCAATCTCAGGGACGTCGATGTCAACTTTTGGAACACTGGCATCAATGTCTGCTTTTGGGACACTCACATTGAGATCTGGGCCTCCAATCTGGGGTCCCTTCATTCCAAAGGATGGAATCTTGAATTTTGGCATTTTGAATCCCGCTTTCAGGTCAGCATCAGTTCCTTCAATTTCCACGTCTGGAGTATCCATTTCTACTTTCGCCCCTGGGAGTGATACGTTAAGATCTCCTTCTAAATTGGGTCTTTTTAGGTCAAGATCAATGTCTGGTATCTTCACTCCTTTGAGTTTTGGCATTTTTAGCTTGGGCCCCTTGACGCTTGCATCAGGTCTTTCAATTTCAATCTCTGGAGCCTGAATACCTACATCTGGAAGGTTCATGTCAATGCTACCTTCGGGTAGATTCATGTCAACATCAGGAACGTCCCCCTTTCGACCTCTGAAATCAAGAGATGGCATTTTTATCGTTGGCATGGAAATGTGGGGTCCTGAAATTTCTGGCAACTTGAAACTTGGCCCTTTTATTTTGCCACTCGGACTACCCATTTCAATCTCAGGGACGTCGATGTCAACTTTTGGAAAACTGGCATCAA